>NC_143047.1:22005000-22335625 GCF_057628025.1 Oncorhynchus mykiss | reverse complement strand
AGGCTCATAATTTAACAAAATCAATTTTCATTTACAGACGGCATACAAGTTTGTTTTTAAAGGAACATGAAAGTTCACATGTTCCAGAATACATTTCTGCAAAAAAAGCTTTTTGATAAAATATGTAATTTGAATTAAAAAATGTCTCCAGTATTGACTTGCGACATATGCCTACTTTACTGAAATGAGTAACATATGTTTGCTACTGCACCTGTTTCAATATAGGGTATACTGTTCATAGTATAGATGTTGAGTTGGCCAAATACAATACATGTAGACAGATGCAAAACAAGGTTTTCCATTAGTATTCTCTCTCGCTCTCACAAATTCTTCATGGTTTCTATCATTCTGTCTATCAGGGATATGAACACACCATTCAGCCAGTGGACCAGGGAGCAGGTGTGTGGTTGGCTGGAGGACTATGGTCTGGGCCAGTACGTCAACCTGACCCGGCAGTGGGTCGACAATGGACAGACGCTCCTGTCCGCAAGGCCACAGGACTTTGAGAAGGTCATTGAGGGCGAGAGGGTTTCTACCATGATGAACTTAAAAACATACAAAATAGTTGCTTCTATGGTGCCCATATTTATGACAGCCTCAGGGTCGCAAGTAGGTCAAGTCAGTCACTCATGTTCTGAAGTTAGAAACAGTCATTGATTGGCCTTGGGAAACCACAGTAAAACCTTGCATGTGTTTTTGAACCTTATTTTAATGTAATTGTTTCTGTGTCCACAGGAAATGGGTATCAAACACCCGCTACACAGGAAGAAACTACAGCTGGCTCTAAGGGGGTTCAGTACTAAAGCCCTGGAAAAGTCCTCTGAGCTAGACCACATCTGGGTTACACGTACGTCGTCTACAACTTAAACCGTACTATTAAAATCTACTATATTCAGACGTTGCCAGAAGTGTGGTATTTGAGGTGCACAATGAGTCAACTGCATTGTCTGTAGGATATTTTGCTGGGAAATGTTCCTTGTTCAAAAGGAAGTTAAATGGTTAGCTCTGATTGGTCACATGCAGGATGGTTGGATGACATAGGCCTTCCTCAGTACAAGGACCAGTTCCATGAGGGGCGAGTGGATGGCAGGATGCTCCAGTATCTCACCGTGGTAAAGCTAAACAATGAGATTTTTGAAAGTGAATCCTGTTTACGTGCTCATGTGATATCATCACCATTTAATATACAATTAGTATAAAAGTGTTCCCATACAGTGAATATGCCCTAGCTTTCCTACTGAACTACAGTGAATATGCCCTAGCTTTCCTACTGAACTACAGTGAATATGCCCTAGCTTTCCTACTGAACTACAGTGAATATGCCCTAGCTTTCCTACTGAACTACAGTGAATATGCCCTAGCTTTCCTACTGAACTACAGTGAATATGCCCTAGCTTTCCTACTGAACTACAGTGAATATGCCCTAGCTTTCCTACTGAACTACAGTGAATATGCCCTAGCTTTCCTACTGAACTACAGTGAATATGCCCTAGCTTTCCTACTGAACTACAGTATCTAAACTGTTTCCCAGAATGACCTGCTTTTCCTGAAGGTGACCAGTCAGCTCCATCACCTCAGTATAAAGTGTGCTATCCACGTCCTCCACGTCAACACGTTCAACCCCCACTGCCTCCGACGCAGGCCTGGAGAGGAGGTGAGAGGGTTAGGACCCTGAGGAGGGAAATGAGAGGAGAAGCAAAAGTTGGCAAGATGGACGAGAGGAAAAGTTAGAATGAGGGATGAGAAATTAGTTAAAATTGGTTTAATAAGATTTTACTGCTCAGTGGAGGAACTCTCATTTCTCTCTCCCCTGGTCAGAGGAACCCCTCTCCTTCAGAAGTGATCCAATGGTCCAACCATCGTGTGATGGAGTGGCTTCGGGCAGTGGACCTGGCTGAGTATGCACCCAACCTACGGGGCAGTGGGGTACATGGAGGTCTCATTGTGAGTGGACTGCACCTCAGAACCATGCACGTGTCCCAATTCCCCAAACTTTTCTGAAGTGTGCAGTTGCACACTCCCTGTCATCTGCAGGTACACACTTTGGAAGAAGACTGGAGAATGTTCCTACCTGAGTGAGCTCCAGCCCTGTCCTCTACCCCTGTACTTTAGATTCTGGAACCATGGTTCAGCTCTGAGACCCTGGCCATGCTGCTGAACATCCCCCCTCAGAAGACCCTGCTCCGCCGCCACCTGGCCACCGCCTTCACCACCCTGGTGGGGATGCAGGCCACTCTGGACAAACGGGATTATGCCAACGCCACCGGCCATGCACCCCTCACTACCGCCGCCAAAGTCCGGGTACGACTGCTGTGTGTCCATGGAAGAAGGCCCATGATTACTATATAATGTGCTGTGAATACTGTGTACATGCAATGAAATCTGCCTAATATGCTGCTGTTGAGAGTTTTAGAAATAATCCACAGTAGTTATTGTTCAATATACGTATTGTGTACAGAGGACCCTAGCTTAAGCGCTTGTCTTCCTGTATTATTTCAGCCCAAGAAGCTTGGTTTGACCCACTTCAGTCACCTGAGGAAGAGGAGCCCAGATAATTTGGCGGACTACATCTGCCCGATAGACAGTGGGGGCCTTTCGGTCATGAATGGGGTTTCCCACCGGCCGTACGCAGGGGTCCGTGGCCTCAGCCCCATCCTGGACAGCGAGTCAGAGAAGCGGGAACCGGTGGGGCCCAAAAGCTGACACTGATGCTCCCCTCAGCCAATGAATGCAAATCTTATGGCTTTTAAACCCCACCCCACATGCCTACGTAAACACATCCCCGCTCTCCCTGAATCAAGTTGCTGATTCAGTGTAATTTCTAAAGCAGTGTTTTTACCAAATGGTGATTCACTGGACAATATACTGTGTGTGCATATAATGAATATCAGCAGGATGTGCTAATTGGGTATTTGCTGGATGATAATTAGCTGGATGTGCTAATGACTTGTTTACTGGATATGCTTATTAAGTAATTGACCTGGATATGTTGAAATGATGACTGACCTGACAGGCTAAATGAGGATTCATAATGCTATGGTTGTATAATGGTTCCCTTTTGAAAGCTGCTCTCTGCATTCCTGGGAACATGAGATGGATTAAATGTTCCCATCTTCTGTAATTGCTTCAGAACACGACCCTTATGATGTTACTGACCATTGTAGTCTTCCTCCTTACCTTGCTGGATTTCTTAGCCTTTCTTGAGTTATGGTACAAGTGAAAACCTATTCTATAAGCTTGTTTGATTTATTTTGTGCTATATTTAATAATTGGCAAATTCACAAAACGAGGTGCTCATGAAAATTCAGGTTTGCACACAATACCCAACTCAACTGGCCTATAATTATATATTGAAAATAAATAATAATTTGCAGGTGATTGTTTGGTTCATTTTAATCCTAAATGCATTATTTAATGTGGCGTAAGGTGATTGGGGTTAAAGGCCACACTAGCCAATATTGACTCTGAAGCAGAGTGCTCTTGCTGACTGACTCCACTATAACACACATCATGGATTATAGACGATGCTACAGCGGCTTCAAATAATTATTCCGTCAATGCACACCTGAATTTACGGCTACATCTGTACTATTGTATACCATCATGTGACTGGTAAGCCATGAATGCTAATGTTTTCAGATTGCTGATTTAATGTTCCATCAGGCATCCACTGAGGACAGTTGTCTCCAGCTCAGACTCTGAGAACAACCTGGTGAGTTTTAGCATTGTTTTTCAGACAACTGAAGACATGTTCTTTATCGTACAGTATGTCATTTTCCCTCATGGTGTTTGTGAAGCTATGGCTCAAGTTACAATGCTACAGTAGGTGGAGTATAATTCAGTATGTTGGACTGTTATGTACCATGCGCCTCCATGTTATTGCAACATTATGGTCTTCATTGCATCCTCAGGTCCATCATTAAAGTTATACTTTAGCCTCTGTATAGTCTACCTATGTGTTATTCCAGTGTGACGAGCCAACGCAGTGAACAGATTCTGCCTTGGAATTTGTGAGAAGCAGAAACCAAACTAGCAGAAATTCCCAGAAAGCCCTGTGTACTCACCCTCGTGAAGATCTGAAGTGGAGGATGGCTCTCTGAAGGATATTTTTAGGTTGGAAGCCCACACCCAGTTATTCAGCTATAATAGAGGGAAATCAATGGCTGTAAAAAAAATATATTTACAGTTTATCAATGCAACTTCTTTGATCAAGAATGTTATTCTGTTAATGATGAAATTGAGTGGCTTCATATGTCAAAAAAGGCAGACATATCCAACAGTTGGATTGGAAGAACAAAACATGAATGACCAGTTCAGACACTATTAGAGTACCAACATCTTGAAAAGTACAAACAAGAAGACATGTTATCTTCATTAGGAAAGAAGTGTAGAAAAGAAACAGATAAACATTCAACAATCCAATTTACATTAGGGCTTTTCTTGCATTTCATCATTAGCAGAGGAATGTCATGTGATTTACCCAGCTTCACACAATCATCTCACTCCTACGCTTGTCCACGACTGATTTTCTAGACATGGCAACAAAGGTTATTCTGTCCAATGTGAACAATTATAGCTCTGTCAAAGAATAGTTCATGACTGTCTGAGGGGAAGAAAATAAGTCTGGTGATCTGTTTGACTGGTCTAGTACTGCTCTCTACTGGTTTAAGGTGATCTGTTTGACTGGTCTAGCACTGCTCTCTACTGGTTTGAAAAGGCAAGGACATGTCTCAGGATTGGATTCCCTTGAGTTTTATAGAATTGAATTAAACAGGAATAACCCCGTTAGACAAGTATTTTAAATGAAAGGCTCAGCGTGAAGGTAAACCATTTTTTTCCATTGTTTCTGCCTTTAATTCTCATTACTATATATATATATATATATATATATATATGATACATTCTCGATATTAAGTGTTGGACCTCGTTTCCTGGTTAGTATCTACATAACTCAAAGACCTATGCAGTTCTGTGTAGATGCATAGTGCCATGTGTTGTATGTGCAGTCTAGTTTACTAGTGCAGCACTAATCGTCAACATAATGCATGTTGTGGATGAATTACTGTGATGTCTTTGCAGCAGTTTACATTTGGTTTCATTGACCGTCAAGGATGTATTAAAGTGTCTCAAAATAACATTCCTCACATTTCCAGTTTACGTGAACCAGACTGGGGTTATTTGACAATACATGTGAGTAGCCTGTATCCTGGCTACATGACCAACCTAGCTGATCATAATACCATGGTCACATCAACTTTGAGAAAAAAACACTTTGGCCGAGATTCAAGTCGGTATGTGACGTCATCCATGTCTGAGGACGTTGGGAGATGTGAAAACGGCCACTGGGGGCAACAGAGCGCCGTTAACTTCAAAATATGTTTCAGTTTTGCTGCGTATGGTGGATGGGTGTAAGCATCTGCCTCTGATTTCGAAGGATGCATGTTCAAATCCAGCAATAGAAAGTTGTTTTTGAAATTTTTGTTTTAAGCCTATCCCAAACCTTAACCCTTACCTTAACCATTCAGCGTTAATGCCCAAACTTAAAAATCATGAATAAAAAATAACGATTTCTATCATCCTAACTTAGGTGTAGGTTACATCTCACTTTCCAGTCTTCAAACTTCTGAAGAAAGGATTTATGCGACATATGTCCCCCATCCCCTGTGAAAGTTAAGAGGCTGGAGCCATCTAATCCTAAAGCACCCTCCCATCCAGAGCTCTCTCCTCCTGCAGTCACCCCCCATCTGGAGCCGCCTCCTCCCCTCTGGAGCCCTTTCCTACAGTTACCTCTCCTCAGGAGCCCTCTCCTCCTACAGTCACCTCCCATCTGGAGCCCTCTCCTCCTACAGTCTCCTCCCCTCTGGAGCCCTCTCCTCCTACAGTCACCTCCCCCCTGGAGCCCTCTCCTCCTACAGTCTCCTCCCCTCTGGAGCCCTCTCCTCCTACAGTCTCCTCCCCTCTGGAGCCCTCTCCTCTTACAGTCACCTCCCCTCAGGAGCCCTCTCCTCCAGCAGTCACCTCCCATCTGGAGCCCTCTCCTCCTACAGTCTCCTCCCCTCTGGAGCCTTCTCCTCCTACAGTCTCCTCCCCTCTGGAGCCCTCTCCTCCTACAGTCTCCTCCCCTCTGGAGCCCTCTCCTCCTACAGTCACCTCCCCCCTGGAGCACTCTCTTCCTACAGTCACCTCCCCCCTGGAGCACTCTCTTCCTACAGTCACCTCCCCCCTGGAGCACTCTCTTCCTACAGTCACCTCCCCCCTGGAGCACTCTCTTCCTACAGTCACCTCCCCCCTGGAGCACTCTCTTCCTACAGTCACCTCCCCCCTGGAGCACTCTCTTCCTACAGTCACCTCCCCCCTGGAGCACTCTCTTCCTACAGTCACCTCCCATCTGGAGCACTCTCTTCCTACAGTCACCTCCCATCTGGAGCACTCTCTTCCTACAGTCACCTCCCATCTGGAGCACTCTCTTCCTACAGTCACCTCCCATCTGGAGCACTCTCTTCCTACAGTCACCTCCCATCTGGAGCACTCTCTTCCTACAGTCACCTCCCATCTGGAGCACTCTCTTCCTACAGTCACCTCCCATCTGGAGCCCTCTCTTCCTACAGTCACCTCCCATCTGGAGCCCTCTCTTCCTACAGTCACCTCCCATCTGGAGCCCTCTCTTCCTACAGTCACCTCCCATCTGGAGCCCTCTCTTCCTACAGTCACCTCCCATCTGGAGCCCTCTCTTCCTACAGTCACCTCCCATCTGGAGCCCTCTCTTCCTACAGTCACCTCCCATCTGGAGCCCTCTCTTCCTACAGTCACCTCCCATCTGGAGCCCTCTCTTCCTACAGTCACCTCCCATCTGGAGCCCTCTCTTCCTACAGTCACCTCCCATCTGGAGCCCTCTCTTCCTACAGTCACCTCCCATCTGGAGCCCTCTCTTCCTACAGTCACCTCCCATCTGGAGCCCTCTCTTCCTACAGTCACCTCCCATCTGGAGCCCTCTCTTCCTACAGTCACCTCCCATCTGGAGCCCTCTCTTCCTACAGTCACCTCCCATCTGGAGCCCTCTCTTCCTACAGTCACCTCCCATCTGGAGCCCTCTCTTCCTACAGTCACCTCCCATCTGGAGCCCTCTCTTCCTACAGTCACCTCCCATCTGGAGCCCTCTCTTCCTACAGTCACCTCCCATCTGGAGCCCTCTCTTCCTACAGTCACCTCCCATCTGGAGCCCTCTCTTCCTACAGTCACCTCCCATCTGGAGCCCTCTCTTCCTACAGTCACCTCCCATCTGGAGCCCTCTCTTCCTACAGTCACCTCCCATCTGGAGCCCTCTCTTCCTACAGTCACCTCCCATCTGGAGCCCTCTCTTCCTACAGTCACCTCCCATCTGGAGCCCTCTCTTCCTACAGTCACCTCCCATCTGGAGCCCTCTCTTCCTACAGTCACCTCCCATCTGGAGCCCTCTCTTCCTACAGTCACCTCCCATCTGGAGCCCTCTCTTCCTACAGTCACCTCCCATCTGGAGCCCTCTCTTCCTACAGTCACCTCCCATCTGGAGCCCTCTCTTCCTACAGTCACCTCCCATCTGGAGCCCTCTCTTCCTACAGTCACCTCCCATCTGGAGCCCTCTCTTCCTACAGTCACCTCCCATCTGGAGCCCTCTCTTCCTACAGTCACCTCCCATCTGGAGCCCTCTCTTCCTACAGTCACCTCCCATCTGGAGCCCTCTCTTCCTACAGTCACCTCCCATCTGGAGCCCTCTCTTCCTACAGTCACCTCCCATCTGGAGCCCTCTCTTCCTACAGTCACCTCCCATCTGGAGCCCTCTCTTCCTACAGTCACCTCCCATCTGGAGCCCTCTCTTCCTACAGTCACCTCCCATCTGGAGCCCTCTCTTCCTACAGTCACCTCCCATCTGGAGCCCTCTCTTCCTACAGTCACCTCCCATCTGGAGCCCTCTCTTCCTACAGTCACCTCCCATCTGGAGCCCTCTCTTCCTACAGGCACCTCCCATCTGGAGCCCTCTCTTCCTACAGTCACCTCCCATCTGGAGCCCTCTCTTCCTACAGGCACCTCCCATCTGGAGCCCTCTCTTCCTACAGGCACCTCCCATCTGGAGCCCTCTCTTCCTACAGTCACCTCCCATCTGGAGCCCTCTCTTCCTACAGTCACCTCCCATCTGGAGCCCTCTCTTCCTACAGTCACCTCCCATCTGGAGCCCTCTCTTCCTACAGTCACCTCCCATCTGGAGCCCTCTCTTCCTACAGTCACCTCCCATCTGGAGCCCTCTCTTCCTACAGTCACCTCCCATCTGGAGCCCTCTCTTCCTACAGTCACCTCCCATCTGGAGCCCTCTCTTCCTACAGTCACCTCCCATCTGGAGCCCTCTCTTCCTACAGTCACCTCCCATCTGGAGCCCTCTCTTCCTACAGTCACCTCCCATCTGGAGCCCTCTCTTCCTACAGTCACCTCCCATCTGGAGCCCTCTCTTCCTACAGTCACCTCCCATCTGGAGCCCTCTCTTCCTACAGTCACCTCCCATCTGGAGCCCTCTCTTCCTACAGTCACCTCCCATCTGGAGCCCTCTCTTCCTACAGTCACCTCCCATCTGGAGCCCTCTCTTCCTACAGGCACCTCCCATCTGGAGCCCTCTCTTCCTACAGGCACCTCCCATCTGGAGCTCTCTTCCTACAGGCACCTCCCATCTGGAGCCCTCTCCTCCAGTAGTCACCTCCCCTCTGGCGCACTCTACTCCTGCAGCACAGCCTCCACTAGACCAAACACAATAATTAGTGTATATTTAACCTCTGCATATCATTAGTTCCCTAACGAAGGACATCCAGATCAATGATTGGAAATGACAAGATCATAAATAAATTAGTCCCACCGATAGTGTGCCACACCAATCAATGGCCATGTTAAATGCTTATTAGAGGAAGAGAGGAGGAGGGAAAGGAGTGGGTGTGGAGGATGGAATGGGTAGGAGGGGACAGGGATGTGGCTGAGGCTTAAGGGGAGATGGGGTGTATATATAAAGATATTGGGTGTGGAGGATGGGAGGGGTAGGAGAGGACAGGGATGTGGCTGAGGCTAAAGGGGAGATGGGGTATATATAAAGATATTGGTCTGTGGGTTAAACTGTAGGGGGTTGCCTGTATGTGATTGGTGTTATACATGTGGAAGTTTCAGAAAAGTTTGGCAATGGCGGTACTCTAAATATCATGTTGGACTGTGAAGATTTGACTGATGTTCCACACCAACAGGTGTCAGTGTTGTCTGTAGAATAAGTTGCCGTGACGATGCCTACTAACACCACTTATCACTGTCGTTTATTGCTCTTTTTCTACAATTTTGTATTGTGCTGTCAGGCCATTATAATCTCTCAACTAAGAGGAATGAGTGTGTCAATTAATTTTGACTGAAAGTGACTAATGTCGTCTAACAAAGGTTGGACCTTGCTGGAAGTAAACACTTTAAAGTCGATTTACAGAATGATAATGACAACTCTTGTCTTTCATTGTTCCTTTCCCCACATACTTTATAATGGTAGTTCCCAGTCCTGCCTGTGTTAGTCAGGGCATCAGCGGGGTCATGGTAATACTATCTCTGTTACAGCCCCTCATCTCAATGTGACACATTTGTCAGGACATACGTGATTACAACACCCCCCCCAAATGTCTCTCTGACGGGCAGGAGGTGAACAGGGGTATGATGCCAACGCAAGGACATGATTGGATGTCACAGCACCGGTCAAGCACAAAGGCTCATCTTGCGTGGTCCGATGGACACTTAATTAACAGGACGTCACGGTCAGGATTTGGCCAGATGCCCTAATGGGAGTCAGGATGGTCAAGACAGATGCCCTAATGGGAGTCAGGATGGTCAAGACTGATGCCCTAATGGGAGTCAGGATGGTCAAGACAGATGCCCTAATGGGAGTCAAGATGGTCAAGACAGATGCCCTAATGGGAGTCAGACACAGTGTTTCAACTCACCCGCCCAAATATGGTGGGGACAAAAGAGCCTTCTGTGTGGAAACAACCTTAAAGCTGGGGGGTATGCCTTTGAACTGCTCTGTAACTGTTAGCAGTAAGTAGAAAGACCTTTCCTCTCCTCCTTTTTGGCCTGTTTCCCTCCTGTAATGTTTGGGGGTGTGTGCTTCTGTAGAGGGAAGGCCTCGTTTATAATGGTGCATCTTAGCTAATTTCGGTAATGTGATCCAGCTCCCATTGGCTGACAGTTTAATGACTATTATTTGTGTCACCCTCTCTCATAAAGCATTGGCTGTAAATGGCAGTGTGCAGGAAACTAGGGGATGAATGACAGCACGCCTTGCTATATGATATCTATTGTTTTAATTAAGTGAAAGCGATTGTGACATTTATTGGATTCCAAGTTACTTGTTAATGGCAGTCAGGAAAAAAGTCTGAGTAAATTATCATGGCTTAGATTACATAAATAATTTGTAAACCCTTTGCTAATGATTACACATTATTCTCCCACTGTGCCTGTCCATTCACTTGAAACATATCACATAAACTTTGGATCGGTAAGGCATTGAAAAAATGACCCTCTTGACAAAGTCCTACTCCGCTTGTAAGTGTGCATGCTTGCTTGCTTTTGTGTGTTGTTGCTATTTTACAATTGTTACAGATTTTTTTTAATCAAACCCGTCTTCTTTCTGTAAAGAGCAAACTTGCATTCTCTATCAAGAGTGTTAGAAGTCACAGTAACAACCAAATCTGAAAGCACCTCCATCACCCTGTCGGTGTGTCTGTCTGTTTGATCCTTGAGCTCCCTCAGATGTCTGGAGTGGAGCGCGATCATGTTGTATGATGTCACTGGTCGTTCTCGTCAACAGGCTTTCCACCAGCTTGCCAGTTTGGGGAACATATTCCTTGGCAGGGTGGCGCATACGTCACACACTGGTCGCTGGGCGAGCTGAGGTCGGATCTGTCTCCCGCACACCAGTGTTTTCTGACAGGCCTGCCACAACGATGAGTGCGTCATGCGGACGTGGCCAAGCGGCCTGCGAGCCAAGCCTGACATGCCGTCAAAAGGAGCAGCCAGACGTTCGCATAAGCCTCCTTCTGCCTCGTCAAACCTCACAGCCTATCTTGTCCTATACGGCTGTGCTGTATCAAGACCTCTGTGTCTCCGTCCAACCTGCCCGTCTGTCTGTCGCAACCTTCACTGTATCAAATGGAGCAGTCCTATCTGTGTGTCTCTCTGTCTCACTGTGTGTTTCTCTAGCATTAAAGCTGCAATATGTGACTTTTTGGGCGACCAGGCCACATTCACATAGAAATCTCAGTTATAGATCTGTCATTATCATTGACAGCGAGTCTAAGAAGTCATAGATCTGTTGTATGTCGCTATTTCTATGCATCCCGTTCTTAAGTTTAGTTTTTGCATCTTTTACTTTTAGTTTTGTACACCACCTTCAAACAGCTGAAAATACAATACTTTTGGTTATGGGAAAGATAGTACAGTGATTCTCTACACTATACATATTTTTTCACATAAACTGAAATTAGGGAAACTAATTTGTCTGAACGATTTCTGCATAGTGCATCTGTTATGTTTAATTTCAATTCCCAGTTAAAATATACCAAGTGAATTCCTATATGTTGTCTTATTCTTCAAAATTGAGTTATATTTCAGGATGTTTCGAATGAGCCATTGGAAGCATGGGAAATGTGCCTTTTCAGTGATTCTCCAACCTCTGTCTGTCCTTCCCCCTCGCAGTGGTCTGAGCTTTACAGACAAACAGACAGCCCAACTAACGTCCCAAAACAAGCTTGATGGGGTATGATTCAGAGGACTAACTGGGATCTGTTATGATCGGCCGCCCGCGGCACCCAAGGGCCTTTTTACAGGCTCCCGAGACAACTCCCTGTCATGTGTGCTTAGGAGCTGAAAAAGGACTGGCCTTTTCGCTGCCTGAAAAATGCAGTGGGAACATGTTGAGACAGGAGAGAGATCAGTCACGGAGAGATGAGAGAATTATAGAGACATTTAAGGAGTCCTTCAACACACGAGATCGAGCATCAGGTCATTTAGCAAACGCTGCACACAGAACTTTAGGAATAGGATAGATGTATCTCTCCCACTGGTGGAATCTAATGGAACAACATAACCACAGCCTACTGTACAGACAACATCATTGAGATTTGATTGATCCACTCAGACGAAGGAGTTGAATACAGAAATGGTATTCTTCCTCTACTGTTGCTTTCATTTCTTCAAACAGAAGGTTATTTTAGAGGCCTTTTTCTTCATGCAACAATGGGAGATTATAGCCAATATTGGTGTAAATGAGAAAGTATGATAAATGTTCTCCCTGAACTCTGTGATCATCTATGATAAATGTAATAAATTACTATCCATCCATGTGGCTTTTGAGTCCAGTATGTATTACATGAAGCAACGTAACTTGATTTTGCTTTACATTCCCCATCCCGGGAGCATGCAGCCGTGCCTTTCAGCGCCTTGGCCTTGCCTTTCAGCGCCTCTCTCCTCTCTCCTCCACATCATAAACATGACACCCTGGGAGCACCAGCTGCAGGTCCACCACCATAAAGAGTCTTTATGTGTCCGGCCATGCAGTCATCATTCATTCATAGGCTGGGGTCAGGGGAGACCATGGGGATTCTGAGGAACCTGGGGCCCTCTGTGTCTTCAAACTGGGGAGGAATAGAGAGGAAGGAGAGGAGAGCGGTGTTGGAGAGACATAGAAGAAGATATTTTGTATACAGGATAGCGAGACAGAGATGTGTAGAAAGAGGAACACACATGAGCTGGAGTATAGAAGGAGAGAGCAGGAAAAGAAAAATAGACATGAAAACGTTTAGTAACAGGGAGAGGGAGAGATGGAGGAAAGATTTCGAGGTCAAACATTTGCACAGTGTGTTATGGTGACCTCTCGCTTGGCTGTTTCCTCAGCCTTATTCCTGTGAACTGGGCCAGAGTGCTGTGTAGAGAGGGGCACAGCCTGGGTTATTAAATAGATCTGTCAAGGCCTGCTAACTGTTAGAGGGGAGCACAGACAACATGTGCCACAACAACAGAGCTGGCCAGATTCACACATGTATAGCATTTAAGGATGCAGAATTAAATCAATGTCTATGTATTTTGGAAACAAAGATTTAGGGCTACATTTCCATTTTTGTAATGCAAAAGCATTGTAGAAAGACCTAACAATACCGTAAAAATTATAATATTCTCACAGTATGAATTCATTTGAAACTTTTCTTCAATGTGTGATATGAAGAGACAATTCTTTTAATTAGAGTGAAGTAAATTGAGCAATACGTAAATAGTTGCCTCTTCATAACGCACATTGTGGATGAAAAGCTACCAATGAAATAACGCTGCCAGTTTATAATGAGGTTTATGGTAATTTCGGGACTTTGCAAAATGCTTTTGCACTACTTCCATGTCGCCTTTAAATGATGAAAAATATAAACGGCTGCCCGCTAGTACACTTCGGTCATTTTAGAAACTCTAATACAGTGTTTTAGTTTTGTTTTTAGAAATGACAGGAAAGAGAGAGAGAGAGACAGGGAAAGACAGGGAAAGAGAAATGATGCCCCTTGTTGTGAGAGACTGTCCATCTCGATGTAGCGTTGGAGGTTGTTGCAGCTGCCAAAAACATCCTAAAAGTGCTGAAACTCCAAAGAGATCCCATGTTGGTGGGAAACTAGCAGTTTCATAACCCCAGGCCAGCGTTAGTGGTGATCAAGAGTGACATCAATCATCAGAGACCTTCATGTCCAATGAGAACACCTGTCTGACTCTCAGGGTGAAACTGGACAGAGGGATGCCACAGCAAATTATGTTTCATATGTGTTTTCCTATGTCATAGTGCACTGACCGACACAAACTACTAGGACACACAAATAGATACAAGTTGTATTGTAGAGAAAAAACCAAACTATATTTGTAGTATTTTTACTATTGTTATTTTGTATGAAGTTTGTATACCAAATTGGGTCACTGGAGTAGGCATGCACATAACGATAGTAGGCATAGCCTACATTCTCAGAAATAGATGTTCCATAAAGGTGGTTCGGCTGTCCCCATAGGATAACCCTTTTTAGTTCTAGGTACAACCCTTTTGGGTTCCATGTAGAGCCATCTGTGGAAAAGGTTCTACATGGACACCAAAAGGGTTCTACATTGAACCAAAAGGGTTCTACCTGGAACCAAAAAGGGTTCTTAAAAGGTTTATCCTTTGTAAATCCAAAAAGCTTTAGTGTCTGTCAGACCACTCAAGCCATGCGTAGGGTGGCATTGAGGTTCAGAGATATTTGTTGGATTTCCTGGCCAATGTTCAATGCCCTCTGAGCTGTTCAGAGAGAGAGAGACAAAAAGAGAGAGAGAGAGAGAGAGAGAGAGAGAGAGTGACAGAGAGAGAGTGAGAGAGATCAGATTTCTACAAACCTATGGTCTTATATACTGTAGCTACTTTAAGACAGACCCAGCATGATTAGACTACCAGTCACAGTCAACGGGCTGTAGAGAGGGATTATTTCACTCCCATTGATATCCATGTAGAGAAGTGTGATGGATGCCATTATGGATGAAGTAGGCCTATATCAGATTTTGAAAAGTGAGCGAGTCATTAATTAGGGGTGACGCTAGTAGTGGACCGACTGTATGGAGGATTAATTAAGATCACGGCTGTATCGAACATGGTCGGTTTAATATCTTTGTAACAAACAGTATGTACCCAAAGTCGCTGCTGGCAGCTGGGCAATAAAAATCTATGTTTAGTTTGGGTAAATTATGTAGGAACTGTTCCTTTTATATTGATCAGCATAGGCTACTTTCTATTTGAGGCCTTCTCTTGAAAAGTGTTAAGGTTGATTGTGAATGTTGGATGCGATGATGTGAACAGTCCGATATGAGAGGAGACATGGAGCAGAGGGCTGATACAGTGGATGTAACGTGAAACACTTAGACAATATTGTGAAAGGAAATAGAGGACGTAAACAACAACAAACTAACCGTTTTCCTCAAAATTACACACAAAAAACAGTCTCTGATGAATTGCCACTTAATTACCACTTGATTAGCATAATTATGCATGTTAATAGCATCTCAAATGAATTGCAGTTGTCAGAAGGGAGGAAGCATCTGTAGTGGTGGCTGACTGATACATATTTCTTCCCCATCCAGCAGCGTTGTGTTACTCTTCCCCCTAAAGTGTTTCCCATTAATCACTACACAGTCGTTTTCCTTTGGAGTGAAATTTTGAGTTTTGGGATAATTGGCCCATTATGGGACGCTCGTCACATCTGTAATAGAGGGCTAACGAGACCCCTGGTGCGCTGGCATTCAGAGGAGGATGGCAGAGTTAGAGCATCGCGAGTGGCATGCCGGGTGGAGGTGGGGCACCCACTAGTTCTCTTGGTGAATGCCTACATTTTTCATTTCTGACACTTTATTTGTAAAACTTTGCTCTCTAAAAATGTATTGGTCAAGGCCTTATTATGTGTAATGATTTTCTGAAATATGTTACAAATTATGTTACACTGTCTTAGCAAAGAACAAAAAAGGTTATGCATTTTTGGAGCTGTATTGGGGTTGTCTGAGTATATCTGCTAGGTAAATTAGAATCTTGATCAATAGCTGTGTTCCTTGTTGGAGGATTGGCTAACACTGGGCCAACACAAGAGACAGAGGTTGATATCAGGGTCTTGTGACTGATCAATAAGGAGTCTTGAACTCCGAAATACCTTCCTGTGTTTGGTAATGAGCAGAATGGCAAACAGGCCACTGGGGCCAGGTTACAAATTGAGATGGCAGCTTGAACAAGGGAAGTGAAGGGGGGTGGGGAGAAGGGGAGGGATAGACAAGAGATGAGAGGGAAATGAGAGACAGAGGAAGGGAGCGAGAGTAGAGTGAGTGAGAGATAGGTGTCGACGTGTGCCAGGGTATTCTTACTGCCAAGAGAATCAGGGAAAAAAGAGCTATGATTTCTACACAGAAAATTGTCCACATAGATATAATCAGAAACAGTGTAGTAGCACCATTGATCCAGAGAGAGGCTCCTTAGACCTTCCTATTCTTCACTTCTCCTCAGGCTGACTCACTCTGGAGACTGACTGGAACATCATCAGTACAGTTTCAGTATAAGTTACACTGTCTTTGACACTATATTATTCAACCAGTCCTAATTTCTCCTTGAAATTCAACTGCGATATTGATCAGATGAAATTGTGATGAACAAAACAGACAAGCATGAATAGTCTTTAAAAAAGGTATGTTTCCCTAGTTAGGTCATACAGAGTCTTCCCCTTCAGTCAGTGTGCAGTGTTTCGCCAAAGTGTATACTTTTGTTGAGTGTTTATGGATGCCTAGTGGGTGCGCGTGTGTGTGCGTATATTTGTTTGTGTGTGTGTGAGTACGTCCGCGTGTCTGTGTGTTGTGTGTGTGTGTGTGTGTGTGTGTGTGTGTGTGTGTGTGTGTGTGTGTGCATCCGTGCTCATGTGTGG
Source organism: Oncorhynchus mykiss (assembly GCF_057628025.1). Classification (NCBI taxonomy): domain Eukaryota; kingdom Metazoa; phylum Chordata; class Actinopteri; order Salmoniformes; family Salmonidae; genus Oncorhynchus; species Oncorhynchus mykiss. The sequence continues at coordinate 22,319,132 of NC_143047.1, read as the reverse complement.
AGGCTATATGAGTATCTGGAGAAAGGGAAAGGGGATACTTAGTCAGTTGTACTACTGAATGCATTCAACTGAAATGTGTCTTCCGCATTTAACTCAACACCTCTGAATCAGAGAGGTCATGGAGGGCCGCCTTAATCATCGTCCACGTCATCGGCGCCCAGGGATGCATGTTGTTATGTTCTGTTAATTACTGATGTCCCCTTTAAGAATGGAGCACCCTTGGTCATGCGCAGTGTTGTTCTATGTTATTCTGGTACTAACTCATTTTAGTAAATGTGAAGCTCCAGTTCAATTGTTCGTTTTCAGGGTCTTTCTTATTATATAATTAAGTAATAAGAGCTAAGACACTACACGTGTAATGGGATGTTCCAGTGTGGACCGCTGGCTTGGTATCCTTCTGTCAATCCAATATTATACAGACTACCTCCAAAGCCAGTGAATATCAACAGGGTTGGTCTTGTATTTATATATCTTAGCTGAGCCCTCCAATGCATATGCATTAGCCTGCTCCTGTAATTAGGGTTTGAAAGGTGGCTGAGATGTATGTGTATGCCTTCTTTCCTTAATAAATGCTGGGTTGAAGTGATTTAAGGACTGTTCCGTTCCACTGCTTTTTACAATGAAAACAAGCTTGTCCCTGCAGTAGAAATGACAACACAGGGTGTTTTTAGGTAAGCCTCCACTCTTTACTTTGGCAAGAACGCTAACTGTCCGTTTTAATGGAAATGAAATGTGTTGGCATAACCTCTCTTTCACATGCTCTTTGCTCTGCTGCCATACACATAACATATGTGCACCCCTACAGACAGGCACACACACACCTTCATTGGTGTTTCCTCTCACAGCATAATCATCTTAAATGTTCTGTTTCTATTTAGATGTTCTGAGTCAAAGTGTTTCCGGGGGAGGATGAAACATTTATGGTGTTGGGCACACACAACAAAATACTTTGAAGAGTACTTAAAAAATGAGCAAATACCTGCATCTGTCTTGTGTTAAATAAGGCTTCACCTCTCAAAGGCAATGACATGCATGACAGGAACACACTCTGGCAACCTCTCTCTCTCACACACACAGGCAGAGAGATAGAGAGAGAGATAATCTAGCGGTTTGCCTTAATGAGAGAGGCCCCATAGTTTGATAATAACGTCCAGTATTTCAACAGCCAGTAGTCCTCTCTCTCTGAGAACGCAAGCATTAACAGAATGGAACACAGTATTTAGAGATACAAACATTGTATTGCAAAAATATAATGTGAAAAATACTAAGGTGATTAAGCAAAGACACATACACTGAGTGTACAAAACATTTGGAACACCTGAACTTTCCACGATATAGACTGACCTGGTGAATCCAACTGAATGCTATGATCCCACCTGTTAAATCCACTTCAATCAGTGTAGATTAAGTGGAGGAGGCAGGTTAAATAAGGATTTTTAAGCTTTGAGACAATTGAGAAATGGATTGTGTGTGTGTGCCATTCATAGGAGAACCTCCCAGAAGGACAGCCGTCTCTGCAGCACTCCACCAATCAGGCCTTTATGATAGAGTGGCCAGACAGAAGCCACTCCTCAGTAAAAGGCACATGACAGCCGTTTGGAGTTTGCTAAAAGGCACCTAAAGGACTCTCAGACCACGACAAAGACGATTCTCTGGTCTGATGAAACCAAGATTGAACTCTTTGGTCTGAATGCCAAGCGTCATGTCTGGAGGAAACCTGGCACCATCTCTACGGTGAATCATGGTGGTGGCAGCATCATGATGTGGGGATGTTTTTCAGAGCCAGGGACTGGGACACTAGTCAGGATCGAGGGAAAGATGAAGGGAGCAAAGTACAGAGAGATCCTTGATGAAAACCTACTCCGGAGCACTCAGGACCTCAGACTAGGGTGAAAGTTCACGCTCCAACAGCACAACAACCCTAAACACACAGCCAAGACAATGCATGATGGCTTTGGGACAAGTCTCTCAATGTCCTTGAGTGGCCCAGCCAGAGCCCAGACTTGAACCCGATCGAACATCTCCAGAAAGACCTGAAAATAGCTGTGCAGCGACGCTCCCCATCCAAACTGACAGAGCTTGAGAGGATCTGCAGATATGAATCGGAGACACTCCCCATACAGGTGTTCCAAGCTTGTCGCGTCATACCCAAGAAGACTCAAGGCGGTAATCGCTGCCATAGGTGCTTCAACAAAGTACTGCGTAAAGGGTCTGAATACTTATGTCAATGTGATATTTTTGTTTTTTATTATTATTACATTTGCAAAAATGTCCTAAATCATGTTTTTGCTTTGTCATTATGGGGTATTGTGTGTAGATCTTAAAAACGATTTAATACATTTTACAATAAGGCTGTAACGTAACAATGTGGAAAATGTCAAGAGGTCTGAATACTTTCATGAATGCACTGTAACTGATCACATAGTTCAGCTGTGATTCTGATGCCGTTTGTCCTGTCTGCATGGGACTGCTAAAGGTTTCAACAAATCTACAGATTAGCGAACGCAATCAAAAACACAGCGTTCACTGTTCCCTACCTCTTTATCTCATTTAGCTGCCTTATGTCTGTATGCTCTGTCCCAGGTTTCAGAAGCTGAAAAACAGATTTAATTAGCACTGTTCCTTCATTTTCCTTATTTCTGTCGTGTAAACTCAATTGGAGAATCCATATGGTTTTCCATTGAGTTTGTAATACTTTCCCCTTCCATAAATCAGTGTTATTGCAAATGTGATACTGTATAGAGCGCGACTGTTTGAAAAATACTAGACGGTATTTGGTGACACTGCTCTTCATATCCACTCTCAGGGTTTTTACTCTGGTCTCATTGCTCTTCCAGTATAGGCAGTCACATGATGCTAATTAGTCATACAAGAGACATGACATGCCCAAGAGCAAGAGAGTGGTGAAACTATCCCCTCTTTTCCTCTAATACTCATACTCTTCCAGTGTGAAAGAAAGCATGGAGAATACATCCAGCCCTCTCTGAGAGTTGAGGACATTTTGAGGCTGCTGCTGCTGCGGCTCTCCTGCGGATTTGAATCCTTTCCTCCAGCGGGAATCAATGGAGTGATGGATCACGTTGACGTCCCTTTCCCCTGAGCTAAGACGACACTACCGCTTTAGCAAACGCCATTTCCTGCCACTCTCTCTCTCTGCGCATTATTGGCACACCCAGTGGAGGTGAAGAGGGAGGGATGGGTGGAGGGAGCTGAGGTGTCTCAAGGTTGCAGCTGGCAGCCAGGAGCATTTATGGATCGAGATGGAGGATGAGGTTTGAGACAGGCCCTGACTCCATGTCTTCTTGGGGAATTCTACTCAGAATTATTGGACTCCTGTTTGGAACATTTCCTCAGAAATGATTCACTTTATGTTACACAGAATACATCAGTTTACAGGTTAATAAAATGCATATAATTTGGAAAAGTATACTTAAACAAATAAAAATGGCCAATTTAGACATTTTCTTTAATTCAATGTTTATCACATATCACAACCTCCCTAAACTTTGCGTAAACAATACCGAGTATGTCCTGACCTTTGTATCAGCTCAACCATTTCAGTTTACCCAAAATGGCACACAAAACTCTCCAATAAGTATAAATAGCATCTAGTTGGGCCAGTAACCGAAAGGTTGCTGGATCGAATCCCTGAGCCGACAAGGTTCAAATCTGTCGTTCTGCCCCTGAGCAAGGCAGTTAACCAACAACTGCTCCCCTGGCCCCAATGATGTGGATGTCGTTTAAGACAGCCCCCCCTGCTGGTTTCGGGTTAAATGCGGAAGACACATTTCAGTTGAATGCATTCAGTTGTTCAACTGACTAGGTCTCCCCCTCTCCCTTTCTCTGGCATGGAAGGGTGTATTGGATATTAACTTACAGAAGACCAGCGCTCCCTCACTCCCATAGACAGCCTGTTAATGCCCTAATGTCCCATTTGCATTATTGATGAGCAAACCCTGTGTCACCTCAAACATAGACTATTTAAGGGGAATAATTTTATGCAAACTACATATCGACGGCCTAATGATCAATTGGTCCCTGGTTTTGTGTTAATATGCAACTGTTGCAGTGTGATATGCATCTTCAATTAGACCCGAGTTGCCCTGCTCAAACAAGCGGTGTGAAACAAGCGGTGTGACCCAATGCATTGTGGGTGATGACCTTATGACACTGACAAGTCTCCATTTTGGGTCAAAGCAGCAAACAGCAGGGGCATCCACAGAGTGCAATGATTTAAAAAGTAACTGAATTGTCTTTCACAATATTTCATTGTGTGAAGCTAAGTCAATTCTAAAAGACTTTTGATCCTGTACTGCAAACACCCCTGATAAGTGATGCAGCTTGGACACTCTTCGGGGGTAATGGTTAAACGGTACAGTTGCCAGGCAGAGACGGCATGTTTGAAAGGGTGTTGTTGGATAAACATGTCCCTCTTGTCTTACATAACCACATTTACTGGTGTTTACTGGAGCTGAATAGAGATTAGTCTGTCTTGCTTTCCTCGTTTTAGGAGACACATGATAAGATAATGATTGAACATCTATTGATAATAAAGGAGAGCCGCACACTCTAGGAGCTCAGATCCAAAAATGTAATGTCCAACGTTTTGACAGGTAAGCTGTCTTCATCAGGGTATATCGTTGGACATTACATTTTTGGATCTGAGCTCCTAGAGTGTGCGGCTCTCCTTTATTTTCAAGTTTTCCACTCCGCTAGCCAGCACCTCGTCTAAATAGATGTGTGTTTCTTTTTCCTCTAGATTGAACATCTATTGAAAACATAGAGCTATTGATACCATGTCGTTAATTTTGGTACAGACTTTTGTTTTGATTCAACTGAGAGTATAACATTGCTCCCTCAACTTCTTCTAAAATAATTTCAGGAAAAGATTAGTCATAGAGTAGTATTACCGCTTAGATATTTTCCTTGGGAGTTTTGGTTATCCCATTTCACAGCAAGGAACATACTCATTGCCCAAGCCAATACGTTCTGCATATCTGTTAATGACAAGAAAAGGTCAGGGAAGATACATTTACTGATCTGATTGATGTCCAACCGTTTCAATTCCTCTTCAGGGACGCCTCATCTCTCCAAAAAGACAATAATCAATGATGAAAGCAATTCTGTTTGTTGCACACACAATGATGCAAATGGGCTCTGCCAGCGTTGCCATTGTGTCCCTGACAAATTGGGGATCTGGTTTGTATTCCGAGAGAAAGCCTGTCTCTTACAGAATGGAGCACGGCAGGCACAACACAGAGGATTTATCTCTCTGATTGATTGAAATCATACATTGATGCTTATCAGTTCAGCAGATACTTTTGAGCAGTGAATGAGTCTAACAACAAATTGTTCAAAATAAGATTTTTTAATCAATCTACCCCAAAAAGGTGGTAATGTTCAGTTTTGTTATTTATATATATATATATATATATATATATATATATATATATATATATATATATATATATATATATATATATATATTACAGTGTCACTGTTTAGTCAGAGTCTCTCAGCTGCTTCTGGTTTGTTCCATTGCCAGGGATCTGATGTCAGAGCGAGAGATTGATTATTGTTCCTCATATGGAGTGCGAGGGGACACTAGGGACATGCGTGTCTGCGCATTGTCATTTATATCTATGACCTACAAGATATATGGATGTCAACACTTCCCATCCAATCAAAGATGGATGGTGAATATAAATAATTTAGCAGTCTGGCGTGGAGTGAATACACCTGCAATGGTCTGAGTCCCTCAGCCTGCCCTAAAGCCTTGTTTTTTCAGAGGGGCCTGTTTTGTTTTGAATGTGTGGAGAGAGTCACACACACACACACACACACACACACACACACACACACACACACGGCGAGGTGAGCTTGTCCTACTGCTGCTAATCCATCTCTCCCGCTGTGGTCAGCCCCAAGTGCTCATCTTCTCCCCTTTAATTCACAGACGAGGCGTCTGTGGCAGTGCCTGACACTCTAAATTAAGAGGCCCATAAAGCAGCTCCGCTTTGGGGATCTCAATCACGGGGTGAGGGCCCATCACCACCCCTCAGCCCCCCCTCCCCAGCCTGCCGAGTCCCTTTAAAATGAATTAACACCATCTCCTCCAGGACCAGGGATCCTGGGCCAGATTGATGGCCTGGAATAAAACGTCGCTCCTCACTTTTGGCTCTGCCACATATATCAGCTGAAAGGCCCATCGTTTATCAGGCACAATACTGCTATTTAGTATGCTGACTGCTACCATTAGGATAACATATAATAATGTAAAAGGGTTTAGGAGAGGCTCCTTGGGTCAGCGAGCCAGCTGTCAGTGGGTTGGATTTAGCTCTGGTTGGCGGCATTAGGGGGAGATGGAATGAGACTGCTCTGCACCACAGAGCCTGTGGGGTTGGGGCTTTCTGGGTTCTTAGACGAACTAACGGTCTGCATACTGGGGTAAACCCAGGTATGGACATCTATCAATCCATCCATAGGTCGGTCCATAAAACCATCCATCTAGCCATCAATTCATTCATCCATCCATCTCATATACTGTACTGCTCATTGGCAAGGGTAGGGCAAAGGGAAAATGGGTATCTGTGATGCGGCTCAGTGATGGAGTGGAGTGAGTGCTCCGGGCATAATAGGTCTTGGCACTCAAAGTGGATCTGTCAGCAAAGCCCAATGGTTTTCACCAATGGCGAGGTTGAGAAAGGGGCAGAGGGCATTTTGAGTGAAGAGAAGAGGGAGATACATGGGAAAAAATGACAGGAATAGCAAAAGAAAGTGATATACAATGAGGAAAAGGGATGAGAAGAACGCATTAGAGAGAAAAGGAGGAAGGAAAGGGGCCTAAAAGGAAAGAATGACAGAGAGGAAAGGACAAAGGAAGGGGCAGTGACAGAGGAAGGGACAGAGGTTCTGTCTACAGTGACAGTGTCCCCTCTGACGTTGTGTCACTCAGTTTGTTATTGGACAGTCTTTTACTCTCTCCTTCTCTCTATCTATCTCTCTCTCTCTAACACAAGCAGCCCCACCTGCCTGCCAATCATGCTGGTGTTCCTCTGTAAGACAGCTGCTGTCAGAGCTGAAGGCCACTGGTACTCCCTGAGTCCCCTGAACTAAACCAATCTTACACTTCGGAACCATTATACAGTAACACACACACACACACACACACACACACACACACACACACACACACACACACACACACACACACACACACACACACACACACACACACACACACACACATTTCTTGTATCTTCGGGAGCAGCAATGATTCACTTTATGGTTCACATAAAATGAGTGGGTATGGTCGTGTCGTGTGGGAGAAAATGTAAGAGTGTGTGTGTGTGTGTGTGTGTGTGTGCATGCCTGTGTAGAGGAGCTAACATTCTTGTGAGTGATGATGCAGAGACTTGATGGGACAGTGACAGAGCTGGTGAAGACAGGACTGGTCAGCTCAAATACAGTTTAGGAATAGGGCCAAATACACAGGTCCTGACAGCTATATAAAGTACTGGGGTCTCATTTATAAAATGGACTTACGATCAATTTTGACCACGTATAAGTAGTTTTTTTTATAAAACCTTACTTTGATGTGGAAGTGATCTTATCTCTACACAAAGTCTATACTTGACTTAAGTGATTTTCCTGCTGGTTATGTAGGGGTAGGAACTTGAACTTTGCGTTAGCTTTATGAACAACTTGTTAGGAATGATCAATTAAAGGTGTGAGGAATTAATTGCCAGACGCAAGGTGTTTTGAATTAAAAACAGGATGCGATATTCTATAAATAGTGTGTCAAATTTGACAAAAGTAACCATGGGTGTTCTTGCGTTATTGGAAGACATGAATAACCCCGAATCTGGAAAGGAAGACACGATGTAATCATGCCATACCCGCATCTGTCCATTGGGATTCCTCGCTACTGGAACATTCCAGAGGGAAATGAGTGACAGGTCGGGGTATATCCCAGCCATCATTAAACCGCATCCTGCCACAAGTGTTCGAGGCGATTCTAGACGTATTGTTCACGAGACACATTAGTTTCCCATTTACAGCCGAAGAACAGGCGCGCGTCAAAGCCCGAGTTTGTCCGCTCATTTAATATGCATGCAGTTGACTGCACGCATATTGCCTTACGCGCACCGTCTGTAGATGAACATGTATATGGTAACAGGAAGAACTTCCATTCATTGAATGTCCAGATCATCAGCGATGCCCGAATGCAACTACTCAATATATGCTCCAAGTGGCCAGGGTCTACGCACGACTCAATCATTCTGCGCCACAGCAGAGTAGTCTAGAAGCTGTTGAGAGTGGTTGCGGGTGGCTTCCTCCTGAGTTCATTTTTTTCTTTATTGTAGCCTATTAATAGTGCAAAATAATGTAACACAACGGTTTTACCCTATTAGGTAACAGGGGCTATCCACTGAGTGGCTTCTCACTCCCTTTGTCATCCCCCCTAAAAGCTGAGGAAATGCGCTAAAATTTGGCCATGACAGAACAAGGTTGGTTGTAGAGCGCACCATCGGACTGCTGAAGAGCAGGGGGCATTGCCTTGATGCATCAGGTGGAAAAGTCCTCTACAAGCCAGAGAAAGTAACTTCATTTCATAAAAATACTAATCTTAAATGTACTTTTAAATGGGTCAACTTAAAGCAGCATACCATTTTATATTTAGCATTTTCTTGAAATTGCACACCCAAATGTTCTGGCCAAATAGCTGAAAAAAGTTTATAATTTGGCCCTAAGGTTACTGAGATGTCCCCTTGAAGCGTGTTCATTTTGTAGCAATGCTAGTGTAAAAGAATGGAATCAGCTGATTCCAGTCATTTCCACTAGCATTGCAACAAAATGCAAACAGATTTCAAGTCGACATCTCAGTAACTGTAGGGCCCATTAGTAGTTGAAGTTTGTTTGACAAGAACATTGGTGTGCAATTTCAAACCTAAATATAAAATGTTGGCCTGTTTTAAGAATTTGTGGTTTCCCTCCCCAAAAGTGAGGCATGGTATTGAAATGGATGTGGAGATTAGAATGGACCCCCAAGAGCCTCCTAACCCAACACTCAATGGAGCACCTGCCCTGGCTGAGGAGGAGGCGGCAGCTCATAGAGAGATTTGTGGTAAGAAACAGAATGCCAGACAACATACAAAGCATAGGTTTTTTATTCACGTTGTGGAAAACGTTCAACAATAGTGTTATGTAAATGAACAACACTGTGTATTCTTCCAAGTTCAGTCACAATCTGCCCAACCAATGTGTTCAACTCGTTCTGGGTTTGCAGGACTGAGGCGGTCAACTCGCAAACTGCAGACGTGGATTGACCCTTGACACCTGTGGCCAAACATTCCCCCTCACTCCTGGCATCTGTGGGTCTGTGACACTTGTGAACTGGGGCCTCACGGACTTCATCCCAGTGCACGGACGCAGATGTGGACGGACCCTCGACACCTGTGGCCAAACCTTCCCCCTCACTCCTGGCAATTGCTGATTTGGGAGCCTCACGCACCTTATCCTTGGGTGGAGGCTGCAACACAGCTTCCCTTGGTGGCGGGGGCACCCTCACCCGGCGCATGGGCTGCAACACAGCTTCCCCCGTTTGTGAATAAAATAAATCATGTCCTGTACTGTATATTCAGGTACTGACCAAGTTTCACAATCTCTTAATTACTTACCGTGATCCAGTGATGTAGTCGTGGGGGATTCACACGCCGACTTCACAGTTTCCGATGTTACTGCTAAACCATGTAAAACTTGGAATTTAACCATTTGAAAAATGTGTATGCGCTTTCCCCAATGATTGCCCTGATGCGCTGGTCCATTAGGGAGAGCTCCGGTGTGCCAGGCCCTCTCCCGTTGCCTTAATGCTGCGGTTATGCATGGCTATTCTTTTTTTCCCTTGCAGTTTGTCAGACCATTTTTTTTCACATCAGCCACAGTTCTGTCTTGCTGCCCCACCTTGTTCACTGCATTGGCAACACACTCCCAAGCTACCTGTTTGGCTTTGTCAACCCACTATTTAGTCCACCAAATAATACGCGTTGCCTGTTTTTAATCTCCTCTACCATCGCCGTGATCTCGTCTTCCAAAAGGATTGCTTTTTTCTTTTGGTCCATGGCTATTCCTGACAAAACCCTTATTTGTGCTAGCATTCTATAAGGGGAAATCACTGATTGTAAAGCATGTTCAGGTGCCGTCAATTCTAAGTTAATTTCAGATTTATAGCTCATCGGTGCTAAGTTACAAATGGGCTTCTTAGAACCTACCTAAGCAAGGCTTTTTATGCTCAGTATCTTTTATGAATCGAACGTAAGTACAACGTCGGAAATGATCTTCGACTAAGTATAAAGTATAAATCATGGTCTTCTCTAGGATTGGGGAAATAAATATCTGAAACGTACATTACAAATAGGGGTGGGCTGAGGGCGGAGTCTTGAATCTGTAAGACATAATCATTCCCACTGCTATTTCTCGCTGATTTATAAACACAACCATCTGTTAGAGAAGCTTCAAGTTGGCATCCTGCAGCCTGTACAGGAGCCCGTTGTGCCACATCTTTTCAAATGCTTTTTTGATGTCAAAGAACACAGAAATGGTTACTTGTTTCCTGTTAAAAGCTCTATGAGTGTCTTCAGTCAATTTCAGAATGTTTTCCATGTTGGAGGTGTTTTCTTAAAACCCTGCCTGGTGAATATAACCTGGAAACAGTTGAGTCCCTTTAAGTGTAGGGAACACAAACAAGGTTTATACTTGGCATGTAGGTTTCTCACTTATGGGTGGCACAAATTGTGATATGGGGGAGGGGAATGGACAGGGTATATGCAAATTAAATACTGTAGCATATACTATAGTAATTACTGCAGTGTTTTGCGAACTGTAGTGTTTTTGCAAACATTACTGTAATATTTACCATACTGTTTTTGCGGTCTATGGTATACTGTAGTATTTACTGTAGTATTCTACAATATACTATACAGTTATACAGTAAGATTTACACATGTTCAATATACTACAGCATTTTGTAGTAAGCAATGTAGAATTCTATAGTAAACTAGATCAGAGGCAGGGGATGGACCAGGGATGTCCTCTTGATAAGAGTGTGAATTGGACCATTTTCCTGTTTTGCTAAGCATTCAAAATGTAAAAAGTACTTTTTGGTGTCAGGGAAAATGTATGGAATTAAAATACATTATTTTCTTTAGAAATGTAGTGAAGTAAAAGTTGTTAAAAATATAAATATTAAAGTACGGATACCTCAAAATGATTTAAGTAGTACTTTAAAGTATTTGTACTTTAAGTACTTTACACCCCTGTCTGTGCATCCATGTATATACAGTGCCTTTGGAAAGTATACAGACCCCTTGACTTTTTCCACATTTTTGTTACGTTACAGCCTTATTCTAAAATGGCAACAAAAAAAAAGTATCCTCATCAATCTATACACCATAATGACAAAGCGAAAACACGTTTTTAGATATTTTGGCAGTTTTATAAAAAAACGAAAACAGAAATACCTTATTTACATAAGTATTCAGACTCTTTGCTTATAAACGTCGAAATTGAGCTCAGGTGCCTCCTGTTTCCATTGGTCAGCTTTGAGATGTTTCTACATCTTGATTGGAGTCCACCTGTGGTAAATTCAATTGATTGGACATGATTTGGAAAGGCACACACCTGTCTATATAAGGTCCCACAGTTGACAGTGAATGACAGAGCAATGAGGTCAAAGGAATTATCCGTAGAGCTCCAAGACAGGATCGTGTCGAGGCACAGATCTGGGGAAGGGTACCAAAAAAGAAAGGTGACCAAGAACCCGATGGTCACTCTGACAGAGCTCTAGAGTTCCTCTTTGGAGATGGGAGAACCTTCCAGAAGGACAACAATCTCTGCAGCGCTCCACCAATCAGGTCTTTATGGTAGGGTGGCCAGACAGAAGCCACTTCTCAGTAAAAGGCACATGACAGCCCACTTGGAGTTTGCCAAAAGGCACCTAAAGATATAGGCGTGGCTTCGAGACAAGTCTCTGAATGTCCTTGAGTGGCCCAGCCAGAGCCTGGACTTGAAACCGATCGAACATGTCTGGAGAGACCTGAAAATAACTGTGCAGCAACGCTCCCCATCCATCCTGACTGAGCGTGAAAGGATCTGCAGAGAAGAATGGGAGAAACTCCCCAAATACAGGTGGGCAAAGCTTGTAGCGTTAAACCCAAGAAGACTCGAGGTTGTAATCGCTGCCAAAGGTGCTTCAACACCTTTTCAAGTACTGAGAAAATGGTCTGAATACTTATGTAAATGTGATATTTTAGTTGTTGTTTTTTATAAATTAGCACAACATTCTAAAAACTTGTTTTCGCTTTCTCATTATGGAGTATTGTGTGTAGATTGATGAGGAAAAAAGGATGTAATCAACTTTAGAATAAGTCTGTAACACAACAAAATGTGAAAAAGTCAAGGGGTCTGACTACTTTCCGAAGGCACTGTATGTGTGCTTATGAACATGGGTAACTCCTCAGTCCTAATGCATGTACGTATAATGTTGTATATTGTACCTTAAGCAAAGCATATTTACCCATTCATTATGTTTGAGCCATTTGTGTGGCATGTCTGACTATCAGAAGGGAATTGGTCTGTGCTTCATAAGCATGTCTACACATGCCTGTTTCCCTTGCCTTTTCTCAGACAATGCTGCCTCTCCTTCCTCATTAAGACAGAAAAAAAAGCAAACGTCCTCAAGGGGTAACAAGGAGAGGGAGAACAATACCCATTATGTGTGTGCTTGTGCGCACGTGTGCATGTGTGTATAGATGGTGTACAGATACCCTAGCGTGTGTGTGTGTGAACACACAGCAGGCCCGTTTCAGGGTACTGATTTGATTGATAAATCCTCGCTGACGGGGAAGGAGAAAAGAGGCTCCATATAAATGGGAAATTAGCAGCAAACGTCGTCAAAAATAATTAACTCCCCTCCGCACCGCTGTCCATTAGGCCTGACACTCTGACACGGGAGGGGGGGGGGAAACGCTCGTGTCAACTCTGGCAGCCGCCCGCGTTGATCAGATAAACATTTTTTTGTTTTGTTTTGAGGCCTGATTACAAAATGATTAGCCGGCGTGCCTGTCTCCTCCTTACCCTTCACCTCCCCCGCTGGGTGAGTGACAGGTGAGGTGATCCTCTGCTGGGGCCGTGTAAGATCTACCCCCGCCTCCGTCCTCAGCACTGCAGCATGGGCTACATGATATTGAGGCTCGCTGGGTTTTTAAAAATAGCTATTTATTCAGTTCAATCAAAACCTCCTTTTTATTTTATAAACCTTGATGTCACAGAGGAGAAAATGTGTGACTAAAGTTGGTGCATTTTGCTGTATATTCAATGTGAACATGTGGGAGCTCATGTTGTTGTATTACACTCTATAAAATGTCTCCCTCAAAAGTGATAGTTGTGTTGATGAGAAAATGTTTTTGTTGATGTGGTCCCCTACAGTATTCTCCATTACGAGTTTATTACTGTGAAGAGGCTGTCCTTATTGTCCAGTTATGGATTATGTTAACCGTTCTGTTCTATCTATCTGGGTGAATCATTCATCAAACACTCATGTCCCACACCAACTTTACTCCACCACAGATAAGACACTGATAGTATTCCTGGTGGGAGTGTATGCTAGAGTAATAACAATGGGCCAGAGTGTCAACCTGGATAAGACACAGACTCTGTCTGACTGCTAGAAGACGACTTTGCCTGGACATATTCCTGAAGGATCATAATGTCTGATATAGGCCTACATAAAGTACATTGAAATTGGATTTACTAGATCAGCTTCAACATGGTTTAATTTACTGAATTAAGAGTCCAACTATTTGTGAGGTTATTTTGTTCTATTTCTCTTGTCTCTCTCTGTGAGAGGATGCCCTTTAGTTGCCGCAGTAGCAGTAGAAGTTTTTCACAGATCCCCCATAAGGCTTTAGGAGCTGATATTTTGATAAGGCCATGATAAGAGTTTGATAAGGACAGTATCTTAAATCTGTGGATTTATTGATTTACTGCATGTCTGTATACGGCTGGCACCCGTCTCTCCCTCCTCTCCTTCCTCCCCAAACCGTCCTGAAGATATGAGGATCTCAGAAAGGTAAAAACACATTACGTAATAAAATTCCCCTCAGGTGCAGGGTGTAAAAGAATATAGGTGCAATCAAACTGAAATCAAACTGATAGGACATGTACACCTAGTCTTTGTATTACCTCTAATGACATAATGTGGTTGAACCAGTTGAACCTCTGAGCGTTAACAGTAATGGGTTAAATGAAGGAAATGTTTATATTGAGGTTTTTGAGAAGGACTGTATTTTAATGGAACTTGAATGCTGCTGTATGTTGGTCCCTAATCACCTGTGGAGAGACCTGTAGTACAATTTAATCAAAAGCAAACTGTCACAAATGTAGGAATGCAAATCAATGTGTAAATGGTCTCATAAGAATTCCATAGTCCATGCAATATGGCTCACTGAGCACAAGGGCATGATAGCTGACCGGTTGTCATCTGTCAGATATACAGTAAACCTGGTTTGGAATTCTTAGTTCCAACTGTACACATTCCCGGAGTTTAGTATAGCAGCTATATGAACCAAGTCACCTTTGAGTAAAATTTGTACAATGTTTCATACCTTTTATACTTGTGTCCTTTTTATAGCGAGGCTGATAGCTGGCTGCTAATAAGGAAACATAAGCTGTAAAACCATAAAGGCAGGTAACTACTGCCTTCACCAAAATGTTGTAAATGTCGATCTCCATTTTTTGCCAATTACAGTAATAAACAGCATCATTTCAACTTTGGACCTCATTCACACAGGCTGCAGTCTGCTGGATCCCTGCCAGAGTTACTCTGGGCTACTATCTATCACTGTTAGGCATGCATTTATTATTGGTCATTTATAAGTGTGGATAGCATCTAGATAAATGTAGGAAACTATTTCATTTAAGCATAGGGCTGCTTTAAAAATGGTAAACTATAATGGAGACTGCTTCAAAATATGTGTCCTGTAACATAGCTTCAAGTTAAAAAAGTCTGGTCAAAAATCATTTGGAGGCATAAATGGCTTCCATGAAGTTTCATTCTCCTCCATCCATCCACTTCGAACACGGTTAATTATTTCTAACCGTGCCTGAACTTAACATGCGTGCTCTGAAATGTGACCACAACTCCAAGAGCTATCACAGCAATCAGTGTCCAAAGTCCAAGGCATAACTCTATGTGTTGGTGCAAATGCTCCTAACTCTGGTGCTCTCCAGGTCGGGATAAAAGCCAACCTGTGAGCTATGGAGCAACAATTCTAGGGGCTGCAGGTAGCCTAGTAGTTAGAGCCTTGGGCCAATCCCCAAGCTGACAAGGTCATTCTGAAACATTAATACCTTAAACACTTAATAGGCATGTGATGTAAAACATTGTACAGATACTGTTTATACTAGGCGGTGTGAGAGGATGGCCCAAATAATTGTCAAGACCCCATTCATAGACTGTTCTGTCTGCTACCGCACGGCAAGCTGTACCGGAGCGCCAAGTCAGGGTCCAATAGGCTCCTAAACAGTTTCTAGCCTATCAGAATCTTCTAAAGCCATGACATCATTTTCCAAGCTGTTTGGAATTGTCATACCGTGAATTATAAGTGAAATAATCTGTCTGTAAACAATTGTTGGAAAAATTACTTCTGTCGTGCACAAAGTAGATGTCCTAACCGACTTGCCAAAACTGTAGTTTGTTCACAAGACATTTTTGGAGTGGTTGAAAAAATATTTTTAATGACTACAGCCTAAGTGTACGTAAACATCCGACTACAACTGTAGATGAGAACTCTCTTGGTAGATAGTGTGGTCTACAGCATAACATTAGGTACTCTACCTTAGGCGAGCAGCTTACCTGCAGTTATTGACAAATATACACACACCCCCACCCCTGATCTTACCAGACGTAGCTGCTCTGTCCTGCCGATGCACAGAAAACCCAGCCAGCTCTATATTATCTGTGTGGTTGTCAGCTTTGACTCTGTGAATAGCTTGTTTCCTGTTTACTCATATGGGTTGCCCACACACTCCCCGCTCTCAATGACAGGAAGGCAGAGAGTCACGTTCTGAGCTTAGTTCCTTTATTTTGTCTTTGTGTTAGTATGGTCAGGGCGTGAGTTGAGGTGAGCAGTCTATGTTTGTTTTTCTAGGTTGTGTTTATGTGTTTGGCCTGGTATGGTTCTCAATCAGAGGCAGGTGTCGTTCGTTGTCTCTGATTGAGAATCAGACTTAGGTAGCCTTTTCCCATCTGTGTTTTGTGGGTGAATGTTTTCTGTTTAGTGTATGTCACCTTTCAGAACTGTTTTGTTTCATTCTCCGTTGTTATTATGTTCAGTGTTCTGTTGAGTAAATTAACATGGAGACGTACCACTCTGTCAGCGAAGCATCTGTGTACTCTGGGTTTTGCACAGAAATTGTTAAAAAGGTGTCTTTGTGTTATCAGAAGAAGGTGTACTGCTTTGTTCACCTTTCATGAGTTTCTTGCTGCTCGTTATGTGTTCTACTGCTGTGTGACCAATGTTCCTTGTATAATGACAAACGGGGGCGTAGGTTTAACTACTTTTAATGAACATATACTTCAGCAAGAAAACTCATTGTTTAGCCATGCAAGGCATTCTTCAACCACCTGCCCCCCTGCATAGCCTGCTGGGTGACGTAGTCTAAATGGAATTAACACATAACACAATGATCATCATCATCGAACAGTTTAAAGTTCCTCAGGTCAAGCTCTCTCAGTGGTGAGTCTGCAAATTGGAGAATGAAAGCCTGTGTTCTACTGCTGTGTGAACATCAAGGCCCAGGAGTCTTTTATGAAAAATGTGTCTACAGAGCATCCCTTGAATGAGTTGCTAAAGATGATCGCGAATAAAACCTTGGAGAGTGATAATGGACCCCTTGGGCCAGTTCCTTTCGCTTCCTTCTTGGCATCTCACTGGGATCCAATCCGAGTCTTCTAGAAGAAAGACTTCCACAGATAACAAAATAGCTCAGAGGCTTTTGAGGAAATTAAGGAATACCTCAGAGAGCCTTCTATAAGGAATCTCTCACCTGACAGGTTCATCAATCTCCTCATCTGCTTGACTGAGATGAAAGACAACTCTGCACATAAGGACATACAGAAGTTCCTGAAGTCAGGATATCAAACAGACACAACATTTTCTGAAACAAACTGCTCAGCACTGGCCAATGCACTGCTGATGTCAAGGGGTGTGCTGGAAGAGATTGATATGAGGAAATACAACATATCAGAGGAGGGGCGTGAGAGACTGAGCCCAGCTGTGAGGAAATGCAAAAAGGCAAAACTGCCTGACTTTACACCTTCTGAGGAGTACTGTGAAACACTGGCCTCCATTCTACAATCAGCAGACTCACCTCTGAGAGCGCTTGACCTGAGTGTCAGAGTGACACTGCATGACTATGATTTTAATGACAACTAGGGGGTTAGGGATGTTGAGGAGCACAGACTGAATGTTATCTTTGCTTCACTGAAAGATCCACACCGTAAACTGGAGACACTGAGGCTGTCTGGCGTCACTCTCACACCCACACACAAGCTGGGTGAATCACTGGCTTCTGTTATCCAATCTGCAGACTCACCACTAAGAGAGCTTGATCTGAGGAACTTTAAACTGTTTTGATGATGATGATTATGATTATTATGATGATGGTGATGATGATGATGACAGAATGACAATCCTCATTGCTTCACTGAAAGGTCCACACTCTAAACTGGAGACACTAAGGCTATAAAGATGTTCCCTGACCAATAAATGTTATGAAGTGTTGGCATCAGCTCCTCTTTCCTGAGAAAACTGGACCTAAGTAACGATGACCTGCATGATACAGGAGTGAAATGGCTCTCCGCTGGTCTTCAGAATCCAAACGGTAAACTAGAGATACTAAGGCTGTCATTCTGTGGCGTGATAGAAGAGGACTGTAATTATCTGGCTTCAGCTCTGAGGTCCAACCCCTCCCATCTGAGAGAGCTGGACCTGAGCTTCAATTACCCAGAATTAGGGTAATTACCCAGCTAGACTGGAAGATCCACACTGTAGACTGGAGAAACTCGATGTGGACCATAATGAAGAGTTCTGGGTAAAACCATGGCTACTTAGGAAGTATGCTTGTAAGCTCACACTGGACCCAGACACAGCACACAGACACCTATCTCCGTCTGAGAGGAATGAACAGGTGAGGGTGATGGAAAATAATCAACAATATCCTGATCATCTAGAGAGGTTTGAACACTGGCCACAGGTGCTGTGTAAAGACGGTCTGACTGGGCGATGTTACTGGGAGGTACAATGGAATGGGATTGAGACTAAGATTGGAGTGACATAAAAGATATCAGCATAAAAGGACATAGCAGTCTCTGTAAACTTGGATCCAAAGACAAATCCTTGTGTCTTAACTGCTCTGGAGAATATAGCATTTGGCCTGGTACTCTGTCTGGTCTGCCACAACAATGAAGAGGCTGATATACCTCTCCCACCCCCACAACAACTCCCTTAAACCCCAGGGAGACACCCAGCCGGCATTTTGTCCTTCTACAGAGTCTCATCTGACACAGTGCCACACCTGTATACATTCCAGACCACATTCAATGAGCCCTTCTACCCAGGGTTTATGCTTGACCTGGAGCCCTACTCCTATATGTCCCTCTGGCCGGTATGGGCCCTGCATGACTATCCATTCCTTTTGAGAGACGGTCACTCTTTTATGTGACGAGTGTCACTTACTATTGTAGCAGAAAATAGTTGGGAAATAAGTAGCTCTTAGGATGATTTCTGTGAGACATCATTATCTGTAGCCAACAGAAACAACTTACTATTGTTAAATGATGACAACCATACGTACTTACGTTGTTTTTACATGTATCTCTACACTATCATTTACATAGTTCTTATGCAATAAAGTGACAGTGATAATATTGCAAAATATGAGATTGGACATTGTCAGGATTTGACACCTAGCACTGCCCTTCTCCGTTGTACAATTGATTTAAATGAGAGAATTAAGTGCAATCATACATTGGCTTTACTAATGTGTCTGAGATATCTGTTATACATACCACTGTTTTTTAAGGGAATTTTGTCATGTTGTACTTTGTTTGTATACTTATTTGCTATGTTGCTTGATTTGTAAACTCTTAAAAGCAATTAAATACATTATGTTTAAATACATTACAATTTAAAACCATGCTATTTCTCATCCTTTCAAAATGGTCAGGTTAAAACCTTATGTTTTAAAAAACTATTTGGATCACATTCTATTTGGTTCACAGGTATACAAGGCATCACATTTGAGTCTAGATTTTGGACATTGTACCAGGGCTAGATGAAGTAATATGTCAGTTCAAGAGTATCCGTGATGCTTCATCAAAAGACTGGAAGCTTTGCTTATTATAAATCACCTTGGAAACACACATTGATACAAATTTCCATAACGGTCATATCATGTTCAGAATGATATTCAAGCATTCAGGAGCACCACTACAGTCGCCTGTTAGCATGCATTTTGCATTTATTTACCAATTAAAAATGCATTCGGTATGGATTTGGAGGTGCTATGTAAAGCTACAGCGCTCCTGTCAACAGATTATGGTCCTGGGGGACAGCGTGATATTGAATGGCTAAATACTATGATTTATGATAATGATAAGAGATGCAGTGTTCCTACCCTCAGACCCTTAACCCTACTTGCAGATTAGAAGAGCA
Organism: Oncorhynchus mykiss; assembly: GCF_057628025.1. Taxonomy (NCBI): domain Eukaryota; kingdom Metazoa; phylum Chordata; class Actinopteri; order Salmoniformes; family Salmonidae; genus Oncorhynchus; species Oncorhynchus mykiss. The sequence goes on along the minus strand of NC_143047.1, from coordinate 22,299,357 downwards.
ACACTTTGTCAGTACTTTTCTATCCCACGGTATCATGGGCTGGGCTTTCAAAACACTTCCCAGTTGTGGGTATATCTACTGTACGTGTTATGTCAACTCTGTGTAGTTTCTTCAACATGAGTCATTTACAGGGATATTCCGGTGAAACTGATAATGTATCTTTAAGTCATAAGGAAGAATGCAGTTACTATGCTGTAATGTCTGTAAATATGTTTGTGGGTTGATGGTGATCAGTCTCATCAAGGCCTTTTAGTAGTTTATAAAGTTGAACTTACAGTACACACGGGACAAAAACATACACACACACACACACACACACTCACATGTACTGTACAAGCACACACACATGCTCACAGGCTGAGTCTCTGATCTCCTGGCTTTAGCATGCATACCGCTAACAGACGCTACATGGCCCATGTTAAACAAGATTCGGTGCATGTGAGCGCTCTGCGAGTGGGAGAGAGGTGTTGGTTAAGGCCACGCTCATTTGAATTGACAGGTTGAAAGTCCCTCAGAGCGAGGGGAGATTTGGGCCATCACTGGATATGACAGAAGAGATTAGGGGAGTAATCCCGCCTGGGTACTGGGGAATCATCTAGTGTTCAACCTGCTCTTATCAACTGATACTACCTAGCTTCACAGTCGGCGTAATTAATGAATTTCTTCATTTACAACCCGTTCGCTTTGAGTTTCTGTATTCAGCGCTCAGAAGGAGACTAAATGTATTTCTGTTTCATTCTAAGGCCCTGCTTTTATCCGTTTAGCTGTGGGTTTGTGAGCCTTTAGAATGAGTGGTAAATGTAATGTAGTTTAGTTTTACCATCAGCCTTACATCAGCTCAGCTAATTATTGGGTTTTTTCTGTGAATCCTCTTCTTCCTCTCACGGAGGCCAGAGAATAACTCTAGATCTCTGACTTAATGCATGTTGGTGAAATCATATACAGGCCTACCATTTCCCATTGGAGCCTCTACTGTAGCTTGGCCATGAAAGCTACTCATAACACCATTGAATATCGATGTTAACCTAGCACATGACAAACACAATTTAACATCCTTTGTTTATTAACAGCAGAAACTTCCTGGTGTAGTAATGTAGGTGCTGAACAGCTAGACATAAAATCTCAGATTAAAGTCCCACTCAGATTAGCTGTAATACTGTACCTGCAGCTCATAGTGAAACTGAAGGTTTACTGCCAGAACTCTTATGTGTTCTTTATGCCACTGAAATACAACCAAGCCACTTTATTCCAGATCCCTGCCTCTTCCCCGACCAGAGATGCCTCACTCTCTTATTGCCCCTTCAGAATACCATGCTGTAATCACATGATGCGCACCGCTGGCCCTAACAGCATTCTTTTACAGGGCAATAAAATCGAATGACATCTCAAAGGTTCCCAATGCAGAGCAAAGCACAACTCCAGGGAACACCCAGGGCTCACAGTTATCCTCTGACATATAACTGGGAGAGAGTGTGCTTCTTGTCACGCCTGATGTAACTGTGTCTGTGGAGATAGATACATCGGATCTGATGAGGGTAGTTAGGGAAAGGAACTTTTCAATTTATCAATCTGCACTTACAGTGAGGATACCATTGTGTGGATGACATATGATCTCTATATGTCAGTTTATGATAACATACAGGCACTACAACATATGGTCTCCCCTTTGACATTCTCTGATATTTTCTTTTAACTTTATTTACTAGGCAAGTCAGTTAAGAACACATTCTTATTTTCCAATGATGGCCTAAGAACAGTGGATTAACTGCCTTGTTCAGGGGCAGAAGGACAAACGTTTACCTTGTCAGCTCAGGGATTCGATCTCGCAACCTTTCGGTTACTAGTCCAACTCTCTAACTACTAGGCTACCTGCCACCCCATATGAATCTGTGAGAGGTGATATAAGAGTAGTCTGATTATCTACAGTATATTTTTGCCTATACAGTTTGTTATGTTGCTATGTTCAAATTACTTTAGAATTGGACTTTTCCTGTGTGATAACCTGTTTTTGTCAGTATGAACTGTGTCACAATAATCTGATGGATCCTGTCCATGGAGAGTTAATGTGTTACCTGTTTAGTGTCATATCATGTGGTCGGTGGTGACATTGCCCTGGTACTCTCACAGAAGTCAACAGCTGTATTAATGTATAAAGGAGCTAATAAATGACACAAGTCAAGATCACCATACTCAAAGGGGACAAGATCAAAGGTCAAGATCATACTCAAAAGGGTACACCAGGAGTGGTGGAAACCTCTGAGGAAGTGCTCGAAGTGAAGCCCCTGCTCGATGAATCTGTGTGTAGGGCAAAACAGATAGATGTGAGGGGGATGCTATCTGTCATCAGGGGAATGTGGACCATGCCACACAAAGCCAACATTATGAAACTGAAGTAAGTCATCAGAGGGGCCACACACAGATCTATTCCCTCCACACACATACTAGACACAAATAAACATGTACATACATACATACATACATACATACATGCACACACATCACACGCACATACACACAAACGCACACAGAGGGCAAGGTCATGCTCCTGATAGGAGAGCCTTGGATCTGTGGCACGGTGTTGACATGAGCAATATCCATCAGGCAGAGCTGAGGCCGCCCTGCTGTCAGTGTGTGATTGGATTAAAGCAGGCCGGGCGTATCTGCCAGCTCCAGGAGGACCCCAAGAAGATCCCAGTTGCTTCCTGCTTCCTGGCCCTGGAGGCCCCTCAGTACCCTGACCTACCTACGCCCTGACAAACTCTCAGCTGGGCATGGGGTGGAAGGGAGCTGGAGTAACCTGAAGGACAAATAATTGGACTCTCATTGGGTCCATAACTATCGCTGCATTACAGAAGATAATATATAAGTGCAAATCCTATTTACACACATTGGTTAAAGTATAGACGCAGGATGTGCACGCCCATGCACGCACACGCACACACACACACAGCGATATCCCAATATTCAAACAATTGTTTAGCTATTTCCCCTACTTTCCTAAGAGTAGAACATCCATATTACACAAAATGTTACAATCATATTAGATTAATAATACTCCAATTAGTCTGTAAGCAATATTGATCGTCTAAACAGAAATTAATGTTTTCCAGCTAAACTTAATGCAGATCTGAGAGGTATTGGTTGCTGTGAGATGCTGTAGAATGAATGGTTGGAGAGCTAGCAGGCTTTTGCATTGTAATAACCATATTCAGTAAAATCAATAGCCCCGAAGAGGAGGCAATAATGCAGGCTAACTGCAGGAAATGAAATCCCACTGAGGGAGAGGGGCCAGGTGGGGGAAGTAAAGGGATTTGTACTGAAGTGATGTCATTTCATTACGGAGAGACCGAGTGAGAGTTGGCCCTGTAACATTACATTTTAGACCAGGTTCTACAGCACAGCATTAGTATTATGCTTTTTACTGCCATTGCACAGTAGGACACTTCAAATAGAATGGTCGATTTATATATAGTTACCATATTTATTCTGCCCCTCGCAAGAGTCCCCTTCTTAAGCTTAGCAGATAGAGAAACCCGGTACAGCTACTGTAGTGTTGAAGGATAATCTCTTGCCGCCACTTCGTAGATACAGTAATTGTGACTGAAATGACTCAAACTGAAATATAGAAAGAAAATAACAATGAGTATGACTTATTGTATGCTAGCTAGGCTTAATTCTCACATGTTCATAAACACAGAAATATGCAGCATTATGCATTAAAATCAGATGTAAATAATTCCCCAAAAACATGACAAGGTCAAATGCACTGAACATGTGGCCATGTGGCTATCAGATTCAGAAATCTCAATTAAACAATCATCCATACAAAATATCATCATGAAGTCAGTTAAAAACAAATTCTTATTTACAAATCATGAATTGAATGCCAAACGTGTTATGATTAATTTTACTTACAGACAATGCTTTTACAAAATGATAGCAAGAAGAATGGAGTTTGACAACATCTGAAGCTCCACCGTGTGACTTTCACCATTTTGGAACGTAAACCATTCCTCTTCTACAGGGTTAAGCAAATTAAACGAACAACACAAATCGACGCAGGACAGTGGCCCCATGCGGTCAACAATGGAATTACATGATCGCCTAAGGGAACTCAATCCCAACTACATTGGCTAGAACAATATTGTTTATTTTACTCACAGCATTGAGGAAAGCATGTGAACTGTTATTAACATGTAAGTACTTTAAATTGAATCCACTTTAGACAAATGTACATGTTGAACATGTTTGTAAAATACATAAGCATGAGACCTATTTTGTGATACAGCTGGTTTGGGGAAAACATTGAGACACACACTGCTGTTTCTGACCACAGACCACGTAGAGGCTTGAATGTAAGAGGCTCTCTGAATATAAAGGAACAATGAAGGACCAGGAGTAATGTGGGGCTGCCCCTGCCCTGAACAAGTAGCCCTCTCCCTCCACATCGCAAAGTCAACCTGACATGGTTCCCTCTTCTCACCCCCACACTTATCCTTTCTCCCCCTCACCTCCACCACTCCAGATCTTAATTAAAGCTATTTCCCCCCACTCTCCCTCCCCCCGACCCCCGTGCAGCAGGATTATGGGATTACAGCAGCGAGGTCCGCTCCTGTGAAAGCCCACCGCGGTGACCAGCGTGGGCCGGCAGCCCCGTGGCACTCCGGAATTCTTCAGCGGGACTAAGGGAGCCCAGCCTTTGTGAGCCGAACAGCGGGATGCTCCCGGCAGTTGCCCATGTTTCCATCCTTTGGAGAGAGAGTGCTTGCATAAAATGAGTAGCCACGTATTCATTGGATCGGAATTCCATTAAGTCGGAATGCCCAAATTACCCCGAAGAGGTGCGAGGGGTGTGGAGCTGTTGTTCACCCCCTTTAGTGTGGCAGAATTAATAAGACTATTATCCAACAATTACCGCTATGCGCAGAACCCAGGATTCATTTCAGTGGAAATCCGATGCCACTAATTAAAACTGTTGCCATCGCTCCGGCCTGAGAGTGATTGTCTCAGAAGATGCATTCCTCACCAAATTACAAAGGCAATTTTATGGGTTGGAAAACTGAGAGCAATTATTTTAACGAGCATAAAGCATTTTCTATCGAGCAGTAGTCCAGGTTGATCTAATATTAGCGTTCGTAACATAAGCAGCAAAATAAAGAGTGCAGCCAGCAGCAGCAGGAGCAGACAGTCAGGGGAGAGAATGAGCCTCCTTCCACAGAGGGCTGTAAACTAGGGGAAGAGACGACCCCTGCTGCTTCTCTCTGTGTGGCCACAGACTGTCTGGCGATGGCCCATACAGCAGCCATCTTTACAGGGCACAGATTCATGCACACACAAACACACAAACACCCACACATATACACTAAGAGGTATGCACACCCACACATATACACTAAGAGGTATGCACACCCACACATATGCACTAAGAGGTATGCACACCCACACACTAAGAGGTATGCACACCCTGCACACACACAGACATACACCCTTAGATTTGGCCTGGTATTGATAGGCCTATGGTTGACTGTCTCTGAACACCTGTATGTTTGCACGTTTTGTGGTTAACCATACCTTAATCTTCACTGCTTCGCTAATGGTAGCTAGGAATTACACATACTGGGTAACTGGTTTCTACTGACAAGAACAAAATCACTAATAACTAATAACTGTCATTTAATGATTGGTTCATGTTTTTAACTTGTTTGGCCCTGCACTGGTTAATGACTATTTGGTTGGTTCATTAATATTAGGTTGGGAAGAGAAGGACAAAATCAGGTGTGTGGTAAAGCGCTGCTGTTAATTGCAGTTTAGACTGTGGAATGTTTAAGCAAACACAGAACTTAGCTGATATTTTTAGCTTAGAGGTGATATGTAAAACACAGGTATAGCAACCCTTTCAGTGTGTGTGTGTGTGTGTGTATGTCTATGCATGTTTGTGTGTGTGTGTGCCCTCTCTATGTTTGTATAATTACCGTGGCATTAACAACCAGTATCTATAATTCACTGTTGCAGTTAAATGTGTTCTGACACTGGGGATCTCCCCAAACTTATCATTACTGATGTGCAAATTATACACATACCTCTGACATGCTCCCCAATTAGTCACTTTGTACTGTTAATTAAGGGGCATTAATCTGGTGAGTGTGTCTCTGGGAAAGCGGGCTGAGACTGGCAGAACCACAGGATCAAATGAAATGAGAGAGAGGCAGGGGGGCCAAATCATGGCACGCTGGTATGTGCTCATTTTGCCTGGGCCTGGCACGGGCCATGCCTCACTGCACACAGAGAAAAGAGCCTGGATGAACATACACAGTAGACTGTTGTATTGTGAATGATGATAGGGGTAATGTGTTATGATACCTGTTATGGGTTGTGTTGGCATATAGTATGCTGTATCATGCAGACACCACAGTGAGGGAATTAATCATTTGCACATAAATTTGCATTTTTCCCCAACCAATTGAGCAGATAAATGGAATTTAGAAAAATTTGATTCCCTGCTACTGTACAGTTGAAGTTGGAAGTTTACATACACCGTAGCCAAATACATTTAAACTCAGTTTTTCACAATTCCTGACATTTCATCTTACTAAAAACTGTCTTAGGTCAGTTAGGATCACCACTTCATTTTAAGAATGTGAAATGTCAGAATAATAGCAGAGAGAATTATTTATTTCAGCTTTTATTTCTTTCATCACATTCCCAGTGGTTCAGAAGTGTACATACACTCAATTAGTATTTGGTAGCATTGCCTTTGCATTTTTTAACTTGGGTCAAATGTTTTTGGTAGCCCTCCTCAAGCTTCCCACAATAAGTTGGGTGGATTTTGGCCCATTCCTCCTGACAGAACTGATGTAACTGAGTCAGGATTGTAGGCCTCCTTGCTCGTACACGCTTTTTCAATTCTGCCCACAAATTGTCTATGGGATTGAGGTCAGGGCTTTGTGATGGCCACTCCAATACCTTGACATTGTTGTCATTAAGCCATTTTGCCACAACTTTGGAAGTACGCTTGGGGTCATTGTCCATTTGGAAGACCCATTTGCGACCAAGTTTTAACTTCCTGACTGATGTCTTGAGATGTTACTTCAATATATCCACGTATTTTCCATCCTCATGATGCCATCTGTTTTGTGAAGTGCACCAGTCCCTCCTGCAGCAAAGCACCCCCACAACATGGCACCCCTGTGCTTCAAGGTTGGGATTGTGTTCTTCGGCTTGCAAGCCTCCCCCATTTTCCTGCAAACTTAACGATGGTCATTATGACCAGATGACATTTCTCCAAAAAGTATGATCTTTGTCCCCATGTGCAGTTGCAAACCGTAGTCTGGATTTGTTTATGGCGGTTTGGAGCAGTGGCTTCTTCCTTACTGAGCGGCCTTTCAGGTTATTTTGATATAGGACTCGTTTTACTGTGGATATAGATACTTTGTACCTGTTTCCTCCAGCATCTTCACAAGGTCCTTTGCTGTTGCTCTGGGATTGATTTGCACTTTTCGCACCAAAGAACGTTCATCTCTAGGAGACAGAACATGTCTTCTTCCTGACGGCTACGTGGTCCCATGGTGTATATACACGTGTGTACTATTGTTTGTACAGATGAACGTGGTACCTTCAGGCATTTGAAAATTGCTCCCAAGGATGAACCAGACTGGTGGAGGTCTACAATTTTTTTCTGAGGTCTTAGCTGATATCTTTTGATTATCCCGTGATGTCAAGCGAAGAGGCACTGAGTTTGAAGGTAGGCCTTGAAATACATCCACAGGTATACCTCCAATTGACTCAAATTATGTCAATTAGCCTATGAGAAGCTTCTAAAGCCATGACATCATTTTCTGGAAATTTCCAAGCTGTTTATTAAAGGCACAGTCAACTTAGTAATGTAAACTTCTGACCCACTGGAATTGTGATACAGTGAATTATAAGTGAAATAATCTGTCTGTCAACAATTGTTGGAAAAATTACTTGTGTCATGCACAAAGTAGATGTCCTAACCGACTTGACAAAACCATGCTGACTGGCGGCTCTGGCTGCTCCATGCTGACTGGCGGCTCTGGCTGCTCCATGCTGACTGGCGGCTCTGGCTGCTCCTTGCAGACTGGCAGCTCCTTGCAGACTGGCAGCTCTATGCAGACTGGCCGCTCTGAACAGGCGGGAGACTCCGGCAGCGCTGTAGAGGCGGAAGGCTCTGGCAGCGCTAAACAGGCGGGAGACTCCGACAGCGCTGGAGAAGAGGAAGGCTCTGACTGCGCTGAACAGGCGGGAGACTCCGGCAGCGCTGTAGAGGAGGAAGGTTCTGGCAGCGCTGGACAGGCGAGGCGCACTGTAGGCCTGGTGCGTGGTGCTGGCACTGGTGGTACTGGGCCGAGAACACGCACAGGAAGCCTGGTGCGGGGAGCTGCCACCGGAGGGCTGATGCGTGGAAGTGGTACTGGATAGACCGGACCGTGCAGGCGCACTGGAGCTCTTGAGCACTGAGCCTGCCCAACCTTACCTGGTTGAATGCTAACGGTCGCCCTGCCAGTGCGGCGAGGTGGAATAGCCCGCACTGGGCTATGCAGGCGAACCGGAGACACCGAGCGCAAGGCTGGTGCCATGTAAGCCGGCCCAAGGAGACGCACTGGAGACCAGATGCGTAGAGCCGGCTTCATGGCACTTGGCTCGATGCTCACTCTAGCCCGGCCGATACGCGGAGCTGGAATGTATCGCACCGGGCTTTGCACCCGCACTGGCGACACCGTGCGCACCACAGCATAACACGGTGCCTGCCCGGTCTCTCTAGCCCCCCGGTAAGCACAGGAAGTTTGCGCAGGTCTCCTACCTGGCGTAGCCATACTCCCTGTGAGACCCCCCCCCCCAAGACATTTTTGGGGCTGACTCTCGGGCTTCCATCCGCATCGCCGTGCTGCCTACTCATACCAGCGCCTCTCCGCTTTCGCCACCTCCAGTTCTTCTTTGGGGCGGCGATATTCCCCAGGCTGAGCCCAGGGTCCTTCTCCGTCCAATTCGTCCTCCCATGTCCATTCCTCTCGCTGCTCCTGCTGCCGTTTCTCCTGCTGCACCTTGGGGCGGCGACACTCCCCTGGCTTTGCCCAGGGTCCTCTCCCGTCGAGGATTTCTTCCCAAGTCCAGAAATCCTTATTACGCTGCTCCTGCTGCTGCCAGTTACCACGCTGCTTGGTCCTGTTGTGGTGGGTGATTCTGTAACGGTTTTCTTTAGGTGAAGTAGAGTCGGACCAAAATGCAGCGTGGTGGTTATTCATGTTTTTTAATGAAGAAAACTATACATGAATAAACTAACAAAACAACAACCGTGAGAAAACCTAAACAGCCTATCTGGTGACAACAAAAACAGGAACAATCACCCACGAAACACTCAAAGAATATGGCTGCCTAAATATGGTTCCCAATCAGAGACAACGATAAACACCTGCCTCTGATTGAGAACCACTCCAGACAGCCATAGACTTACCTAGAAAACCCCACTAAGCCACAATCCCAATACGTATGAAAAAAACCCAAGAAAAAACACACCACATACAAAACCCATGTCACACCCTGGCCTGACCAAATAAATAAAGAAAACACAAAATACTAAGACCAGGGCGTGACAACTATAGTTTGTTAACAAGAAATTTGTGCAGTGGTTGAAAAACGAGTTTTAATGACTCCAACCTAAGTGTACATACACTTCCGACTTCAACTATATGTTGAAAAATATCATAGCATCTATATGTTCAGCTCACCATTCATGACCATAAACATATTCCACATTTCACTAACTCTGTCCTTGTATGACCTGTGGTCTCTGTCCACCACACAGATAAACTGTATCTTACCACACAAAGCCCATACTGTACAGCACACAGTATGCTATCCCTCCACAGAAAACTATTGGGCCAATTGAAACAGATCTCCCATCCACATGTATTCATCAGCCCTCCCACCCCATCCAGCAGTGTCCCTTCATCCCCCATTATATTTCTAATTAGTACAGACCCGCTCATCCAACAGTCACTGTGGTCGGAGGTACGCTGCCAATTTTAGGACAGCCTCAAGCCTCCATGAGGATGCAGCATCACATAGCCTTACACAGCCAACTGTTTTTCAGTCACTGTTCTCTGTGGATGGTACTGTGGAAGGTGCTGTGGAAGGTGTTGTGGATGAAGAGTGATCCAGGTAACTCTAGCAGATGCAACAGCATATATTATAGATGAGTGACACTCTTCTTATTGGAGCTACTCATTGTGGCATAAGTGCTATAATGCATGATGGTTATATCTGTGGGATGGATGTTCTGCTTAGTAAGCAGAGGGGCCCTGGGTATGGGTGATATTTTGAGTCTATTCATCTAATTCTACATTCAATGTTTCCTAATTCAGATAAATGTTACATTCCCTGAATCTCAATACACAAAAGTTGCATATCCACTAAACCTCTTTTTTGATTTGTTGTGTAGCCCTGGGGTGGTGGAGAGAACGGAAATCCATGTAGTGTAATATGTATGGAAAATAAATATGTAACGAGCTGTTTATCTGACTCTGTCCTCAGTCTCCTGCACATCTGGACCCTAAATTACAATGGCTAAAAACAAGGGAAAATTTACTGCCGTCCTGACAGGGTTTCAGACTGGGCACTGAGCCCAGTCCCCCAGTCCCGAACAGCCCTGGAGCCCTAACACATGGGGGACATTATTTGTAAAGTAGCTGTGGAGGCACCAGGGAATGATTTGAGAAGCGAACACGTGTACTGGAAAACATGCGGCCCAAGTGTGTTTACCCGTTCTTATCACATCCACTCATCTGCAATAAGTGGTGAGGAAAGAGCGTGTCATGTCGAGGTTGGAGATACAGAGAGATTACCGAGCCATTCAAACCCCAAACTCTCCGTCCCGCTCCCGCCAATGTCTCGCTCCTCAGAGATGGAGTATCTTTGGAGTATTGTACGGCACTTGAGTGAAATTTTCACACACACGTCGTTATCTTTCCTGGCGTTAGCCGGCCCACCACAGATATTCATAGTAACTACAGCGGTAGATAAAGTACACTCACACACATCACCATGCCAGAGAGGAGATTAGAGGAATGAGTAGTAGTGGTAGAGGCTGTAAGGGGGAGTGGCGATAACTTTGATGAATGTTGTGCTTCAGTTGGTAGAGCATGACACTTGTAACACCAGGTAAGTGGCTTCGATTGCCGGAACCAACCATACATAAAATGTATGTGTAACCTGCTCTGTTCCGGTACCTTTCTGCGTTGTGTTCTGGTAAGGTGGAGTTGGAAGACAAGGCTCTGGACACAATTCTGCCAGTTGTCTCTCTTTTAAAACCTGTTGCGACTCTAGGGGCAGTATTTTCATTTTTGGATAAAAAACGTTCCCGTTTTAAACAAGATATTTTGTCACGAAAAGATGCTCGACTATGCATATAATTGACAGCTTTGGATAGGAAACACTCTGACGTTTCCAAAACTGCAAAGATATTGTCTGTGAGTGCAACAGAACTGATGTTACAGGCGAAACCCAGATAATAGTCCAATCAGGAAGTGCCGCATTTTCTGAAACCGCCTCATGCCAATGACTCCTTATATGGCTGTGAATGAGCTACGAATGAGCTTACATTTTCTACGTATTCCCCAAGGTGTCTACAGAATTGTGACGTCTTTTTACGCATTTATGTTGAAGAATAGCCATAAGGGACCACATTTAGCAAGTGGTCACATGACGGCTCCCGCAGTAGCCATTTTTCCAATCGCTTCTTATTTATTTATTTTATTTTTATTTCACCTTTATTTAACCAGGTAGTGAAGTTGAGAACAAGTTCTCATTTACAACTGCGACCTGGCCAAGATAAAGCAAAGCAGTTTGACGCATACAACAACACAGAGTTACACATGGAGTAAAACAAACATACAGTCAATAATACAGTATAAACAAGTCTATATACGATGTGAGCAAATTAGGTGAGATGAGGGAGGTAAAGGCAAAAAAAGGCCATGGTGGCAAAGTAAATACAATATAGCAAGTAAAACACTGGAATGGTAGATTTGCAGTGGAAGAATGTGCAAAGTAGAAATAAAAATAATGGGGTGCAAAGGAGCAAAATAAATAAATAAATACATTAAATACAGTAGGGAAAGAGGTAGTTGTTTGGGCTAAATTATAGGTGGGCTATGTACAGGTGCAGTAATCTGTGAGCTGCTCTGACAGTTGGTGCTTAAAGCTAGTGAGGGAGATAAGTGTTTCCAGTTTCAGAGATTTTTGTAGTTTGTTCCAGTCATTGGTAGCAGAGAACTGGAAGGAGAGGCGGCCAAAGAAAGAATTGGTTTTGGGGGTGACTAGAGAGATATACCTGCTGGAGCATGTATTACAGGTGGGAGATGCTATGGTGACCAGCGAGCTGAGATAAGGGGGGACTTTAGTTAGCAGGGTCTTGTAGATGACATGGAGCCAGTGGGTTTGGCGACGAGTATGAAGCGAGGGCCAGCCAACGAGAGCGTACAGGTCGCAATGGTGGGTAGTATATGGGGCAAAACAGATATTTTGGTGACAAAACAGATTGCACTGTGATAGACTGCATCCAATTTGTTGAGTAGGGTATTGGAGGCTATTTTGTAAATGACATTGCCGAAGTCGAGGATTGGTAGGATGGTCAGTTTTACAAGGGTATGTTTGGCAGCATGAGTGAAGGATGCTTTGTTGCGAAATAGGAATTCAATTCTAGATTTAACTTTGGATTGGAGATGTTTGATGTGGGTCTGGAAGGAGAGTTTACAGTCTAACCAGACACCTAAGTATTTGTAGTTGTCCACGTATAAGAAACCAATTGTCCCGACGGATATTTTATCAAATAGATATGTGAAAAACACCTTGAGGATTGATTCTAAACAACGTTTGCCATGTTTCTGTCGATATTATGGAGCTAATTTGGAAAAAAGTTTGCCGTTGTAGTGACTGCATTTTCCGGTCGATTTCTCAGCCAAGCGTGAAGAAAAAACTGAGCTATTTCGCCTACAAAAATAAAAAAATTTGAAAAAAGGAACATTTGCTATCTAACTGGGAGTCTCCTGAGTGAAAACATCCGAAGTTCTTCAAAGGTAAATGATTTAATTTGATTGCTTTTCTTATTTTCGTGAAAATGTTGCCTGCTGGTAGCAGAGCCTAGCATAGCATTATGTCATGATAAACTTACACAAATGCTTGTCTAGAGTTGGCTGTAAAGCATATTTTGAAAATCTGAGATGACAGTGTGATTAACAAAAGGCTAAGCTGTGTCTCAATATATTTAATTTGTGATTTTCATGAATAGGAAGATTTTCTAGGAAGATTTATGTCCGCCTCATGGCAATGACTCGTTATATGGCTGTGGAGGAGCTAGGAGTCAGCTTACGTTTTCCACGTTTTCCCCAAGGTGTCTGCAGCATTGTGACGTATTTGTAGGCATATAATTGGAAGATTGACCATAAGAGACTACATCTACAAGGTGGTCGCTTGGTGTCCTCCGTCGCAATTATTGCGTAATCTCCAGCTGCAGTATTTTTCCGTTTGCCTTTGATGAGAATCCGACTGCCAGGAATGATTTTTCATCAAATAGAATTGTGAAAAACACCTTGAGGATTGATTCTAAACAACATTTGCCATGTTTCTGTCGATATTATGGAGCTAATTTGGAAAAAGGTTGTGTTGACTGCGTTTTTGTTTTTTTTCTTAGCCAAACGTGATGAACAAAATGGAGCTATTTCTCGTACACAAATAATATTTTTGGAAAAAATTAACATTTGCTATCTAACTGAGAGTCTCGTCATTGAAAATATCCGAAGTTCTTCAAAGGTAAATTATTTTATTTGAATGCTTTTCTTGTTTTTGTGAAAATGTTGCCTGCTGAATGCTAGGCTTAATGCTATGCTAGGCTATCAATAATCTTACACAAATGCTTGTGTAGCTCTGGTCAAAGCATATTTTGAAAATCTGAGATGACAGTGTTGTTAACAAAAGGCTAAGCTTGTGTTTCAATATATTTATTTCATTTCATTTGCGATTTTCATGAATAGGAAACGTTGCGTTATGGTAATGAGCTTGAGGCTATGATTACGCTCCCGGATACGGGTTTGGAGTCGCAAGAAGCGGTTTTCTTCCGTTGAAGGAGAGGAGGACCAAAATGCAGCGTGGTTAGTGTTCAACAACATGGACAATAAACGAGAACACTACAACCCAACACAAAACAGGCTACCTAAATATGGTTCCCAATCAGAGACAATGACTAACACCTGCCTCTGATTGAGAACCATATCAGGCCAAACATAGAAATAGACAAACTAGACATACAACATAGAATGCCCACTCAGCTCACGTCCTGACCAACACTAAAACAAAGAAAAGACAAAAGAACTATGGTCAGAACGTGACAGTACCCCCCCCCCCCCCCCCCCGCCCCACCAAGGTGCGGACTCCGGCCGCAAAACCTGAACTTATAGGGGAGGGTCTGGGTGGGCATCTGTCCACGGTGGCGGCTCTGGTGCTGGACATGGGCCCCACTCCACCATAGTCTTTGTCCGCTTTAGTGTCCTCCTAGGAACGGTGACCCTCGCCACCGACCTTGGACTGGCAACCCTACTAAAGGGCCCCACTGGACTAAACAAACTCCTCCGGACTGAGGGGCAGCTCCGGACTGAGGGGCAGCTCAGGACTGAGGGGCAGCTCAGGACCGAGGGGTAGCTCAGGACCGAGGGGTAGCTCAGGACCGAGGGGTAGCTCAGGACCGAGAGATAGCTCAGGACTGAGAGATATCTCAGGCTGGTTGACGGCTCTGGCAGCTTCTGGCTGACTGACGGCTCTGGCAGCTACTGGCTGACTGACGGCTTTGGCAGATCCTGGCTGAATGGCGGCTCTGGCGGATCCTGGCTGAATGGAGGCTCTGGCGGCTCCTGGCTGACTGGCGGCTCTGGTGGCTCCTGGCAGACTGGCGGCTCTGGCGGCTCCTGGCTGACTGATGGCTCTGGCAGCTACTGGCTGACTGACGGCTTTGGCAGATCCTGGCTGACTGGCGGCTCTGGCGGATCCTGGCTGAATGGCGGCTCTGGCGGATCCTGGCTGAATGGCGGCTCTGGCGGCTCCTGGCTGACTGGCGGCTCTGGTGGCTCCTGGCAGACTGGCGGCTCTGGCGGCTCCTTGCAGACTGGCGGCTCTGGCGGCTCCTTGCAGACTTGCGGCTCTGGACAGGCGGGAGACTCTAGCAGCTCTGGACAGGCGGCAGACTCTAGCAGCTCTGGACAGGCGGGAGACTCTAGCAGCTCTGGACAGGTGGGAGACTCTAGCAGCTCTGGACAGGCGGGAGACTCTAGCAGCTCTGGAAAGGCGGGAGACTCTAGCAGCTCTGGACAGATGGGAAAATCTGGAGGCGCTGGAGAGGAGGAAGGCTCTAGCAACGCTGAAAAGGCGGTAGCACCCGTAGGGATGAGACGGAGAGACAGCCTGGTGCGGGGGGCTGCCACCGGAGGGCTGGTGCGTGGAGGTGGCACTGGATGGACCGGACCGTGAAGGCGTACTGGAGATCTTGAGAGCAGGGCTGGCACCATCCGCCCTGGCTGGATCTTCACCCTAGCTTGGCAGATGTGGGGAGCTGGGATGTAGCGCACCGGGCTAAGCACGCGTACTGGGGACACTGTGCGTTCCACCGCATAACACGGTGCCTGACCAGTACAACGCCCGCCACGATTAGCACGGCTAGGAGCACTGTAGCGCTGAGCTGGCACAGGACATGCAGGGCTAGGGAGGTGCACAGGAGACCTGGTGCGTGAGGCTGGCACAGTCTTAACCCGACGGCTAGCACGCACCTCAGGACGAGTGCCGTGCATACTGCACCAAACCGACAGCTCTCTCTCTTCACTCTCCTCCAATTTGATCAACAACTCCTCGAATGTCTCATAACCTCCCCTCCATTCACTCTCCTCCAATTTGTCAATAACTCCTCCACATTCTCAGACGCACACCTCAACTTCGCCGACTGCTCTGATTCCATCCTTGGCTCCTCACTGTAAACAGGGGGAGTTGGCTCAGGTCTGACTCCTGACTCTGCCACACTCTCCCTGTGCCTCCCCCAAGATTTTTTTGGGGCTGCCTCTCGGGCTTCCTTGCCAGCCGTGTTCCCTCATATCGCTGGCTCCTCTCTCCGGCTGCCTCTGCCCTCCTAGCTGCCTCCACCTGTTCCCATGGGAGGCGATCCCTTCCAGCCAGGTTCTCCTCCCATGTGTAGCAACCCTTGCCGTTCAAAACGTCCTCCCATGTCCAGGAGTCCTGACATCGCTGCCTCTCCTGCTGCTGCTGCTGCCTGTTACCACGCCACTTGGTCCTATTGTGGTGGGTGGTTCTGTAGCGGTTTTCTTCCGTTGAAGAAGCGGAGGACCAAAATGCAGCGTGGTTAGTGTTCAACATGTTTAATAAGGACAATAAACGAGAACACTACAAAATACAAAACAACAAATGTGAAAACCGAAACAGTCCTATCTGGTCCATAGACACAAAGACAGAAGACAACCACCCACAAAACCCAACACAAAACAGGCTACCTAAATATGGTTCCCAATCAGAGACAATGACTAACACCTGCCTCTGATTGAGAACCATGTCAGGCCAAACAAATAAATAGACAAACTAGATATACAACATAGAATGCCCACTCAGCTCACGTCCTGACCAACACTAAAACAAAGAAAACACAAAATAACTATGGTCAGAACGTGACAACATCCCTGCATTAACACAATTTAGAGAATAAATACAGTAACATAGTTCACTCTTGAAAGGAATGTAATACATCTCAAAATAACCTTAAAATAATAAGTTAAAATAAATATGAGGGATTTTCGGTGAAATACATAAAGTATATTTTACACATGTTACATATGCACGCATGACTGTAAGTTGCTTTGGATAAAAGTGTCTGCTAAATGGCATATACAGCATTAGAAAGACATCAGGACAGAGAAAAAACAGACAAAGAGAAAGACAATTGTGGAAAAGACAGAGAAAATAAATGAAAAGACAGCGAGAGGCAAAGAGAAGGGGAAGAACAGGAACAATTAGAGGTATAGAGGCAAAGAGATACAGACAGGCAGACAGACAACCAAGAGACAAATCGAGACAGAGAGAGAAGATGAGTGAGTTTGGTGTAATTTGCCCGGCCCATAGCCCCACAGTAAACCTGTTAGTTGGCCGTGGGTCTAGGCTGTAGACGGACCTTCAAGTGCTGGGTTAATTAAGCTGTGGTTCCGCCCCAACCAGCCCCAGCAACGTGCTAAACCCAGACGTTACTTATGGCTGCCCACGAGGGCTTAGGCCTAAAGATGTAGGACTTACACCGTGCACACACACACAGACAGAGACAGAGACAGAGACAGAGACAGAGACTGAGACAGAGACAGAGACAGAGACAGAGACAGAGACAGAGAGAGAGAGAGAGAGAGAGAGAGAGAGAGAGAGAGAGAGAGAGAGAAAGAGATATTTATAGGAATACTAAAAGACCTCATGAAAAAATCCACAGAAGAAAACCAGGACCCGCACGGGGACAGACGCTCTCAATCAGATCCTCCAGACCACGGCTGTCAGGGATAGTACCTCACAGAAGGGCTTGAGTAGCAGCGGTCAGGGAGAAGCTGCTTTCAGCATGATGATCATTCCATTATGGAATCTGCACCATTCCCGCCATTCCCAAATAAAGGATTTGATTTCGTCCCAGAGAGCGAAAGGATGAGCAGTCCTAGGAAGAGGGAAAGAGGAATTACAATGGGGCCATCATATTAATACAACCACAATAAGATAATGTTATGGTATCACAAATAAGGGGAGCAAGTGAGTAAGATTATTCAAAAAAACAAAGAGCATCTGTATTGACTGTCCTTAAATGCTCTTGTGGTGTAGAAAATAAAACCACTCAATGTCATTGCATAAAACGCTGAATATCTTGGCACTAATTACAAGGTTTTTCCTAACAGCCATAGCACTTCTAAATGACTTTGACAGTCACCTCTCCTTGTTAGAACAAGCTCTGATTATTTCATTGCACAATGCTTCAAACCACATCATACACATGCACTTAAAAGGCATTTGATACGGGCCTTCTAGGCTGTTTTGTTAGACTGTGCCACTCATATCAGAATGGGCACTGTGTGGTTAATAAGATACTGCCTGTGAGTCATGCTCTCTAGCCAGCCATACATTATGGTTCGAGCCGAGGCATGCAGCGGCTTTTTTGATAACAGGTCTTACAGGGTGCTACCGATGGCTCCATCGTAAACATAAAACACCTAGCTGCTTTTAATAAGATAAGACAAATGTCAACGATATGTTGAATGAGCTGTCAGGTCGAGACTGCATTTTTTTTGAGAGGACTCAACGTATACACTACTGTACCTCATTGTAAATTAGGTACAGTATGTTGGTAGGTTAGGCACATGGCACAAAGCTCTGGGTGCATTAATGTTGAGAAGATTTACATATCAATTCACCCCCGACCCCACTCTGCCATGCAAACCAAGCACATTCATTAACCCAGGTCCCTCATACTCTAAATATTTACCGTCACTAACTCAATTTACGGTTTAATTTGCTGCATGGGGTCATTTATCGACCAGGAAAGCCTTATTAGTGATCGAGCTCACAGACCCCGGCCCATCCTACAACGTTTTAATTTATATTCTATGAGCAGCTGGGTCGGACGAGAGACTGATGGTCTGTACCCCATCCTCCTGCCTCTCTTCCACCTCTGGAGGCACAGCATACAGTACATGACACAGAATACATAAACACATGCATTTTCAAACAGCATTGGATTCCGGTGGACTTACTGTATGTAAAATTGATATACAAATCAGGTGGGTGGACTATCTAATAAAACAACATTTGATCTTAAAAAATATCATATTAACAGAAAAACAGGCTCTGCTCAAGTGATATCCAAAAGTTAAAAACACAATTCCAGCGTTTCAACAATTTAGTGTTTAGCTCTAACCTCTATGCAATTCCTTTTAAATCAGCATATGAAAACCATACGTAAACGGGGTGGCAGGTAGCCTAGTGGTTAGGGCGTTGGGCCAGTAACCGAAAGGTTGCTAGATCAAATACCTGAACTGACAAGGTAAAAGTCTGTCGTTCTGCTCCTGAGCAAGGCTGTTAACCCGCTGTTCCTAGGCTGTTATTGGAAATAAGAATTTGTTCTTAACTGACTTGCCCTAATTAAATAAAGGAAAAATAAACAACACCTACTACTCCACAATATATTCAGCATCCAAGAGCTCACCACTGTCAGCCATGTCATTTGATTGCCCCCATCGGTCGTAACCGTCCTTTCCTGTTTAGATTCCCAAACGTTTCATTTATCCCCAATCATTTCTACGGCTCCTCTCTCCCGTTTTTATTGGCCACCATCAGTCTTGTTTAAAGCAGACATGCAGAAGAGATGGGCTTGCTGGGGGGAAATTGCCCTAGTTTGATAATGAGGTGGTAGAAGTACTGTAGTGGTGGTGGTGCTGGAGGATTGAAGAGGATGAGAAGGGCTAAATAATTAAACTGTACAGGTGATTCATTCGAAGGAAAGGCAATGCGTGAGTTTGTGACAACGCAGCAGCCGGCATGAAGCTTAATTGCAAACGCTGGCTGAAGCTGAAATGGATTGTTCCTAATGGGGAGTCTGTCTTAGTCGAGGCCTTGCTGTGAACATGGGCTTTACCTAGTATATGGGCGGTGTGTGTGCATATGTGTATGTCTGTGTCTGTTCATACAAATCAACTAACATTGTATTGGTCACATACACATGGTTAGCAGATGTTTTTTTTTTTTTTTTTTGGGTTAGCAGATGTTATTGCGAGTGAGGCAAAATGCTTGCGCTTCTAGTTCCGACAGTAGAACAATATCTAACAAGTAATATCTAAGAATTCCACAACAAATACCTAATCGAATAAGGAATGGAATGGAATAAGAATATATACATATAAATATATGGATGAGCAATGATAGACCAGCATGGGCTATGATGCAATAGATAGTATAGAATACAGTATATACAGTTGAAGTCGGAAGTTTACATACACTTAGGTTGGAGTCATTAAAACTTGTTTTTCAACCACTCCACAAATTTCTTGTTAACAAACTATAGTTTTGGCAAGTCGGTTAGGACATCTACTATGTGCATGACACAAGTAATATTTCCAACAATTGTTGACAGACAGATTATTTCACTTATAATTCACTGTATCACAATTCCAGTGGGTCAGAAGTTTACATACACTAAGTTGACTGTGTCTTTAAACAGCTTGGAAAATTCCAGAAAATGATGTCATGGCTTTAGAAGCTTCTCATAGGCTAATTGACATAATTTGAGTCAATTGGAGGTGTACCTGTGGATGTATTTCAGTGCCTACCTTCAAACTCAGTGCCTCTTTGCTTGACATTATGGGAAAATGAAAAGAAATCAGCCAAGACTTCAGAAAAAAATAATTGTAGACCTCCACCAGTCTGGTTCATCCTGGTTCACAAATTCCAAACACCTGAAGGTTCCACGTTCATCTGTACAAAGAATAGTACGCAAGTATAAACACCATGGGACCACGCAACCGTCATATCGCTCAGAAAGTAAAGAAATGTTCTGTCTCCTAGAAATGAACGTACTTTGGTGCGAAAAGTGCAAATCAATCCCAGAACAACAGGAAAGGACCATATGAAGATGCTGGAGGAAACAGGTACAAAAGTATCTATATCCACAGTAAAACGAGTCCTATATCGACTTAACCTGAAAGGCCGCTCAGTAAGGAAGAAGCCACTGCTCCAAAACCACCATTAAATAAAGCCAGACTACGGTTTGCAACTGCACATGGGGAAAAATATAGTACTTTTTGGAGAAATGTCCTCTGGTCTGATGAAACAAAAATGGAACTGTTTGACCATCGTTATGTTTGGAGGAAAAAAGAGGGGGGCTTGCAAGCTGAAGAACACCATCCCAACCTTGAAGCACGGGGATATCAGCATCATATTGTGGGGGTGCTTTGCTGGAGGAGGGACTGGTGCACTTCACAAAATAGATGGCATCATGAGGATGGAAAATATGTGGATATATTGAAGCAACATCTCAAGACATCAGTCAGGAAGTTAAAGCTTGGTCGCAAATGGGTCTTCCTAATGGACAATGACCCCAAGCATACTTCCAGAGTTGTGGCAAAATGGCTTAATGACAACAAAGTCAAGGTATTGGAGTGGCCATCACAAAGCCCTGACCTCAATCCCATAGAAAATGTGTGGGCAGAATTGAAAAAGCGTGTGCGAGCAAGGAGGCCTACAAACCTCACTCAGTTACACCAGCTCTGTCAGGAGGAATGGGCCAAAATTCACCCAACTTATTGTGGAAAGCTTGTGGACGGCTACCAGAAACGTTTGACCCAAGTTAAGCAATTTAAAGGCAATGCTACCAAATACTAATTGAGTGTATGTAAAAATCTGACCCACTGGGCTGTGATGAAAGAAATAAAAGCTTAAATACATTTCTCTCTACTATTATTCTGACATTTCACATTGCTAAAATAAAGTGTTGATCCTAACTGACCTAAGACAGGGAATGTTTACTTGGATTAAATGTCAGGAATTGTGAAAAACTGAGTTTAAATGTATTTGGCTAAGGTGCATGTAAACTTCCGACTACATATGAGATGTGTAACGGAAGATATGCAAAGATTATTAAAGTAACATTTTTAAAGTGACTAGTGTTGATTTCAAGTCTGTATGTAGACAATAGGCTCTCTATGCTAGTGATGGCTGGTTATCACCTGTTTTTCAGTCTCTCGGTCCCAGCTTTGTTTCCCCTGTACTGACCTTGCCTTCTGGATGGTAGCGGGGTGAACAGGCAGTGGCTCGGGTGGTTGTTGTTCTTGATGATATATATTTTACCTTCCTGTGACATCGGGTGCTGTAGGTGTCCTGGAGGGCAGGTAGTTTGCCCCTGGTGATGCGTTGTGCAGATTGCCCCATCCTCTGGAGATCCCTGAGGTTGTGGACATCGCAGTTACCGTACTAGGCAGTGATACAGCCCGACAGGATGCTCTCAATTGTGCATCTGTAAATGTTTGTGAGGTTTATAGGTGCCCAGCTTCATGAGGAAACCAAGTCTAGATTTAACTTTAGCCTGCAGCTTTGATATGTGCTGAGAGAAGGACAGTGTACTGTCTAGCCATACTCCCAAGTACTTGTATGAGGTGACTACCTCAAGCTCTAAGCTATCCTCACAGATGTTGTCCATCAGGGGCAACGTGTTATCCCGCTTCTGCTTCAGTAAAAAGTTGAGGGATGAGTCAGGAGAAATGTAACCACTCTAAAAGATTCGTAGATCAAGCTATGGATACAAGGATTGACCATCCATTACATCAAAATGTTAGTTTTAATGTAGTTTACATTTACTTAATTTAAAATTATTGGAGTTAAACAAGCTTATATTTTGGGTTCTGATGGGGTACGACAGTTGAACTAAGCTTCAGAGGCATTAATAAATAATTTTCTTGGGTACGTATGATTTATAATTAATTTATAAGTCAAAAATGGATGTAGCATCTGCAAGTTGCCCCTTTAAGGCTTGGTGAAGGACATTTGGAACACAAAGTAGATTTCCACGACAGATATCCAACGGGGCATGTTCACGGACCATGTCCATGTTGTTTATCATGTTACGACTCTGTTAAACTCCAAGCCAAGCGATGAGTCCACACGAAACATTAACACCAGGCCAAGGCAGTTCACTGATAGTAATAGCTCTCCTCATAATCCTCTTTACAAGACCTTTAGGCTCCTCTTTACATAAGAGATGTTCTGCCTGACTACCCTGGACCTGTCTTCTCTAACCTCCCTCGCTGTGTGAAAAGAAAACAATTTAGGGTTGAAACTTCTAATCTAGATTGTACGTCTTTGTATCCCGCCCATAGTGGAATGCTATGCTCCATTGTATGGCTTGCATGTTTGGTATTTGGCTGGCAGGCATTTCTATCCATGTATGCTTGTGAAATCAGCACCTGGCAGTATTAACTGCTTTATACAGTATAATACACTGCATTGCATGCCAATCCTGGATTCACCTCTCTGACATTGCTATGCTGACTCTTTGGAAGTATAGCCTAAATAACATAATTGGCCAATCTAAACTGCTATGACTTAGCTGCTATGTGGGATGTCTGAATGGTAATTGGTTTAAAATTAAATTCTTGACTCCTCCATTCAAATCTCATGGTATCATTAATGTCCTTGTGTTCCACACTGTTTTCCTCAACTGCAGAGAAGCATGGTAAACGTAATCTTGTGACTCTGGCGTGGAGATCCCATGATGAAAAGCTAATGAATGTGGGGACATATTAACTGGCCCGACACAGAGAGCTTTGTGTGTGTGTGTGTGTGTGTGTTTCATGCATTGTCTTCTAAACATTCACCTATAATATCTCTGTGTTCTTCTCTGTCCCTTCTGTGTACTCCAACCCTCCTTTACTACACTGTCTGACTTTCTCCTTATCCCCACACTCAATCAATTGATCTGCAGTTCATGGTCAGTAACTGATTAAACTCTGACGTTTCATAAAGACAATACAATGACAAATTATCTGGCTCTGAAAGGAACATCCATATGTGAGGAACTGTGTTCAAAGCTTTTCATTATAAAATAATCCAGACAGGTTAAAGAAGGATTTTTAAGCCTTGAGACAATTGAGACATGGATTATGTATGTGTGCCATGCAGTGGCTGAATGGGCAAGACACAGGATTTAAGTGACTTTGAACGGGGTATAGTAGTAGGTGCCAGGCGCACTGGTTTGGGTCAAGAACTGCAACACTGATGGGTTTTTCTGAGACTATCACAGTGCAGGTGCATTTATACGGAGACTTGATTACACACAGGTGGATTGTATTTATCATCATTAGTCATTTAGGTCAACATTGGATCATTCAGAGATCCTCACTGAACTTCTGGTGAGAGTTTGCTGCACTGAAAGTAAAGGGGCTGAATAATTTTGCACACCCAATTTTTCAGTTTTTGATTTGTTAAAAAAGTTTGAAATATCCAATAAATGTCATTCCACTTCATGATTGTGTCCCACTTGTTGTTGAATCTTCACACAAAAATACAGTTTTATATCTTTATGTTTGAAGCCTGAAATGTGGCAAAAGGTCACAAAGTTCAAGGGGGCCGAATACTTTCGCAAGGCAATGTAAAAAGCAGAGGTTATCTGAAATGACGAGTCCCATATGAAGCAATGGATTTATCCTGTTTAATCCCTTATTAAACAGACTATACAGAAGCGTCTAATTCACTGCCCATTTTACCCTGTTTGTCCACCTTGGATCCACAGGGGTATCCCGGGGAATCGCCAGGGTAACCTTGAACAGGGATTGAGGCTCGGGGTTTGCCACCTACTGTAAGTGTTGTTATTACTGAAAATATCTGATTGAGATCGTTTTACTGAATACACTGTACCTCCAGTTCAGTTCAGTGTTGATTTAGCCATTAATAAATATATGTATTTCTCAGAGGGAGACAGGAAAAGAAGATTGAATTTCAAAACTCAAATACAGTGGTAAGCTCTCTCCAGCTCTGGCCAGCCCCAGAAAAACGATGGTTTGGTTCCTTGACAATAGTTGAATTAAAATGGGTCCAAAAGGCTGAACCTTTGAGGTTACCGTACGGTGTGCGGTGGAGTCAACGACACAACCCTGGTAGCAAAGGAGTTCTGTAGCATGTACCAGTTTGGTGTTCTTAAGCCATTGAAAACACAACATGCATCTGACTACAGTATTTCAATTAGATGAATCCATTGTATTTATTGCGTAATTATTTTCCATCAAAATATGAGGCTATTCATCAATCAACAACATGTAAGAAAAGCATACTTTGATACTCTCTTTAGCTCTATAAAATAATAACTCCAGGCTGAGACGCCTCTATTTGTGCTTTTATTTATAATTAGAGAGTCTGAAATAATTTTGCCATTCACGACCTTGATGGTGTGTACATTGAAAGAAGGGGAGCGGTGTGTGAAATAACATGTGAGTGGAGAGGCGGCGTAGCTACACGTTGACACCCCCAGAGTAAACAAACGAGTTGGGCTAGCAGACATGGGATTACCATATCTCCACTTAACTTGTTTTATCCTGTGAGAATCATCAATATTAAACGGTAAGGAGAAGGAAGAGAAAGTGCTGAGCTATAGGCTTTTAGCAGCCGCGTTTAAAGAAGAGAGAGATAAATGAGAGAACCCCCCTGGAATCTCAAGAGAAAGTAAATACCCATCTTTTTATCTTTTCTCCCTGTCCTCCACTCAGCAGGGTCTCTCCGTTCGTTAACACATTTCGGTGTCACGCCCATTTCTCCAGCTCTTTTTTTCATGTTGTTCAAGTCGTTATGATCACTGACAAGTTGTGTCCACTTCCGTCCGTCTCCCTAATGTTATCTGTTTGTCCGTGCAAAAAGCAGACGGAAATATTGACTTGACATTTTTGCATGTACTGCATATACCTGCTAATGTTGTCTGTAATTCTATCAGGGCTGTACTCTGCAGCTCTCTGCAGTTCGGACGGTAATGAAGGTAATGAGAAGTGAGAAGTGACCGGTGTGTGTGCCTTTGGGCTAAAAGCCGGTGAATCTGCTGTGCTTGCCTGTCGCGTCTGTGTGTATGGATGTAGACACTGCCCTCAGGGCTATAACAATCAGCAACTTTTGTACTCTTTGTCAGGTAAATGAGCCAGGAGAAGTACGAGTTACACTGCTGAAACATGAACTTTACTTCCCTGGCATCTGACCTGTCAATCAACACCTTAGAGTATTTGGGCCACACAAAGCTAGAGGAGCTAGAGAGAGAGAGCCATAACTTACTTCATATCAAGTTAGAGAAAAACAGGATAGAACAGGTCAGTGTACACATTACTGTACACTGTTTCCTCACTGTAAGACACAACACAGGATCCTAAACACACACGTGCACGCACACAAACAGACACACATGTGCACAGCCGCTACCACCCAACACACACAAACATGAGGGTCATATCCTACAGAACACACATCTGGTCACCCTAGGGCCCCTGGAGAGGTGCCAGGCAGCAAGGGCCAACACACAGGGCCCAGAAGGGGGCTACTGTCCCCCCGCCAGCCCCCAGCTGATATTAGTTATCAATATTTAACTCGCTCCCATTAAACTTTAAAGAGTTAGACGCGGAAACAAAGGAGATCCTTCATGATATCGGGTCACGTGGAGCTGTAAAATATCCCTTTAAAGGCTTTATTTAACAATATAAAACAGGCCCAGGTGTGTTAAGCTGTGGGGAGCTGGGAGCTGTGCAGATGGCTGAGGAAGGAGCTTCTGTGCTAAGGCCCTCTGCCAGCTCCTCCAGCCCTTCGCCACAGACAGAACACCAGACACCAGACACAGTATGAGCACCATACTTCCTGTCACACACTAAAGGACAGGGTCTTTCAAAGGTAAAATAGCCAGGCCATTGTAATCCTTTCAGTATCCCAGAACAAGAATCTTGGGTAGCTGTGTCATATGCTCAATTAGGTTCTGGGGAGAGATATATGAGATAAGATACTAAGACTAGAGAAGTCTACACCCCCCTAAACGGAAACTCTCAGCTGAAGCAAGGGCCAAATGTCCCCTCCACTTCTGAAATTCGAAAGATGCGAACAGCTACGAAATCGTGATTTGTCCAAAAAAATCTGCCCATAGTCTCTCCTGCTTGGTCCTTTACCTTGGTCCATGCCTAGTATCCACTTCCTTGGGATTAACCTGAAATTGAAGCCCCAGCTCCTTGTCCATACACTTGCCTGTCTTGGAAGAGCAAACCCTGGCTCCAGCTCTGGTAATTATGCTATTTCTGGGTCCATCCGTTCCTCTGTGCCCTGATGGTAAACATATGTTTGTTGTATTGTTGTTCAGAGAGAGTGGGCCACAGTTGGCATGGATGCTGTGGTGTGGAAAGCTCTCGCCTGTCTTTTTCTTCACATCTCCTGACCACTGACATGACAAACCAGAGCCACAGTGATGAAGAATCGCAGAAATGTGGTTACGGTAACAAGAGCGTGCAACAAACAACGGCTCGTCTAACCCTTGTTCTCCTCTCTCTCTTTCTCTCTTTCCCGCTCTCTCTCTCTTTCTCCCCCCATCGTTCCCACTCTCTACCTTCTATCTCCATGACCCTCTCTTTTTCCCACACTTCCTTCCCTGCCTTTGACTCTCCCTCTCCCTGAAAACTCTCCATTTCCCCTCTCTGGCTGCTTCTCTCTTAACCCTTCTCTGTCCCTGTCATTTCCCCTGAAACCCATTGAAGCCCTAGAGGCTGAGGGCATTCAGTTCCTAATCATCATCTGGGGCCATGTAAGGTTGCCCAGAAAGATGAGTTTTAAACACAACAACCACTACAAGTCTGTTACTGTAATACCTGAAGTCTGTTACTGTAATACCTGCTGTCTGTTACTGTAATACATGTGGTCTGTTACTGTAATACATGTGGTATGTTACTGTAATACATGTGGTCTGTTACTTTAATACATGTGGCATGTTACTGTAATACATGTGGTCTGTTACTGTAATACATGTGGTCTGTTACTGTAATATATGTGGTCTGTTACTTTAATACATGTGGTATGTTACTGTAATACATGTGGTCTGTTACTGTAATACCTGCTGTCTGTTACTGTAATACATGTGGTCTGTTACTGTAATACCTGAAGTCTGTTACTGTAATACCTGCTGTCTGTTACTGTAATACATGTGGTCTGTTACTGTAATACATGTGGTCTGTTACTGTAATACATGTGGTCTGTTACTTTAATACATGTGGCATGTTACTGTAATACATGTGGTCTGTTACTGTAATACATGTGGTCTGTTACTGTAATATATGTGGTCTGTTACTTTAATACATGTGGTATGTTACTGTAATACATGTGGTCTGTTACTGTAATACCTGCTGTCTGTTACTGTAATACATGTGGTCTGTTACTGTAATACTTGTGGTCTGTTACTGTAATACCTGCTGTCTGTTACTGTAATATCTGCTGTCTGTTACTGTAATACATGCAGTCTGTTACTGTAATACATGCAGTGACAATGGCTCCATACACAGTTAAAGCGAGTAACCTCTTCTAGAGAATGTGGATTGTGTTTTTCTGTTTTACTTTATTTCCACCTCCCCCAGATAACCTCAATGGTAGCACTGTTTCATCAAGAACGGTGATGAGGTAAAAATAGGTTTGTGTTTGTGTGTGTGTGTGAGTGGGGGGGGGGGGGGGGGGGGGGGTTCTTCTATTCTTGTGGGGACCTAAAATCGGCCAAAGTCCCCACAGGGATGGGAAAATAAGGAAAATTCTCCCTCGTGGGGACATTTCCTACATCCCCATGAGGACAAATGCTATTATAGGCGTATGGGTTAGGTTCAGGGTTAGTGTTAGAATTAGGGCTAGGGTTAGGGTTAGTGGTTAGGTTTAGGGTTAGGGTTAGGGCTAGGGTTAGGGTTAGGGTTAGGGTTAGGGTTAGGGTTAGGGGTTAGGAGTTAGGTTTAGGGTTTGGGTTTGGGTTAGGGTTACAGGTTAAGGTTAGGGTTAGGGTTAAGGTTAAAGTTAGGGTTATGGTAAGGGTAAGGTTTAGGGTTAGGAGTTAAGGATAATAGGATTTTGAATGGAAATTAATTTTAGGTCGTCATGGGGATAGTAGAGCATAACATGTGTGTGTGTGTGTGTGTGTGTGTGTGCGTGTGCGTGTGCGTGTGTGTGTGTGTGTGTCTATGCGTGTGTGCATGTGCGTGGACGTGTAGACACACATACTGTGCTTTTGATAACATATGCCATGACACTGTTCCACTTTTCACAAAAAAAGATCCAGGCAAATTAATCTAGTGATGATTTACTGCCTTTCCTCTACTAATATGTGCAATGAGAGAAAGTTGATATGGGAAAATCACATTTCTCACAATTTACTGCACACGGTCTGCCTTCTTGGCCTTTTTCTCTTGCCAGTCTACAATTTACATAAAAGGGTTTATTTCATCATTGCACTGTAAATGAAGATATATTCGCATCTATTAGGAGGTATGGGCACTTCCACTCTTTAAGAGCCAGTATAGACAGAAAAAAATTAAGCAGTATTGTAATTCAATTTTCAACTTATTCATAAAATGTATTTTACTGTGCTAAACTCATTTTGGTTAACACATTTATGGCCTTCTGCTCTCCTGATGCCAATGGATCCACTAGTGAGACGCAGACCAACACAGACCTGGGGTCCTTCTCCATCTCTTCCTTGTTTCAAGGTTTTAAACAGTATATTCCTCACCCTTTCCTTCTCTATTTCCAGCTTTTTCTTCTCCCTCTCCCTCTCCTCACATTAATTGCATGGTTCTCTCCACAAACATTCCTGAGGGAGGTTCTACCCAGAATAGCCGGCCTTCGAGGTAGGATCCCTGGGCCGGCGGCGCGCTCCATTTGGCCGGGACCATGTCGGAAAAGCCGCATAACGACCAGTGTCTGAGGGGCTAATTTTTCATGTTCAAACAGAGCTAGCGCCTGGCAGCTAGCGTCTGCAGACTGACTCCCTGGTCCAGACTGGGGCTAATGCAGGGGTTGTCAGTGCCCTGAAGGGGTCGTAAAACACTGAAACCAAACTCTGGGATCCCCCCTTTTATGGGATATACATCCCCTGTATATGCAGTCATGCTGTATGGTTTAATTGAAGGAATTGTATATTTGAGCCAATGTGGAGAACTACGTCTCAAACTTGATCGGTGCAATATGCATACACAGAAGGTGGCCTGCACATAAATACAGTATAACACTTGTCATGACAAAAGGGATGTACTGTCAGATCTGAACCTAATCACAGTCCATTTCGGCTAGGTATAGTTGAAGTCGGAAGTTTACATACACTTAGGTTGGAGTCATTAAAACTCGTTTTTCAACCACTCCACAAATTTCTTGTTAACAAACTATAGTTTTGGCAAGTCGGTTAGGACATCTAGTTTGTGCATGACACAACTAATTCTTCCAAAAATTGTTTACAGGCAGAGTATCACAATTCCAGTGGGTCAGAAGTTAACATTCACTAAGTTTACTGTGCCTTTAAACAGCTTGGAAAATTCCAGAAAACGATGTCATGGCTTTAGAAGCTTCTCATAGGGTAATTGACATAATTTGAGTCATTGGAGGTGTACCTGTGGATGTATTTCAAGGCCTACCTTCAAACTCAGCGCCTCTTTGCTTGACATCATGGGAAAATCAAAAGAAATCAGCCAAGACCTCAGAAAAAAATGTGTAGACCTCCACAAGTCTGGTTCATCCTTGAGAGCAATTTCCAAACGCCTGAAGGTACCACGTTCATATGTACAAACAATAGTACACAAGTATAAACACGATGGGCTATGCAGCCGTCATACCGCTCAGGAAGGAGACGCGTTCTGTCTCCTAGAGATTAACGTACTTTGGTGCGAAAAGTGAAAATTAATCCCAGAGCAACAGCAAATAACCTTGTGAAGATGCTGGAGGAAACAGGTACAAAAGTATCTATATCCACAGTAAAACGAGTCCTATATCGACATAACCTGAAAGGCCGCTCAGCAAGGAAGAAGCCACTGCTCCAAAACCACCATAAAAAAAGCCAGACTACGGTTTGCAACTGTACATGGGGACAAAGATAATACTTTTTGGAGAAATGTCCTCTGGTCTGATGAAATAAAAATGGAACTGTTTGGCCATAATGACCATTGTTCTGTTTGGAGGAAAAAGGGGAAGGCTTGCAAGCCGAAGAACATCATCCCAACCGTCAGAGACGCAGACTCGGTCTCAACCTTTAAGTCTTTACTGAAGACTTATCTCTTCAGTGGGTCATATGATTGAGTGTAGTCTGGCCCAGGAGTGGGAAGGTGAACGGAAAGGCTCTGGAGCAACGAACCGCCCTTGCTGTCTCTGCCTGGCCGGTTACCCTCTTTCCACTGGGATTCTCTGCCTCTAACCCTATTACAGGGGCTGAGTCACTGGCTTACTGGGGCTCTCTCATACCGTCCCTGGAAGGGGTGCGTCACCTGAGTGGGTTGATTCACTGATGTGGTCATCCTGTCTGGGTTGGCGCCCCCCCTTGGGTTGTGCCGTGGCGGAGATCTTTGTGGGCTATACTCAGCCTTGTCTCTGGATGGTAAGTTGGTGGTTGAAGATATCCCTCTAGTGGTGTGGGGGCTGTGCTTTGGCAAAGCGGGTGGGGTTATATCCTTCCTGTTTGGCCCTGTCCGGGGGTCTCCTCGGATGGGGCCACAGTGTCTCCTGACCCCTCCTGTCTCAGCCTCCAGTATTGATGCTGCAGTAGTTTGTGTCGGGGGGCTAGGGTCAGTTTGTTATATCTGGAGTACTTCTCCTGTCCTATTCGGTGTCCTGTGTGAATTTAAGTGTGCTTTCTCTAATTCTCTCTTTCTCTCTTTCTTTCTCTCTCTCGGATGACCTGAGCCCTAGGACCATGCCCCAGGACTACCTGACATGATGACTCCTTGCTGTCCCCAGTCCACCTGGCCGTGCTGCTGCTCCAGTTTCAACTGTTCTGCCTTATTATTATTCGACCATGCTGGTCATTTATGAACATTTGAACATCTTGGCCATGTTCTGTTATAATCTCCACCCGGCACAGCCAGAAGAGGACTGGCCACCCCACATAGCCTGGTTCCTCTCTAGGTTTCTTCCTAGGTGCTTCTACACCTGCATTGCTTGCTGTTTGGGGTTTTAGGCTGGGTTTCTGTACAGCACTTTGAGATATCAGCTGATGTACGAAGGGCTATATAAATACATTTGATTTGATTTGATTTGAAGCATGGGGGTGGCAGCATCATGTTGTGGGGGTGTCACGTCCTGACCATAGAAAACCTGTATTTTCTATGGTAGAATAAGTCAAGGCGTGACTAGGGTTTTTTGTTCTAGTTTACATTTTCTATGTGGGGTTCTAGGTTTGATTTTCTATGTTGGTGATTTGTATGATTCCCAATTAGAGGCAGCTGGTTATCGTTGTCTCTCATTGGGGATCATACTTAAGTAGCCCTTTTTCCACATGTGGGTTATGTGGTATTGTTTGTGTGTATGTTTTTTGAGTTAGTGCACATAGCATATCTGTAGTCACAGTTCATTGTTAGTTTATTTGTTTTTATCACTGCTTAGTTTCACTTTCATGAAGAAATGTGGAACTCAACATACGCTGCCTTGGTCCAATCATCATTATTACGAACAACGTGACAGGGGGTGCTTTGCTGCAGGAGGGACTGGTGCACTTTACAAAATAGATGGCATCATGAGGTAGGAAAGTTATGTGGATACATTGAAGCAACATTTCAAGACATCAGTCAAGAAGTTAAAGCTTGGTCGCAAATGGGTCTTCCAAATGGACAATGACCCCAAGCATACTTCCAGAGTTGTGGCAAAATGGCTTAAGGACAACAAAGTCAAGGTATTGGACTGGCCATCACAAAGCGCTGACCTCAATCCTATAGAAAATGTGTGGGCAGAACTGAAAAAACGTGTGCGAGCAAGGAGGCCTACAAACCTGACTCAGTTACAGCAGCTCTGTCAGGAGGAATGGGCCAAAATTCATGCAACTTATTGTGGGAAGCTTGTGGAAGCCTACGCGAAATGTTTGACCCAAGTTTAAAAAAAATGTAAAGGCAATGCTACCAAATACTACTTGAGTGAACTTCTGACCCACTAATTATGTAAACTTCTGACCTACTGAGAATGTGATGAAAGAAATAAAAGCTGAAATAAATAATTCTCTCTACTACTATTCTGACATTTCACATTCTTAAAATAAAGTTATGATCCTAACTGACCTAACCTGAAAAACTGAGTTTAAATGTATTTGGCTGAGTTGTATGTAAACTTCCGACTTCAACTGTATGTGTAAGAGGTGACCAAGTTTTGCCCTCAGGAATTCAGACATAAAACTTAACAAATGCTCTCTGTATGAGTTGATTCCCAATGTCCTTTTGCAAAGAAAAATGTTTTTATTTGAATTGCATATATAGGAGAGCGTAAAATTGTGGATACAGCCCCTTTTCAGATCGCATTTCACACAGGCAAGATTTTGTACAACCTCTTGTCATTCTGCAGTGACGCTGTGTGACTAAGCACTCAGATCCTCCAGTCTGTAACCTCTCCTCTGACCTCATCTTTATAAGACATAGTTAAGGAGGAGGTGAACCTCACTTGGTGTTACGGAGAGGGGAGGCTACTTTCCCCCTCATGTTTTCCCTTATTGTGGTTTGGTATAGCCCATGTCCGTGTATTCTGGCACTCCTGGCTGTCTCTCTGGTGCCTGCCTCTGGACCTCAGCCCGGTCCATTCTATTTTGTGAGAGGGGTTTATTTATTATTTTCTCTGACCTGGGGTAGGTGCCCCCAGCGCCACAGGACCACTATGGCTTGAGTTCCTCATGTCTTTGTGTGTCTCTGTCTCTCCTTCCTCCACAGACCCAGACTTGACTCACCACTGTTTATTGGCTTGATTCTCTACAGTTTTGCTCCAGCGAACTTCATGCAAAACATGGTTCCAACAGGCAGAAAGACCAACATCCCAAAACTCAACAGCTTTGACTGAACAGTATGGAAACAAGTTCAGACTTAAGTTTTGAAGGAAGATAAAGATTTATGTATCATGACAGATTTACAGTATACAATTTCTTTGCAGATGTCATTGTGTCTTTGTTTTGTCCAAACTTAACAGTGGCTTCCGAGTGGCGCAGTGGTTTAAGGCACTGCATCTCAGTGCAAGAGGTGTCACTACAGGCCCTGGTTTGATTTCAGGCTGTATCACAACCGGCCGTGATTGGGAGTCCCATAGGGCGGTGCTCAATTGGCCCAGCGTCATCCGGGTTAGGGTTTGGCCGGGTTATGCCGTCATTGTAAATTAGAATTTGTTCTTAATAACTGACTTGCCTAGTTAAATAAAGGTTAAATAATGGTTAAATAAAGGTTAAATAAAAATGCAATTAAAACCGTTTGAGTAGGTATGGGAGGCATAAGCAGAGTTTAAATAGGTTAGAGAGGGGGGAGCAGGCAACTGTCTTGGAGCACTAAATATTTGTGGGTATAAAAAGATGAATCAACACAGATGAGGCTGAGTAAGAAAAAGTAGACCACATCTATAGTGACCTATATATTCCATTATCCTGCAGGTAGCATTAGAAAAGTGCTTGGCTCGGATGCTCTGGCTGGGTGTGCTGTTTTAGTTACCGGGAAGTTTATGACACACCAGTAGTTATTTTCTTCTTTCTTTGTCGGCCTGTGTGAGTGTGTGTGTGTGTGTGCGTGTGTGTGTGTGTGTGTGTGTGTGTGCCTGCTTGCATTACCCCTAGCAAAATTCACCTGTGGTTCTTAAGAAGAAAAGCCAAAGCCTCAAAAAGTCAATGAGGGCAATGCCGCACTGAGCTGAATAGCATGGATTTACAGTATTTAAGATGTGCAACACCTGGTGTCTTTTACCAGAAATGCTTCTCTGTGGCTTTCATGTGTGAGGAGCACAGAGCTAAGGCTTCCGTTGGACACCAATACCCAGTCGTTCCTTCAAACACAGTGACACTGGAATTTTTTTATTGCGGTCTATTTGTCAATGCTACTGTGTCTGATATACAGGATGTAGCTATGGGTTTAGGCTTTCGTGTATGACTTTACAGACAACATCGACCTCAATGAAAGTGCTGTGTGGTTTTGTGGAGAATGCTCGTTAGAGGCAGGGGTGAATATAAAATCCCACAGCATTCAACAGAACTGACTGATTGTAAGGAATAAGTATGGTGAAGAGAACATGCACTAGGCATTATCTAAGCAGGTTATTTTGTATGCATTCAAGCCTTGTAATACCTAACTTTCCACATTCATCAAATTAAACGTGTAGCTGACACTTATACTATAAAAGACACACAAGTCCCGCTGTGTCTCCCCTACAGGGTTCAGGTGGCCAGACATACAGTGATACTGAAGAAGTTGGACAGGCATTAAAGAGGGAGAGGCATTAGAAACAAACAAGGAATGAGTGGATGACCACAGTCACGTAACAGTTTAAAAGCATTTTTTGTTCATTGTGAAAGAAGAATCCCACAGACTCTCTCTCTCTAGCTCTCACTCTCTGTCGCCCTTTCTCTCCCTCCCTCCCTGTCTCTAGCTACTGTATGTATAAAGAGCGGTGAGAAGTGATGTGCAGATCGTGCGTGTCCATGTCCTATGTGTCTGTTAAGCCGTGCCGTACTGTGCTGCAGTCTCCTACAGTCTCCTTCAGCTCATGAAACATGGCGAGAGAAAGGCCATCTAGAAGCTGTTGGGTTGAACCCAGGTAGTTGTGGTTTGTTGTCTCTTACCCTGGATGTAGCAAATATGTGGAATCCATTGCAAAAATAAGCCAATGATCTCACTGACTCAGTATAGGCTACAGTATATTTTGGCAATGACACACTGACCCAAATTTCTTAGCTATCCGAAAAGCACTGTACACATACACAGCAAAGGGTTATAAATCAAGACAAAAGAAAAACTAGAATGCAAGCAGGAATTAAGATGCAATTCAACCTAATATATACACAGTATATCAAGGAGAGTTGAAATCACAGAGTAAACAAGTTTTTGAGTTAAATTGACTCTACTGGAGTCATCTTAACCCTCAATAGAGTGATACGCTCCCTGGAGTTAGTGTTGATAGCTGGAGTACTTATAACTCCATTTAGAGTCAGGAAGTTAAAACTATGGATATCCACAGATGTGGGAGGGGCATCGTTGTCGTATTTCTGTTGCAGATAGATTTTTTGAATTGTTTCATTATCTGTGTTTTCACATGTAGATTGATTGTTTTGGATCTTATGCTACACAATGACATGTAACATACGTTTTCCTAAACTAATCTAATCTGTAAGTGGCTGGAGTTATTGCAACCGTTACTGAGAAGGCTGTTCCAGTCCACATGATGCATGTAGTTTCTTACAACAGCACTTTCCTCTCTGCTCTGACATGCATTCTGAATACACGTTGTTGATGATGTAATATTGCTGGACATCCTCCCTCGTAAATGGATACCACTAGAGATTGGATGTCACATTGCAAGCCGCCATAATGTGCCACATTAAAAATATGTAAATGAGCCTTTACACCGTTACTCTGAAAAATGGGACCATATAAACTCCGTAGGGGGTGAATCAACACTTGTGATAATTTTGTAAACATTACTCTAGATAATTAACTCTAGAATACTGAACAACACTGCAGAGAGTAAAAAAATGCATGCATATTTATTTTCAATGAATACTGTACAGAGTGAAACGCAGAGATACATATAAACACTACATTTAGCATATACAACTCTGAAAGAATTACTCTGCTGCCAGAGTACATTGTCCTATTTTTAGACTGGGACCAAATGTTATCTGTGGCAGAGTTACATTTTCTTCCATTATAGTTAAATCTACTCTTTCATCTTTTACAGTGTAGCTAGAAACCTAAGGGATACACATTGTAAACACAAAAGAAAATGCTGTGGCTTAATGAGACACTAAGATGCAATGAAATGAAATGGAAGTGGATTCAGCAGGGCTGATGGTAGAAGGCTTTCCCATTGACCTTGTTGAAACACAGGAGCCCAAGGATGGAGCTGTATTTACACCACGGACTGGTAATCTAATGCAAACATGACGCACAAGAGGGCAACCTAAAGAAGTGGAGGTCGGAAAAATAAATGATAGCCACACCACACC
The DNA here is from genome assembly GCF_057628025.1 of Oncorhynchus mykiss. Classification (NCBI taxonomy): domain Eukaryota; kingdom Metazoa; phylum Chordata; class Actinopteri; order Salmoniformes; family Salmonidae; genus Oncorhynchus; species Oncorhynchus mykiss. The sequence goes on along the minus strand of NC_143047.1, from coordinate 22,262,591 downwards.
AAGGTTTGTGGCTATACAGTAGCTGCCAAATCTGAGGAAAACCCAGTAATTCACCCAGATTTTAGTCTGTTAATTCATGGTATCTATTACAGATAGCTATAACAAATGAGCACACACACACACACATACACAGGAACGCACGCTTACCCACGCGTACGCACAGAAATTCATGCAAATATAGTGGTTAAGGGGTGGAAGATGCTCTACGTCTTAGACTAAAGAAACAAAAGTAATTTCCTTAAAAGTTCATCCCATGGTGGATAATTCATTTTATTCATTGAAATAAGCGCCTTGTGTACCATTTATTCAGCCCGTGGTCAGCTCCATACATACTTAATGTAGTAGAATGATAACCATTCAGAGAAGTCACATTTCCTCCTCTCACATGAAGTGTTCTGCTCTTGTCTATCAGTGCATAGACACTGTTTGGCAATTATGCACCTATTAGGATTAGCGTGGATTAAGCTATCATAGGGATGAGTTTGAACACTAGCTAATACCACTCCAATTACGGGACTATTATCTTCCCCCCACAGCTCTCTGTGGTCCTCTCCTCTTTGCCTGACTTTATCTGGGATGGCCAGTCCACTGCCAGACTAGGAACCTGTGAATGTAGGAGGGTGTCTCAATGCAGACCTTTCTGTTTGTTCTCTTATCACAGCTCAAGCGCTCTGATAATGATTGTAAAGTCTAGCAGAAGTCTAGCAGATCTCACAAATAAACAGTGAGGGGGTTATTCATGAGACTTCACTGCCATGCCAAGCATCTGTTTTTAACAATTTGAATTGATACTGTTTTAAGCATAACACATTATCTAGCAGTCTGAGAGAGATAGATGAGAGATTTAAAGTGGTGACAAGCACACTAAAGAGGACATTCTGTAACACCACAGCTTTCTTTGTTTCTCATTTAGTTGTAGTCTCAAAGATTTACTGGCACTCGCATACAGTGGATCTACACCTTCATTTATAGATAAAAGTTAAAGGCGATTTTAAGGCCTCTTTCCAACAAAAACATAAGAAGTGAGACAACTCATAATTATGGCCCTTTCAAAGTGCATTACTTGACTCTGGTTAGAACAAACCGCTGAAGCAGAAAATTGCGAGAGCTACCACCACACTTTCTAAGTGCATTTGTTGGGATGGCATTAATATATGGAATGATCATTTGGCGTGCTAGGCTAATTTAGCGATTTCTCTACCCTTCGTCCTCTCGGCAATCAGGCCATAGTTTCCCTGCCTCCTTACTGAAGCCCCATCGCTGGGTTAACAGAGCGGTATCAGAGGGCTGTAAACATTATGGAACTCTCTACTTCAGTCACTGCCTGTCTGTATGTCTGTCTGGTACAGTAGCTACTGACCCCAGACCAGGAAAATCTCAGGTTGAGCCAAGAACAGTATAACTATCAGTGTTTACAAATCCTCAAAATGTTGGTAACCTCCTGTACAGTTGCAAGAGTTCACTTAATAATAAAAAAAAACACCCATGTATCAACATTAAACTCAGTCACTTTTCAAGTTCATCCCAGGCTCTCTAATGTTTCCTTTCCTCTGTGTGGAAACTCAGTAGGACAGGCATGGGAAGCGGGCGTGAAGGTAGAGGGAGAGCTGCATTTGAGGTTTAAGGAGAAAGTTAGAGAGAGCCGGAAGCTGTAGATGAGAGTTTTAGGGGAATGGGGGGAGCGGAGTGTGAGGGCCGAACACTGTAGATACGAAGGCATTAGCATTTTTAAGGTGCAGTAGTAAATCCTGCGCTGGAAGTGGAGGGGCAGGATCTGGGGAAATTAACCAGGATTAATGCACTCCCATCGTCACGGCGACTGATAGTGGTTACTATAGTGCAGAGGGGGTCACCTTGGGCTGTCTTTGTGTGGTAAAAAGGCAGGGTGGGGTTAGATAGGGAATGTGTAAAATAATGGACTGGGTTGGGATGCATTCATATTACTGTATATGATGCCTTCCATCAAATGTCAATGCACTTTACATTGTGTGTGGGTAACCCATCTAAACCCAATAACAAGGCACTCATCTGGTTACGTTAATGCCCTGCAGCTGTCCAATACTTGATATGTGTGGTTAGGAAATGTACAGGCCTAAAAATGTTCAATCAGGAAACTCCACTTTGTCTGTTTTTGTGAAGCACATTTGAGTTACTGAAAATGAAAGACATAAATATTTATCTTGATCAGAGTCAACAACATCCAGTATTGGAGACCTTGTTGTATTATCCTTTGGCAACAACTAATATACACCAGCTGTTTTTATATGTCATTCTTAAGCCCAATGTCACTCTGGAAGCCACACTGATGACACTGTACATTGTCCTTGTGGGCCATGCCATGATTGGTCGAAAATTTCAATTACATTGCAGTTCTCAAGTTTACACTCTTGGCTGGGTGTCTCAGGTCTTGAAGAAACACATGGATTTCTTTGAAAACAACAGATTATCTAACATATACTAACTGTACCTAGTTACTTAGAGAAACAGTTGAAGACTGAATCTACCCTATATATACAAAAAGTATGCGGATACCGCTTCAAATTAGTGGATTCGGCTATTTCAGCCTCATCCATGCTGACAGCAGTATAAAATCGAGCACACAGCCATGCAATCTCCATAGACAAACAGTGGCAGTAGAATGGTCTTACTGAAGAGCTCGGTGACTTTCAACATAGCACCGTCATAGGATGCTACCTTTCAAACAAGTCACTTTGTCAAATGTCTGCCCTGCTAGAGCTGTCAACTGTAAGTGCTGCTTTTGTGAAGAGGAAATGCCTAGGAACAACAACGGCCCAGCTGTGAAGTGGTAGGCCACACAAGCTCACATAATAGGATTGCCAAGTGCTGAAGATAGTAGCATGTAAAATTTGTCTGTCCTCAGTTGCAACACTAACTACCGAGTTCCAAACTGCCTCTGGAAGCAATGTCAGCGCAAGAACTGTTCGTCGGAACCTTCATGAAATGGGTTTCCATGGCCGAGCAGCCGCACATAAGCCTAAGATCACCATGCACAATGCCAGCGTCGGCTGGAGTGGTGTAAAGCTCGCCGCCATTGGACTCTGGAGCAGTGGAAATGCGTTCTCTGGAGTGACAGCTGTCCGACGGATGAATCTGGGTTTGGCGAATGCCAAGAGAACGCTACCTGCCCGAGTGCATAGTGCCAACTGTAAAGTGGAAATGCGTTCTCTTTAGTGACAGCTGTCCGACGGATGAATCTGGTGCCAAGAGAACGCTACCTGCCCGATGCTACCTGCCCGAGTGCATAGTGCCAACTGTAAAGTTTAGTGGAGGAGGAATAATGGTCTGGGGCTGTTTTTCAAGAGAACGCTACCTGCCCGAGTGCATAGTGCCAACTGTAAAGTTTAGTGGAGGAGGAATAATGGTCTGGGGCTGTTTTTCATGGTTCGGGCTAGGCCCCTTAGTACCAGTGAAGGGGAATCTTAACCATACAGCATACATTCTAGATGATTCTGTGCTTTCAACTTTGTGGCAACAGTTTGGGTAAAGCCCTTTCCTGTTTCAGTATGACAATGCCTCAAAGCGAGGTCCATACAGAAATGGTTTGCTGAGATCGGTGTGGAAGAACTTGATTGTTCTGCACAGAGCCCTGACCTCATCGAACATCTTTGGGATGAATTGGACCGCCGACTGCGAGCCAGGTCTAATTGCCCAATATCAGTGCCTTACCTCACTAATGCTCTTGTGGCTGAATGGAAGGAAGTCCCCGCAGCAATGTTCCAACATCTAGTGGAAAGAGTGCAGGCTGTTATAGCAGCAAAGGGAAGACCAACTCCATATTAATGCCCATGTTCGACGAGCAGGTGTCCACATACTTTTGGTCATGTAGCATATGTTGAGGTCAGTAAACCGAGAGAGAGGGAGAGAGAATATGTTTGCCAGTAACCAGCGCTTCAATAGAATGGTTGGATATTTCGAGCGGTTTTGAAATTGATTTATTGTTCGTTGTGCAGTTGTGTAATAGCTACTGGTATTTCGTAACAGTTTGTCTTACCCTTACAGAGATGGTGGCTAATAGGTAGTCTACAGGGAGAGAACTGTGCCTGCACACATCTGTGTATTACCTTGAGTGTATGAGGAGGAGAAGGTAGAAGGACCTGTCAATTCCTCGTATCGTCTGTTCTTTGTGCAGGTGAAAGCTCCATCCGTCAGGGCTTAAGTAGTTTTCCGACAGTACATTGACCTTGAGTGCCTGGCATCGATTTCCCGTGGTGTCGCACCGAGCGGGGTCGTCATCGTGTGGCCCTGCCATGGGGTGTGATCGGGAACACATTCCCCAAATCCGGATACCGCACTGCTATATGGCGGTGATGAATCACCCACCGCTGTAGACCATCAATCCTCACCTGCCGTAACCACGGTGACACCTGTGTCGAATTTATCATCTTACATGCCACAGACGTGGCAGAAAAGGGGGGGGGGGGGATCAGATACTAAATAAAGACCCACTTTACACAGGTACACACACACACATGCACACACACACGTTCATTCGTATACTGCACGAACCATGCTACCACCCTTCTCCTTGACTTTGTCAAACCTATTCCTTTAAATGAAAGCGTATCACCTTGGGAGTTATGTTAAAATATAACCGCCTTCTCCTGGTCAGCTTAACATTGTGTTTAACAATGAAATTGCTGATGTGGCAACGTGATGTCTGAGAAGCTGACAAATGCTCGTCAGACGCATGTGAATCCAGCTAACATTAGCATGAGGGAAAGACAGATGAAAGCTCCACTTCAAGCACTTCAGCCAGACACAAAACAATAACTACAAGGCATCATCAATAAACCATCATTAATGTGTCTTTATGTGGAATGTAAATGGCATGTACAGTGGCTTGCGAAAGTATTCACCCCCCTTGGCATTTTTTCTATTTTGTTGTCTTATAACCTGGAATTAAAATAGATTTTGTATAATTTGATTTACACAACATGCCTACCACTTTGAAGATGCAAGTCTCTTGGGGTATGTCTCTATAAGCTTGGCACATGTAGCCACTGGGATTTTTGCCCATTCTTCAAGGCAAAACTGCTCCAGCTCCTTCAAGTTGGATGGGTTCCACTGGTGTACAGCAATCTTTAAGTCATACCACAGATTCTCAATTGGTTTCCCCTTAAACCACTCAAGTGTTGCTTTAGCAGTTTGCATAGGGTCATTGTGCTGCTGGAAGGTGAACCTCTGTCCCAGTCTCAAATCTCTGGAAGACTGAAACACGTTTCCCTCAAGAATTTCCCTGTATTTAGCACCATCCATCATTCCTTCAATTCTGACCAGTTTCCCAGTCCCTGCCAATGAAAAACATCCCCACAGCATGGTGCTGCCACCACCATGCTTCACTGTGGGCATGGTGTTCTCGGGGTGATGAGAGATGTTGGGTTTGCGCCAGACATAGCATTTTCCTTGATGGCCAAAAAGCTATATTTTAGTCTCATCTGACCAGAGTACCTTCTTCCATATGTTTGGGGAGTCCCCCACATGCCTTTTGGCAAACACCTAACGTGTTTGCTTGTTTTTTTCTGGCCACTCTTCTGTAAAGCCAAGCTCTGTGGAGTGTACAGCTTAAAGTGGTCTTATGGACAGATACTCCAATCTCTGGTGTGGAGCTTTGCAGCTCCTTCAGGGTTGTCTTTGGCCTCTTTTATAACCCAACCCTGATCTGTATTTCTCCACAACTTTGTCCCTGACTTGTTTGGAGAGCTCCTTGGTGTTCATGGTGCCGCTTGCTTGGTGGTGCCCCTTGCGTTTTGGTGTTGCAGACTCTGGGGCCTTTCAGAACAGGTGTATAAATACTGAGATTGTGTGACAGATCATGTGACACTTAGTTAAATAAAGTCCACCTGTGTTCAATCTAACTATGTGACTTCTGAAGGTAATTGGTTGTGCCAGATCTAATTTAGGGGCTTCATAGCAAAGGGGGTGAATACATATGCACACACTACAAATTTTTCAAAAAAATCCATTTAAATTACAGGTTGTAATGCAACAAAATAGGAAAAACGCAAAGGGGGAAAATACTTTTGCAATGCAAAAGGTTCTCTGTCCCGAGAGTAAAGAGAGGAACCTCAATCGGAGATTCACAGCACTTTATGGTTTAGAAAAAGAGGTCACATGACCTTGCCCATCCACTAATTTGATTAATTACCCACAGTTCCCTGAAACAGCTTTTATGGGCAGTTTAAAAAAAGAGGGGAGAAGACGAGAAAAAAACGGTTATATTTACTGCCGTGCGAGTGTCTGCGTACCCGCTGTCTCTGACAAAGGTCTAGTCTCCTCTGGGTCTCTGGCAGTGATGCCAAGTACAGAGTTAAGACCTGTGCAGTGGTGGGACAGACTGGACAGAGGAGAGGGGCGTCCCACTGTAGCTCTGTGTCTCTGTATAACTATCTCTCTCTTTAGCCTCTTTTTCTCTCCCTCTCTCCATCATCATTTCCCATCTCCTTTCTCTTTCTTTCTGTAAGTCTCTGTCTCTCCGTTTAACATACGATTCTGGTCTCTCTCTGGACAATATTATACAGTATTTCCACATTCACTCTGTCCAATTCTCTCCCCCCCACTCCCTCCTCTCCCCCTCTCCCTCTTCTCCCCCTTTCTCTGTTTCCCTGGGTATTGTCTCGTAGTGAACAGGCTCTGGAGCCATCCAGACCGCAGCTCTGTTCCCAGACCACAGGCCCCATGTGGAGGGGAGCGGCTTACGAGCTCTACCCAACAGGAGAACACTCCTCACAGGCACAATGCCCCCTTTCACAGGGCTCCTCTATTGGCATCACACAGACCCACCATGAGCCAGAGGCAAAGGGAGAGTCTCAATACACACACATGTACCTGTGTTAACACACATAAACACACATACAGATGCAAGCATATGCATATACATACAGTACCAGTCAAAAGTTTGGATACCTACTCATTCAACGATTTTTCTTGATTTTTGCTATTTTCTACATTGTAGAATAGTGAATACATCAAAACTATAAAATAACACATATGGAATCATATAGTAACCAAAAAAAGTGTTAAACAAATCTAAATATATTTTCTATTGAAGATTCTTTAAATAGCCACCCTTTGCCTTGATGACAGCTTTGCACACTCTTGGCATTCTCTCAAACAGCTTCATGAGGTATTCACTTGGAAAGCATTTCAATTAACCGGTATGCCTTGTTAAAAGTACATTGGTGTAATTTCTTTCCTTCTCAGTGCATTTGAGTGATTCAGTTGTGTTGTGACAAGGTAGGCATGGTATACAGACGAATTAATAGGTGTTGGTTTGCCATCTGTTCAATACAGACACATGGCGCCAACAGAGAGGGCTGCCGTGCTTCTAGCACTTTGCAGTATTATTAGACCAGAAAATGCTTTGTGTTATTACATACAGCCGGGAAGAACAATTGGATATCAGAGTGTTGGTAACTCACCAGCGCTACCAGCATTACGACCAGGAATATGACTTTCCTGAATCGGATCCTTCGCTCATAACCCCCAGGGCAATTGAACTAATTCCAGAGGCCGAACCTAAACAATGGCGGCAAAGGTGAGGGACTCGGGTGGTCTTCTAGTCCAATTCAGGAGGCACGCACACCACCCACTGCTTCCGAGTATATTACTTGCTAATATTCAGTCTTTGAATATTAAAGTAGACGAGATCAGGGCAAGGATTACTTTCCAGAGAGACATCAGGGATTGTAACATACTCTGTTTCATGGAAACATGGCTCTCTCGGGATATGCTGTCTGAGTCTGTCCAGCCAGTGTCACGTTCTGACCTTAGTATTTTTATGTCTTTGTTTTAGTATGGTCAGGGCATGAGTTGGGGTGGGTAGTCTATGTTCCTTTTTCTATGTTGTGGTTATGTGTTTGGCCTGGTATGGTTCTCAATCAGAGGCAGGTGTCGTTCGTTGTCTCTGATTGAGAATAGGTAGCCTTTTCCCACCTGTGTTTTGTGGGTGATTATTTTTCCGTGTCAGGGATTGCTCCACACGGGACTATTACGTTCGTTTCGTTTATTCACATTGTTATTTTGTATTTCAGTGTTCAGGAAAATAAACATCATGAACACGTACAACGCTGCGCATTGGTCCAACATTTCCTACTCCTCCTCAGACGAGGAGGATGACGATCGTTACAGAATCACCCACCAACCAAGGATCAAGCAGCGTGGTATCGGGCAGCAGCGAATTCTGGACTCCTGGACATGGGAGGAGATTTTGGACGGAGAGGGATCCTGGGCACAGGCTGGGGAATATCGATGCCCCAGGGAAGAGCTGGAGGCAGCCAAAGCAGAGCGGCAGAATTTTGAGGAGTTGGCACGGCAGCGCAACCTGAGCCAACTCCCCGTGCTTACCATGGAGAGAGGTGGACCGGGCAGGCACCGTGTTATGCCGTGAGGCGCACGATGTCCCCAGTGCGCAGGCATAGCCCGGTGCGCTACATCACAGCGCCTCGTATCGGCCGAGATAGAGTGGGCATCGAGCCAGGTGCTATGAAGCCGGCTTAGCGCATCTGGTCTCCAGTGCGTCTCCTCGGCCCGGGGTATATGGCACCACCCTACGCACTGTGTCCCCGGTTCGCCAGCACAGCCCAGTGCGGTCTGTTCCACCCCAACGCACTGGCCGGGCTATGGGGAGATTACAGCCAGGAAAGGTTGTGCAGGCTCGGTGCTCGAGACCTCCAGTGCGCCTCCACGGTCCGGTCCATCTGGTGCCTCCTCGACGCACCTGGCCTCCGGTGGCAGCCCCACGCACCAGGCTGTCTCTCCGTCTCCTTCCTCCAGGTGCTCCCTTCTGTCCAGCGCTGCCAGAGTCTCCCTTCTGTCCAGCGCTGCCAGAGTCTCCCTCCTGTCCAGCGCTGCCAGAATCTCCCTCCTGTCCAGCGCTGCCAGAGTCTCCCTCCTGTCCGGAGCTGCCAGAGCCGCCCGTCAGTCCGGAGCTGCCAGAGCCGCCCGTCAGTCCGGAGCTGCCAGAGCCGCCCGTCAGTCCGGAGCTGCCAGAGCCGCCCGTCAGTCAGGAGCTGCAGAGCTGCCCGTCAGTCAGGAGCTGCCAGAGCCGCCTGTCAGTCAGGACCTGCCAGATCCGCCCGTCAGTCAGGAGCTGTCAGAGCCGCCCATCAGTCAGGAGCTGCTGGAATCGCCCTTCACTCCGGCGCTGCCGGAACCATGGCAAAGTGACTGGGAATATGGCCGAATACAAACAGTGCACAGTTATTCCCTCCATATGGCAATCAAACAGGCAAAATGTTAGTATAGAGACAAAGTGGAGTCACAATTCAATGGCTCAGACGCGAGACGCATGTGGCAGGGTCTACAGATAATCATGGACTACAAAGGGACACCGAAGTATTGCTTCCAGACAAGCTAAACACCTTCTTCGCCCGCTTTGAGGATAACACAGTGCCACCAATGCGGCCTGCTACCAAGGACTGGGGCTCTCCTTCTCCGTGGCCGACGTGATTAAGGCATTTAAACGTGTTAACCCTCGCAAGGATGTCGGCTCAGAAGACATCCCTAGCCGTGTTCCCAGAGCATGTGCAGACCAGCTGGCTGGAGTGTTTACAGAAATATTCAATCCCAGTCTCAGTCTATCGTCCCCACATGCTACATGATATCCACCATTATTCCTGTACCCCAAAAAGCAAAGGTAACTGAACTAAATGGCTATTTTGCTTATTGCCCCAATAGATCCTCACACTGCACACTGCCCTATCCCATCTGAACAAGAGGAATACCTATATAAGAATGTTGTTCATTGACTATAGCTCAGCATTCAACACTATAGTACCATCCAAGCTCATCATTAAGCTTGAGGCCCTGGTTCTCAACCCCGCCCTGTGCAACTGGGTCCTGGAATTTCTGACGAGCCGCCCCCAGGTGGTGAAGGTAGGAAAAAACACCTCCACTTCGCTGATACTCAACACTGAGGCCCCACAAGGGTGTGTGCTCAGCTCCCTCCTATACTCTCTGTTCACCCATGACTGTGTGGCTTCACACACCTCCAACTCAATCATGAAGTTTGCAGACGACACAGTAGTAGGCCTTATTACCAACAATGACGAGACAGCCTACAGGCTGGAGATGAGGGCCCTGGGATTGTGGTGCCAGGAAAATAACCTCCCGACCAACGTCAACAAAACAAAAGAGTTGATCATGGACGTCAGGAAACAGCAGAGGGAGCTCCTCCCTATCCACAGCGACGGGACCGCAATTTCCTTGGCATACATATCACTGACAAACTGAAATGGTTCACTGACACAGTTAGTGTGGTGAAGAAGGCACAACAGCACCTCTTCAACCTCAGGAGGCTGAAAACGGTGTTTTCTTTATTATTTTGGTTAGGCCAGGGTGTGACATGGGTGATTTATGTGTCTTGTTTTGTCTAGGGGTTTTGTAGTCTATGGGGTTGTGTTCAGTTGAGTGTTCTAGGTATCAAATCAAATCAAATCAAATCAAATTTTATTTGTCACATACACATGGTTAGCAGATGTTAGTGCGAGTGTAGCGAAATGCTTGTGCTTCTAGTTCCGACAATGCAGTAATAACAAGTAATCTAACCAACAATTCCAAAACTACTGTCTTGTACACAGTGTAAGGGGATAAAGAATATGTACATAAGGATATATGAATGAGTGATGGTACAGAGCAGCATAGGCAAGATACAGTAGATGGTATCGAGTACAGTATGTACAAATGAGATGAGTATGTAAACAAAGTGGCATAGTATAGTATAAAGTGGCTAGTGATACATGTATTACATAAGGATACCGTTGATGATATAGAGTACAGTATATACGTATGCATATGAGATGAATAATGTAGGGTAAGTAACATTTATATAAGGTAGCATTGTTTAAAGTGCCTAGTGATATATTTACGTCATTTCCCATCAATTCCCATTATTAAAGTGGCTGGAGTTGAGTCAGTGTCAGTGTGTTGGCAGCAGCCACTCAGTGTTAGTGGTGGCTGTTTAACAGTCTGATGGCCTTGAGATAGAAGCTGTTTTTCAGTCTCTCGGTCCCAGCTTTGATGCACCTGTACTGACCTCGCCTTCTGGATGATAGCGGGGTGAACAGGCAGTGGCTCGGGTGGTTGATGTCCTTGATGATCTTTATGGCCTTCCTGTGACATCGGGTGGTGTAGGTGTCCTGGAGGGCAGGTAGTTTGCCCCCGGTGATGCGTTGTGCAGACCTCACTACCCTCTGGAGAGCCTTACGGTTGAGTGCGGTGCAGTTGCCATACCAGGCGGTGATACAGCCCGCCAGGATGCTCTCGATTGTGCATCTGTAGAAGTTTGTGAGTGCTTTTGGTGACAAGCCGAATTTCTTCAGCCTCCTGAGGTTGAAGAGGCGCTGCTGCGCCTTCTTCACGATGCTGTCTGTGTGAGTGGACCAATTCAGTTTGTCTGTGATGTGTATGCCGAGGAACTTAAAACTTGCTACCCTCTCCACTACTGTTCCATCGATGTGGATAGGGGGGTGTTCCCTCTGCTGTTTCCTGAAGTCCACAATCATCTCCTTAGTTTTGTTGACGTTGAGTGTGAGGTTATTTTCCTGACACCACACTCCGAGGGCCCTCACCTCCTCCCTGTAGGCCGTCTCATCGTTGTTGGTAATCAAGCCTACCACTGTTGTGTCGTCCGCAAACTTGATGATTGAGTTGGAGGCGTGCGTGGCCACGCAGTCGTGGGTGAACAGGGAGTACAGGAGAGGGCTCAGAACGCACCCTTGTGGGGCCCCAGTGTTGAGGATCAGCGGGGAGGAGATGTTGTTGCCTACCCTCACCACCTGGGGGCGGCCCGTCAGGAAGTCCAGTACCCAGTTGCACAGGGCGGGGTCGAGACCCAGGGTCTCGAGCTTGATGACGAGCTTGGAGGGTACTATGGTGTTGAATGCCGAGCTGTAGTCGATGAACAGCATTCTCACATAGGTATTCCTCTTGTCCAGATGGGTTAGGGCAGTGTGCAGTGTGGTTGAGATTGCATCGTCTGTGGACCTATTTGGGCGGTAAACAAATTGGAGTGGGTCTAGGGTGTCAGGTAGAGTGGAGGTGATATGGTCCTTGACTAGTCTCTCAAAGCACTTCATGATGACGGATGTGAGTGCTACGGGGCGGTAGTCGTTTAGCTCAGTTACCTTAGCTTTCTTGGGAACAGGAACAATGGTGGCCCTCTTGAAGCATGTGGGAACAGCAGACTGGTATAGGGATTGATTGAATATGTCCGTAAACACACCGGCCAGCTGGTCTGCGCATGCTCTGAGGGCGCGGCTGGGGATGCCGTCTGGGCCTGCAGCCTTGCGAGGGTTAACACGTTTAAATGTCTTACTCACCTCGGCTGCAGTGAAGGAGAGACCGCATGTTTTCGTTGCAGGCCGTGTCAGTGGCACTGTATTGTCCTCAAAGCGGGCAAAAAAGTTATTTAGTCTGCCTGGGAGCAAGACATCCTGGTCCGTGACTGGGCTGGATTTCTTCCTGTAGTCCGTGATTGACTGTAGACCCTGCCACATGCCTCTTGTGTCTGAGCCGTTGAATTGAGATTCTACTTTGTCTCTGTACTGGCGCTTAGCTTGTTTGATAGCCTTGCGGAGGGAATAGCTGCACTGTTTGTATTCGGTCATGTTACCAGACACCTTGCCCTGATTAAAAGCAGTGGTTCGCGCTTTCAGTTTCACACGAATGCTGCCATCAATCCACGGTTTCTGGTTAGGGAATGTTTTAATCGTTGCTATGGGAACGACATCTTCAACGCAAGTTCTAATGAACTCGCACACCGAATCAGCGTATTCGTCAATGTTGTTATCTGACGCAATACGAAACATCTCCCAGTCCACGTGATGGAAGCAGTCTTGGAGTGTGGAGTCAGCTTGGTCGGACCAGCGTTGGACAGACCTCAGCGTGGGAGCCTCTTGTTTTAGTTTCTGTCTGTAGGCAGGGATCAACAAAATGGAGTCGTGGTCAGCTTTTCCGAAAGGGGGGCGGGGCAGGGCCTTATATGCGTCCCGGAAGTTAGAGTAACAATGATCCAAGGTCTTTCCTCCCCTGGTTGCGCAATCGATATGCTGATAAAATTTGGGGAGTCTTGTTTTCAGATTAGCCTTGTTAAAATCCCCAGCTACAATGAATGCAGCCTCCGGATAAATTGTTTCCAGTTTGCAAAGAGTTAAATAAAGTTCGTTCAGAGCCATCGATGTGTCTGCTTGGGGGGGGATATATACGGCTGTGATTATAATCGAAGAGAATTCTCTTGGTAGATAATGCGGTCTACATTTGATTGTGAGGAATTCTAAATCAGGTGAACAGAAGGATTTGAGTTCCTGTATGTTTCTTTCATCACACCATGTCACGTTGGCCATGAGGCATACGCCCCCGCCCCTCTTCTTCCCAGAAAGATGTTTGTTTCTGTCAGCGCGATGTGTGGAGAAACCCGTTGGCTGCACCGCTTCGGATAGCGTCTCTCCAGTGAGCCATGTTTCAGTGAAGCAAAGGACGTTACAGTCTCTGATGTCCCTCTGGAATGCTACCCTTGCTCGGATTTCATCAACCTTGTTGTCAAGAGACTGGACATTGGCAAGAAGAATGCTAGGGAGTGGTGCGCGCTGTGCCCGTCTCCGGAGTCTGACCAGAAGACCGCCTCGTTTCCCTCTCTTTCGGAGTCGTTTTTTTGGGTCGCTGCATAGGATCCACTCCGTTGTCCTGTTTGTAAGGCAGAACACAGGATCCGCGTCGCGAAAAACATATTCTTGGTCGTACTGATGGTGAGTTGATGCTGATCTTATATTCAGTAGTTCTTTTCGACTGTATGTAATGAAACCTAAGATGACCTGGGGTACTAATGTAAGAAATAACACGTAAAAAAACAAAAAACTGCATAGTTTCCTAGGAACGCGAAGCAAGGCGGCCATCTCTGTCGGCGCCGGAAAAATGGTAAGTCTATGGTTGCCTGGAGTGGTTCTCAATCAGAGGCAGGTGTTTATCGTTGTCTCTGATTGGGAACCATATTTAGGCAGCCATATTCTTTAGGTATATTGTGGGTGATTGTTCCTGTCTCCGTGTTTTGCACCAGTAGGACTGTTTCGTTTTTTCCACGTTTTCTTATTTTGTATAATGTTTACTTTTTCATCTTTCATTAAAGATGTTTATAAATAACGACGCTGCATTTTGGTCCTCCTCTCCTTCCCAGGAAGAAAACCGTTACAATCAGAGTGTTAATCTCTGTTAAATAGCATTCACTAGCACATTAGAGGCTGCTTCCCAATATACATAGACTTGGAATCACTGGCAACTTTAATAATGGAACACTAGTCACTAGTCAGTTTACATATTTTGTATATACTGTATTCTATCATATTCTACTGTATCTAAGTCATTGCCACTTTGACATTGTTTGCCCAATATTTATATGTCCTTAATTCCATTCCTTTACTTTAGATTTGTGTGTATTGTTAGATATTACTGTTAGATATTACTGCACTGTTGGCGATAGAAGAACAAGCATTTCGCTACACCCGCAATAACATCTGCTGAACACGTGTATGTGACAAATAACATCTCATTTGGTTTGTGTCCAAACTTTTGAATGGTACTGTACACATGCACGCCCACACACAAGCATGTGTCAGCACACACACACACACACTCACACACACAACCCATTATTTCAATAACTCTGATCGTTAAATAGCTTAATGCTTAGCTATACTACTAGAAGAGCCCAAACATTCTCAATATGCCCATGCTTTACTCTCTACATCCTCACACTGAGACATGGATTAGGTGGCATCAAAGGATGAGAAGTAGAACCAATCGATTCCTGTTTTAGTTTTAATGCTTCATCCCAAAATAACACTTTTCATTCTTTCTTATCCCTGCATATGCATAGACATAGATTTTTATATATTATCAGGATACAAAAGAATAAGAATAATTACATGGACTGCAAACATCAGCCTACAATGAATGTGTACTGCATGACATCATTGTTTCTGTCCAATTACATGTCATTCATATGCAGGATTATTTCAAGACAGGAGTGGCAACAGGGGAGAATGATTGAAGCCAAGGCCGACCGCGGTACTGCAGGCATTGTTAGCAGAAAGCAGGATCCCCCTTTACAGTGAATTTGAAAATGAACTCTCTTTGTGTGAATAAATATATTTTTTTTAAGACAATCACGTTACCAATAATTATTTCAAATACTCCAGATGTATGTCCTTGAAGTGATTACTCTAAAATCTCACACAGAAGAAGTTATAAGTACAACTTAATGGCAGCCTGCAGTACCCTGGTCTGCCTTCAATTTGAGTTATGCAATGAGGGTGGCAGCACTGAGATAGCCCACAAAGTCACTTCCTGGAGCAGGTCAAACTGTGCTTATTATGTCTCCATGAGACTTCCTGGGCTTCAAATGCACTATTGAGTCTGAATGGTGGAATGAATAGTGTCACGTGATCGATGGCTTTGTCCATTCTTTTTACATAAAAAAATAAGGGAGAGGTTAGAAGACCACACATTGGTCACCATTTTCAACGGCTACATACATTCTCTCAGGAGCTGCAATAGTGCCACTATTGGACCAACTGTGATAAGTACATAGAAAAACAGCATGACAATGTGTTTTCAGACAACAACTGAATATGAATGGTAGCATGATTTAGAATGGGTACACTGAGGTAATAGTGGTACACAAAAAGTGAACATCATACATTTGCTCCATCCATTCAACCAACCCACAGTCCTAACTCCCACATTATAGTTCCCATCTTTCTTTTTGACTGTACTCTTAAAGCCAGGACGCTTTGAAATGCTCCCCTTTGATCCAACCCGGTTCAACAGTGGACCGGACCCCTCTGAGCCCCTTGATTGAGAGGAATAGTCGACAGGACTAATCTACCCATCGGATGTAGGGTGGACTGGACGGTGATCCACAGCGCCATGCTTTGATAAGGAATGGCTTTGAATGATTCTTTAAACTATTGATTGCCTCTGATATGACAATCACCAGAGCAAGAAGAAAGAGCAATAAAAACTAGGCAGTACTAATTACAATACTTAAAGGGTAGGCTCATTGATATGCGTGTTTAACTGGGGGGGGTCTTCTTTCATTTTGTCCCAAGAGATGCTTTTTTAAAATCATTGTTTGAATATTTTTTCCTGTAAAATACCACTTTATAACAGTGTTAATCCACTAGTACCTTTTGATTTGTGAAACCATAGTGGGATTAAAAAATGTAAGAAGAAAAAAGACAAGTAGGCGAGCAGTACCTCACAAACTTTAGTGAACTGTTAACAGAATAAATGTAGAAAATAATACATATAGGAGAAGCTCAGCATTGTACACCAGGACGCACTACTGCAATGTGGTTCGACTACTAGCCCTCGGGCAGAGTTGTGGACGGAAGCTGATGTGTCTCTAGAAATATATACCAAACCCACACTACCGGTCAAATGTTTTAGAACACCTACTCATTCAAGGGTTTTTCTTCATTTTTACTATTTTCTACATTGTAGAATAATAGTGAAGACATCAACACTATGAAATAACACATATGGAATCATATAGTAACCAAAAAAGTGTAAAGAAATCAAAATATATTTTCGATTTGAGATTCTCAAATAGCCACCCTTTGCCTTGATGACAGCTTTGCACACGCTTGGCATTCTCTCAACCAGCTTCATGAGGTAGTCACCTGGAATGCATTTCAATTAACAGGTGAGCCTTCTTAAAAGTTAATTTGTGGAATTTCTTTCTTAATGCGTTTGAGGGGGGGGGGGGGGGGTTTACAGAACATAGCACTCTTTGGTAAAGACCAAGTCCATATTATGGCAAGAACAGTCCATCAATACTTTAAGACATGAAGGTGAGACAATACGGAAAATGTCAAGAACTTTTAACTTTTCTTCAAGTGCAGTCGCAAAAACCATTGAGCGCTATGATGAAACTGTCTCTCATGAGGACCGACACAGGAATGGAAGACCCAGAGTTTCCTCTGCTACAGAGGATAAATTCAGCCTCAGAAGTTACCAGCCTCAGAAATTGCAGCCCAAAAAAAATGCTTCACAGAGTTCAAGTAACAGACACATCGCAACATCAACTGTTCAGAGGAGACTGCGTGAATCAAGCCTTCATGGTCGAATTGCTGCAAAGAAACCACTACTAAAGGACACCAATGCAAAGAGACTTGCTTGGGCCAAGAAACATGAGCAATGGACACTAGACATTTGTCCTTTAGTCTGATGAGTCCAAATGTGAGGTTTTTTGTTCCAACCACTGTGTCTTTGTGAGATGCGGTGTGGGTGAACGAATGATCCCTGCATGGGTATTTCCTACCGTAAAGCATGGAGGAGGAGATGTTATGGTGTGGGGGTGCTTTGCTGTTGACGCTGTCTGCGATTTATTTAGAATTCAAGGCACACTTAACCAGCATGGCTACCACAGCATTCTGCAGCAATTCGCCATCCCATCTGGTTTGGGCTGATTCTGGTTTGGCATTCGTTTTTCAATGCCAAGAGTGTGCAAAGCTGTCATCAAGGCAAAAGGTGGCTATTTGAAGAATCTTAAATATAAAATATATTTTGATTTGTTTAACACTTTTTTGTTTACTACATGATTGCACAAGTGTTATTTCATAGTTTTGATGTCTTCACTATTATTATATAATGTAGAAAATAGTAAAAATAAAGAAAATTTTTTGAATGAGTAGGTGTTCTAAAACATTTGACCGGTAGTGTATTGAGCTTGCACTCAACAACAGTCACACTAAATATTGGCAATCTAGTTATTTTCCTTCATATCTGTGGTTTTGGAGTGGTATAGTTAATAAATAAATAAAGGTATCGGGTTGGAGGGGTGGGCACGGGCCTTTCCTTTTTCCACTGTGGTGTCCTTACCCTGTGGTCTACTCCTGCCTCCTGCCTGCCCAGTCCGGCCATGGTGGTAACTGCCTCCATCCGCCTACCCAGCCGCTACTCACACCACACAGTCTATAGGGTTCAGGCTAGGAGGCTGAGACCATCCCCTAGAATCCGACTGTAGGGTTCAGGCTAGGAGGCTAAGACCACCCCCTGGAATCAGACAATAGGGTTCATGATAGGAGGCTGAGAATACCACCTGGAATCAGCTAGCAGCCAAGACATTAGTCTTCTCCTCCACTCTTCTGCTACCTATTTCTCTTCCTCCATCTTTTTTTATGTTTGTCATCCGCTCTGACACTCTTTCTCTTTCTCATTCTCTTCATAATCCTTTCTTCTCTCTCTCTGCCTTCCTCTCACTCTCTCCCCCCTCTCGCTCTTCCTCTCCCTCCCTGACTCCCCCACTCCCTCCCCCCTCCCTCCCTCCCTCACCCCCGTTACTCTCTGCCTTTCTCCCCCTCTCTTCACCATCAGAGCCTCTGTCTCTCAGCATCGACAGTAATTTAAAGTGGTGTTCCCAGGGGCCCAGTCCTTTACATCCTCCTCTAGGAATATGCAAGCCTATTGATTAGTTATCAGGTCCTAATTGGGGTGCGATCTCTCTCGCCCTCAGACGCTCCCATGTATGATGGAGATGGCAGGAAGATACTCCTCCGGTGCTTGTAAATAGACTATATTGAGCAGAATGCCTTTCCATCCTCTCACTCGGAAAACCTTACTGTCCCTCTTAATTTTTTATTTTTACACTATCCATTCTTTGATTTTGTCGTCATAGTGTCCCTCAAACAGGCTTTGACTATATATTCATTACAGAGCACATTATGTTGAAACATTATGTGGGATTTCCAGTGTCATGTCCAAAACAAACCCATCAAATGAGGAAAAGTGTACATTCACTACAAGTAAATTTACATCCAAAGCCAAAAACCCCCATCAGTAACTGTAGTTGGAAAGTTGCTCTGAATTCAAGCATCTGCAGAATAGATTCATGTATGAACTGACCTAGTACAGGAAGGCTAGTGGCCCGACCTGGCCCAACTCACACACAAAGACCAACAAAGTTGCCCCCCGTCCTCCCACACACAATATCTCCCTTTCTATCTCTCCCTCTTTCCCTCTTTCCCTCTCCCCCTCTCTCCCTCTTTCCCTCTTTCCCTCTCTCCCTCTCTCTCTCCAACTCTCGGGTAAGGCTTAGACTCGGCCTCCCTGGAATACGGCGGGTGGCTCCGGCCACAACTCCCACTGAGCCGGAGCGTGGTGCAGAGATCGGCTGGAATGGGAATAGACAGTTAATGGGCACTTAGAGGATGTGAAAACATTTTCCTCTGGAGAGGCAGTGGTTTGGAGCCATCTCAGCGGGTACTCGTCTGGCCAACTCTCTGACTCTCTCCCTCTCTTTCTATTTGTCCTCCTCCTCATCGTATGTCTCAGCCTCCTCCCCCTCTTGCCTCCACATTATCCTCCTCCTCTTCCTCATCCTCTTCTTCATCCTGTCCATGCTTTTACATCATCATCCTCCTTTCTGTTCCATCTCTGCTCTTTATACCTACTAACATTCTCTTTCCCTCACCTTGTTCACTTTCATCTTTGTCATGCTCTTACTTCCTCATCCTGTCCTTTCCTCCATTCTCTTCAAAACCTCCCTCGTGGACAGTGGAGGTGGGGTGCCTTTGCAGCGACCAGGCCAAGTCTGCTCATGGTTCTCTGTGAGGCGTAAAGTGGAGGAGAAGGCCGGAGCCTGTAGGGCCGATGCCCAGCAGCAGTGTCTGTTGATGGGTACTGGCTCTGCTTCAACCCCCTCCACGGCCCGGCCAGTCCAGACATCTGAGAATGTAGTTAAAATAACTGGTGTCACCTCAGGATAATCTGAAGTCCTGCAGCCCATTTTCCAACCCATTCACTCACTCAGGCCTCACCGAACCTACGCCACTGCTGTCCTATTGCTATTCAACCAACACCTCATATAACTTTGGACCCAGCTTCTATTTACAGCATGTTTTATTGTGCGTTTAGTTTATATGTTTTCTTTTCTCCTCTTTTCCCCCATCTGATTTCTCCTCTTCCTCCTAAAAGTTTTGCTTAGACTCTAAGCTCCTTGGGAAACAGAGGACAGTCAAGACGAAGATGATAAAGTGGATCCTTTTCTGAGACAAGCGAGACACCAGAAGAAAATGAACTCTCTAATCTAATTTAGGTTACATTTCTTTTAGATTCAGTCCAGAGAGCCATCCTCTAAACCACGCCTAATGTTAGTTCAAATTTCCACCAGCTCTATAGCATCATCATGACCGAGCTAAAGGCTTATAGCCAGTTTGTCATTACAGCAGTGATCACATCAAGAGCTTGTTCTTCTGAAGAGGGTGCCCGCTTATCCTGCTGGTCCCCCAGCAAACACACTACTGCAGGTTTCACACTTTAGAACCCACACCCCACATCACAACTCTATTGTTCTCAACATGTTGACGTCACTGGCCCAGCTGTCACGACTACGGTAGTGAAGACACCGGCAAGTCTTTCTAGGCCTGGCTTTTCTGACACAGGCCATATGGATAAAGGGCAATGGTGGATACGGGGCAGTGATTCAATTTGTGCATATTAGAGACATTTATTTGACAATGATGAAATGCATTTGGTAGTTCCCTGATGTAGATCACCATCATCATACAGTGGGGCAAAAAAGTATTTAGTCAGCCACCAATTGTGCAAGTTCTCCCACTTAAAAAGATGAGAGAGGCCTGTAATTTTCATCATAGGTACACTTCAACTATGATAGACAAAATGAGAAAGAAAATACAGAAAATCACATTGTAGGATTTTTAATGAATTTATTTGCAAATTATAGTGGAAAATAAGTATTTGGTCACCTACAAACAAGCAAGATTTCTGGCTCTCACAGACCTGTAAATTCTTTAAGAGGCTCCTCTGTCCTCCACTCGTTAACTGTATTAATGGCACCTGTTTGAACTTGTTATCAGTATAAAAGACACCTGTCCACAACCTCAAACAGTCACACTCCAAACTCCACTGTGGCCAAGACCAAAGAGCTGTCAAAGGACACCAGAAACAAAATTGTAGACCTGCACCAGGCTGGGAAGACTGAATCTGCAATAGGTAAGCAGCTTGGTTTGAAGAAATCAACTGTGGGAGCAATTATTAGGAAATGGAAGACATGCAAGACCACTGATAATCTCCCTCGATCTGGGGCTCCACGCAAGATCTCACCCCGTGGGGTCAAAATGATCACAAGAATGGTGAGCAAAAATCCCACAACCACACGGGGGGACCTAGCTCTCTCTGCAGAGAGCTGGGACCAAAGTAACAAAGCCTACCATCAGTAACACACTACGCTGC
The DNA here is from genome assembly GCF_057628025.1 of Oncorhynchus mykiss. Taxonomy (NCBI): domain Eukaryota; kingdom Metazoa; phylum Chordata; class Actinopteri; order Salmoniformes; family Salmonidae; genus Oncorhynchus; species Oncorhynchus mykiss. The sequence goes on along the minus strand of NC_143047.1, from coordinate 22,241,324 downwards.
CATGGACTCAAATCCTGCAGTGCCAGACGTGTCCCCCTGCTTAAGCCAGTACATGTCCAGGCCCATCTGAAGTTTGCTAGAGAGCATTTGGATGATCCAGAAGAAGATCGGGAGAATGTCATATGGTCAGATGAAACCAAAATATAACTTTTTGGTAAAAACTCTACTCGTTGTGTTTGGAGGACAAAGAATGCTGAGTTGCATCCAAAGAACACCATACCTACTGTGAAGCATGGGGGTGGAAACATCATGCTTTGGGGCTGTTTTTCTGCAATGGGACCAGGACGACTGATCCGTGTAAAGGAAAGAATGAATCGGGCCATGTCTCGTGAGATTTTGAGTGAAAACCTCCTTCCATCAGCAAGGGCATTGAAGATGAAATGTGGCTGGGTCTTTCAGCATGACAATGATCCAAAACACACCGCCCAGGCAACGAAGGAGTGGCTTCGTAAAAAACATTTCAAGGTCCTGGAATGGCCTAGCCAGTCTCCAGATCTCAACCCCATAGAAAATCTTTGGAGGGAGTTGAAAGTCCGCGTTGCCCAGCAACAGCCCCAAAACATCACTGCTCTAGAGGAGATCTGCATGGAGGAATGGGCCAAAATACCAGCAACAGTGTGTGAAAACCTTGTGAAGACTTACAGAAAACGTTTGACCTCTGTCATTGCCAACAAAGGGTATATAACAAAGTATTGAGATAAACTTTTGTTATTGACCAAATACTTCTTTTGCACCATAATTTGCAAATAAATTCATTAAAAATCCTACAATGTGATTTTCTGGATTTTTTTTTCTCATTTTGTCTGTCATAGTTGAAGTGTACCTATGATGAAAATTACAGGCCTCTCATCTTTTCAAGTGGGAGAACTTGCACAATTGGTGGCTGACTAAATACTTTTTTGACCCACTGTATCTGGTTATCCAATGCATTGCATAATAGCACTAACAGCTCTACACCAGTCTCAAACTCTGGTCTGAATAGGAGCATTACAGGTACACAATGTGCTAGAGATTAGGTCATTCATATTGGACCATGGGCTGTACAAGAGTGATGGAGGAGAGGTGTCTTTTCTTAAGGAGGTATGGAGAGAGACAGCGGAGAGATTGACATGCTATCAGAATGAGCAGAAGGGTCTATCTGGGGGAGGGCAATAGAAATCTGCCACAGGAGGCAGATGTGTCCAAATGTGACCTCCTCAGCAGACCCATCCAGCCCTAAAGACTATCTAATTGACTGGCTGGTCTTCCTCCTCCTCCCCCTTACCTCCTCCAAGTCCCTCTGGACTTCTGGATGGATGGTGTTGACTCCCAACTGATCAAGCCCCATTCACTACTAATGAGAAAACGCTTAATGACCATAGAGTGCGTGTATTTGTGAGGGTGTATGTATTTGCGTGCTTGTGTGTGTGCACTTATGCATGTCTGTGTTTGCACACACGTGTGCGATGTAATGTTCTAGGGTGAAGTTTAAGATGGGGCTTGGCCTAATACCCTGTACTATTCCACCACCCCTAACTTATGTTAATAAACCCCCTAGACCCCTACCCTCTACGCTATCCACCCCATCTCACCCCAACCATGGTGAGGCACAGCATGTTCTGTACAGCTCATCAATCAGGATGAAATATCTGTTGATATCAGAGTCCCTTTCCTGTCTCTGGTTCAACAGGTTAATATCATGTACCTCAGAATACTACCCTTGGTTGAGATCAGCCGGCGATCATATACCATTCATTATGTGACAGTTATAAAACATTGCAATGGTTACAAAAACAAAATCCTATTACTAGACAAATTGTTCTGAACAAAATCTATAAATTCACAAATGGGACAGTTCACCTCCATGTATGACAATCATGTGTCAACACCACTGGGTAACTGGCAGAGAGACCTCTGGGACAGTGTGTGTGTGGGGGGGTGTAACTCCTCTGGAGGTACTGACTGCTCTATATATCCAGCTCCCAGATCCCAGTGCTAGTGTATGCCTCTGCACGCCTCCACCCCACAATACACAGAGTCACCCTGGGAGGCCCACTGTCCTGGGGCTGGAGGGACCACCACAAATAACGCTCACCAGAACACGCAGAATCTTATTATGAAGTACCACATCAGTGTTGGAGAAAGAAAGAATTTGATTAACATAATCAGTGTCTATTTGTATCAAGAGAGAGATGGCTTGACGAGAAATTAACGTCTATGTGCATAAGAGAGAAAGAGAGAGAGAGAGAGAGACACACACAGAGAGAGAGAGAGAGAGAGAGAGAGAGAGAGAGAGAGAGATGGCTTGACTAGAAATTACTGTCTATGTGCATAAGCGAGAGAGAGAGACACACAGAGAGAGAGAGAGAGAGAGAGAGAGAGAGAGAGAGAGAGAGAGAGAGAGGTGGTGTGTGTGTGTGTGTGTAGGGGAGAAGGAGGGCTTCTCCCTCTTCCTCAACGAAGGTCTCCTTCCCAGCAGATATATTTCTATCGGTTTCAAATTGGAGTCATGGAAGTCAGTCTCTGACCACCAGAACCTAAGGAGACCCACAGGACTCCATCTAGCTCTCTTCTCTAGTTTGCTCAGTATCCCTATGAGGGAAAGGAACCAGACACCCATTACAAAGACCCAGGACACCCAGTTAACAGCCACAGATACCCCCTTTTAGTGCTCCGGATCCCCCTTAAAATCCCTCATTCCCTGGATGATAGTGTGTCAACTTTGGTGGAGATCAGACAGCAGGCAGCTGGTGGTGGTGGAGGAGCAGCCTGCCCCCTCCTGCCACAGGAGAGATGGCTGAGAGGAGTCATTCATCACTGCCTGGTGCCTGCTTGTGTGAGGCCCATCCACACAAGGACCCATGGCTAATGATTGCCTGGCTGACTGGAGCTGGCCAACCCCAACCCCAGGCTGAGGCTGGGGTTGAATCTTGTAGTTTGGAGCTGGAGCTAGGGCTGGGGTTGGAATTGTGGCAAATCAACTGTTATTGGTCACATACACATGTTTAGCAGATGTTATTGCGGGTGTGGCGAAATGCTTGTTTCTCGCTCCAACAGTGCAGTAATTTCTAACAAGTAATATCTAAAATTTTACAACAATACACACAATACACACAAATCACAAGTAATGGAATGGAAGGAATGGAATTAAGAATGTATAAATATTTGGACAAGCAATGTTAGAGCGGCATAAAACACAGTAGAATAGAATACAATACAATATATACATTTAAAGTCGGAAGTTTACATACACTTAGGTTGTAGTCATTAAAACTAGTTTTTTAACCACTCCACAAATTTCTTGTTAACTATAGTTTTGGCAAGTCGGTTAGAATATCTTTGTGCATGACACAAGTAATTTTTCCAACAATTGTTTACTAGTGGGTCAGAAGTTTACATACACTAAGTTGACTGTGCCTCTAAACAGCTTGGAAAATTCCAGAAAAGTATGTCATGGCTTTAGACGCTTCTGGTAGGCTAATTGACGTAATTTTTTGTCAATTGGTGGTGTACCTGTGGATGTATTTCAAGGCCTGGTTCATTTCAAGGCCTGGTATTACAAGTCTGGTTCATCCTTGGGAGCAATTTCCAAACGCCTGAAGGTACCACGTTCATCTGTACAAACAATAGTACTCAAGTACACACCATGGGACCACATAGCTGTCATACCGCTCAGGAAAGAGACGCGTTCTGTCTCCTAGAGATGAACGTACTTTGGTGCGAAAAGTGCAAATCAATCCCAGAACAGCAAAGGACCTTGTGAAGATGCTGGAGGTAACAGGTACAAAAGTATCTATATCCACAGTAAAACGAGTCCTATATCGACATAACCTGAAAGACCGCTCAGCAAGAAAGAAGCCAGCTCTCCAAAACCGCCATAAAAAAGCCAGTGTCACGTTCTGACCTCTATTTCTGTTGTTTTGTATTTATTTAGTATGGTCAGGGCGTGAGTTGGGTGGGCAGTCTATGTTTGTTTTTCTATGTTTTGGGGCATTTCTATGTTTTCGGCCTAGTATGGTTCTCAATCAGAGGCAGGTGTCATTAGTTGTCTCTGATTGAGAATCATACTTAGGTAGCCTGGGTTTCACTGTGTGTTTGTGGGTGATTGTTCCTGTCACTGTGTTTGTTGTCACAGGATAGGACTGTTTTGCGTTTTCACATTTCTTGTTTTTGTTAGTTTGTTCATGTGTAGTGATTAATTAAAACATGAATAACCACCACGCTGCGCTTTGGTCCGCTTCTCTTCCTCCTACAGACGAACGCCCTTACAGAATCACCCACCGCAACAGGACCAAGCGGCGTGGTAACGGGCAACAGCGGCACAAGGAGGAATGGACTTGGGATGATGTGTTGGACGGCAAGGGTTGCTACACATGGGAGGAGATCCTGGCGGGAAAGGATCGCCTTCCATGGGAACAGGTGGAGGCAGCGAGGAGAGCAGAGGCAGCCGGAGAGAGGAGCCGGCGATATGAGGGAACACGGTTGGCAAGGAAGCCCGGGAGTCAGCCCCAAAAATTTCTTGGGGGGGGGCTAACAGGGAGTATGGCTACGCCAGGTAGGAGACCTGAGCCAACTTCCTGTGGTTACCGGGGGGCTAGAGAGACCGGGCAGGCACCGTGTTATGCTGTGGAGCGCACGGTGTCCCCAGTGCGGGTGCACAGCCCGGTGCGGTACATTCCAGCTCCGCGTATCGGCCGGGCTAGAGTGGGCATCGAGCCAAGTGCCATGAAGCCGGCTCTACGCATCTGGTCTCCAGTGCGTCTCCTTGGGCCGGCTTACATGGCACCAGCCTTGCGCACGGTGTCCCCGGTTCGCCTGCATAGCCCAGTGCGGGCTATTCCACCTCGCCGCACTGGCAGGGCGACCGGGACCATTCAACCGGGTAAGGTTGGGCAGGCTCGGTGCTCAAGAGCTCCAGTGCGCCTGCACGGCCCGGTCTATCCGTCACCACCTCCACGCACCAGCCCTCCGGTGGCAGCTCCCCGTACCAGGCTGTCTCTCCGGCCCATCCTTGCAGGGGCTCTCTCCTCTCCAGCGCTGCCGGAGTCTCCCGCCTCTCCGGCGCTACCAGAGCCTTCCTCCTCTCCAGCGCTGCCGGAGTCTCCCGCTTGTTCGGCACTAGGAGAGCTACTCAGCCCAGCGCCGCCAGCGCCGCCCGTCTGCCCAGCGCCGCCCGTCTGCCCAGCGCCGCCAGTGCCGCCCGTCTGCCCAGCGCCGCCAGTGCCGCCCGTCTGCCAGGAGCCGCCAGTGCCGCCCGTCTGCCAGGGGCCGCCAGTGCCGCCCGTCAGCCAGGGGCCGCCAGTGCCGCCAGTCAGCCAGGGGCCGCCAGTGCCGCCAGTCAGCCAGGGGCCGCCAGTGCCGCCAGTCAGCCAGGGGCCGCCAGTGCCGCCAGTCAGCCAGGGGCCGCCAGTGCCGCCAGTCAGCCAGGGGCCGCCAGTGCCGCCAGTCAGCCAGGGGCCGCCAGTGCCGCCAGTCAGCCAGGGGCCGCCAGTGCCGCCAGTCAGCCAGGGGCCGCCAGTGCCGCCAGTAAGCCAGGGGCCGCCAGTGCCGTCAGTCAGCCAGGGGCCGCCCGAGCAGCTGCCCCTCTGTCCAGAGCAGCTGTCGCCCCTCTGTCCCAAGCTGCTGCCGCCCCTCTGTCCCGAGCAGCTGTCCCTCTGTCCCGAGCAGCTGCCCCTCTGTCCCGAGCAGCTGCCGCCCCTCTGTCCCGAGCAGCTATCGCCCCTCTGTCCCGAACTGCTATCGCCCCTCTGTCCCGAGCTGCTATCGCCCCTCTGTCCCGAGCAGCTGTCCCTCTGTCCCGAGCAGCTGTCCCTCCTCTGTCCCGAGCAGCTGCCGCCCCTCTGTCCCGAGCAGCTGCCGCCCCTCTGTCCCGAGCAGCTGCCGCCCCTCTGTCCCGAGCTGCTACTGCCCCTCTGTCCCGAGCAGTTGTCCCTCTGTCCCGAGCAGCTGCTTCACCTCTGTCCCGAGCTGCCCCTCTGTCCAGTGGGGTCATTGAGAGGGGTGGCCATGGTGAGTAAGCCAGGGAGGCGGACAATAAGGCGGACTAAGACAATGGTGAAGTGGGGTCCGCGTCCCGCGCCAGAGCCGCCACCGCGGACAGACGCCCACCCAGACCCTCCCCTATAGGTCAAGGTTTTGCGGCCGGAGTCCGCACCTTTGGGGGGGGGTACTGTCACGTTCTGACCTCTATTTCTGTTGTTTTGTATTTATTTAGTATGGTCAGGGCGTGAGTTGGGTGGGCAGTCTATGTTTGTTTTTCTATGTTTTGGGGCATTTCTATGTTTTCGGCCTAGTATGGTTCTCAATCAGAGGCAGGTGTCATTAGTTGTCTCTGATTGAGAATCATACTTAGGTAGCCTGGGTTTCACTGTGTGTTTGTGGGTGATTGTTCCTGTCACTGTGTTTGTTGTCACAGGATAGGACTGTTTTGCGTTTTCACATTTCTTGTTTTTGTTAGTTTGTTCATGTGTAGTGATTAATTAAAACATGAATAACCACCACGCTGCGCTTTGGTCCGCTTCTCTTCCTCCTACAGACGAACGCCCTTACAGCCAGACTACAGTTTACTTTTTGGAGAAATGTCCTCTGGTCTGATGAAACATAAATATAACTTTTTGGCCATAATGACCATCGTTATATCTGGAGGAAAAAGGGGGAGGCTTGCAAGTCGAAGAACACCATCCCAACCGTGAAGCGCAGGGGTGGCAGCATCATGTTAAGCCTGAACTTAAAGCTTGGAACTTAAAGCTTGGTCGCAAATGGGTCTTCGAAATGGACAATGACCCCAAGCTTACTTCCAAAGTTGTGGCAAAATGGCTTAAGGACAAAAAAGTCAAGGTATTGGAGTGGCCATCAAAAAGCCCTGACCTCAATCCTATAGAAAATCTGTGGGCAGAATTGAAAAGTGTGTGCAAGCAAGGAGGCCTACAAATCTGACTCAGTTACACCAGCTCTGTCAGGAGGAATGGGCCAAAATTCACCGAACTTATTGTGGGAAGCTTGTGGACGGCTACCTGAAACGTTTGACCCAAGTTAAACAATTTAAAGGCAATGCTACCAAATACTGATTGAGTGTATGTACACTTCTGACCCACTGGGAATGTGATGAAAGAAATAAAAGCTGAAATAAATAATTCGCTCTACTATTATTCTGATATTTCACATTCTTAAAATAAAGTGGCGATCCCAACTGACCTAAGACAGGGAAGTTTTACTATGATTTAATGTCAAGAATTGTGAAAAAACGAATTTAAATGTATTTGGCTATGGTGCATGTAAACTTCAGACTTCAACTGTACATATGAGATGAGTAATGCAAAATATGTAAACATTATTAAAGTGACTAGTGTTGCATTATTAAAGTGTCCAGTGATTTCAAGTTATGTATATAGGGCAGCAGCCTCTAAGGTGATAGTGATGGCTATTTAACAGTCTGATGGCCTTGTGATAGAAGTTGTTTTTCAGTCTCTCTGTCCCAGTTTTGATGCACCTGTACTGACCTCGCCTTCTGGATGATAGCGGGGTGAACAGGCAGTGGCTCGGGTGGTTGTTGTCCTTGATTATCTTTTTTGGCCTTCTTGTGACATCGGGCGCTGTAGGTGTCCTGGAGGGCATGTAGTTTGCCCCCGGTGATGCGTTGGACAGACCACGCCACCCTCTGGAGAGGTCTGTGGTTGTGGGCAGAGCAGTTGCCTAACCAGGCAATGATACAGCTCAACAGGATGCTCTCAATTGTGCATCTGTAACATTTTCTGAGGGTTTTAGGTGCCAATACACATTTCTTAAGCCTCCTGAGGTGGAAGAGGCCCTGTTGCACCATTTCAGTTTGTTAGTGATGTGTATGCCAAGGATCTTGAAGCTTTCCCACTTTGGTGTACACATCACTGACAAACTGAAATGGCAAGCGTTCAATCTCAGGCTTGGGAGTGGGGTTGGCTCTGAGCTGGGGTTCTGGATGGGAATAGAGTTGGAGTTGAAGATGAAGATGGGGCTGAGGATGAGGGTAGGTTTGGAGGCTGAGGATGGAGATAGAGCTAAGCTCTGATTTAGTATTGGTAATAATTTTGGGGTTTAAGACCAAAAAGACCAAAAATCTACCATTCTGCAGAGTCTTCAGAGATACACAATATAGATGTCAGTGCCATATTCATTAGGTTTGGTTTGAGCTTTATTAAAGGTCCTAAGTATTTTATAGATATGTGTTTGAGCCTGTGACTATTTCAGTAGAGTAGTCTACTCTACATATACTCTGGAGGGTTAAGCAGTGAAGAGTGTCTCTTCTTGGAAGGTGTCCTGTTCCACTTCTCCACTGAGGCTGAGAGGCTGAGGTGCCGGGTATAAGAGGGAAGGGAAACTGGAGATTTATATCCTTCACTGACACGCGCTACTCTGTGTCTCATGTTAATGGAAAATGAGATGTTTAAGAGTCCAGGGGAGAAATACAGCTCTTCTTAAATCCTGCCTGTCAGCCTATGTAACAGCATCATGAGTATAGCCTAGCATGTTAATGCCAATAATGCCGGTAACATGTTACATTTTCGGCACAGTTTTAGCCCTCGATTTCTATATTTTACAGTCTTCTCAAAGCAGCTTACATAAAGCCTTATGAATGTCAAAGTCAGGTTACGTTCACTACATAGACTGAAACTGGAAGTGGGCCCTAGTGCATCAGGCACATCCATCACCAAGAGGCCTACAGTAGCCACAGTAAAGAAGAAAAGTCTCCTTCATGTATTTGAAGTCATTTGTATGCAACTAGAGACCTGCCATTTCAAACCAGATAAAATGCATACGCAACGGATACCCAGTGTATCGCCACTCAAACACTGTCTTCCCCCTCACCACCCAAACACTGAAAGGTCTGCCAATGAAACACATTCACAAGGCTCTACCTAAGGTCTGTGGGGAAAATACAGGTCACAATCCAGTCTTATTTTCCCAGAGAGTCTGATTCATACTTATTGTCCAATCACAGCCACTCTTTGTTCGTCCGAGCTGACATTCCCAGAATGCCCACATGCCTCAGATGCATCCCTCTTCCTTGTTTCTTCAATTCTGTATCGGTTTACTTTCTAAAGGGCTTTTTCTTCCCTCTTTTCTCGGCCCCAACGCCCAGACCTCTGTAGGAGGGGACTGGCTGGTGCCCTGCAACTGAGTACTATGGCAGGGCACCAGTACTATGGCAGGGCACCAGTACTATGGCAGGGCACCAGTACTATGGCAGGGCACCAGTACCGAGTACTATGGCAGGACACCAGTACTATGACAGGGCACCAGTACCGAGTACTATGGCAGGGCACCAGTACTATGGCAGGGCACCAGTACTATGGCAGGGCACCAGTACTATGGCAGGGCACCAGTACTATGGCAGGGCACCAGTACTATGGCAGGGCACCAGTACTGAGTACTATGGCAGGGCACAAGTACTGAGTACTATGGCAGGGCACCAGTACTATGGCAGGGCACCAGTACTATGACAGGGCACCAGTACTATGGCAGGCAGACTATGATTGAACCTAGTGTATCTAGCTAATATAAGCAAAGTTTCTCTAATAATGTCAGTATCAAGATTTGCCTCAATGCAGGCATGTACATTTTAATACATGTTCTACTGCTCTCCCCTAGATAGACCCTTCTGCTCAGTTTGAGAGCATGTCCATCTCTATCTGTCTCTCTCCAATATGCTTCTGTCATGTCAGAGGCCATTTATTCTAGGACCCATAAAACACACCAGTTATGTCATCACTAATGGCTAACCCTTCCGTCACCACCACCAAGCCTGCAATGACAAGCTTGGAGATGCTTATCACCGGACGGCCCTGTTGACCATGTTCTCCCCCCACTAACCCCCCAACCCACCCAGACTAAACCCAGAAACCCTAAAGACCTAAATCAACAGTAGGACAGATAAATGCAGGCCTGTATAAACCAACGCAGCCTCCCTTCCTCCTGAACACAAAACCCAAAGGCCTGCCTGTCCATGTTAGAGAATGCATTAGGATTTCCTCCAGGAAAGGATGAGTATTCTGTTAGCTAATCCTGGTTCTGTGGTCTTAGCTGGCTAAGCCAGGCTCTAAGTCAGGGTAAGAGTTAGCATCGTGGGGCTGTCACAGAGGAAGAGGTTGATTCCGGGAGAAAGATTCACTGACGTAATTTTTTGCTGGTAATTCTAATAACTTGTTATAATAGCAAGAGTATCACTACAAATTGTTTACTTCAGCCAACATATGGTTGCACATGACACAAATAATAAGTCTAGCAATTAATTTAAGTATTATTTTTTTCATATTTTTTCCTACTTTTTTCCATTCTGGGACAGTTTTTTGTCACTATTCAGGCAGTATTTAGTAAGCGATTTGTAATGTTATAGCCTGCAGATTATGCTGTTTGTACAGCACACAAAGCCTCCCTATTAAATCTCAAACAGAACAGCCCATATCATGTCTTCCCCTGCCTGGCACTCCTCAGATACACTCTGCCTCTCATATCTGGTCTGGAAGGGGCCCAAAATCCTGCGGCAAACCCAAATGTGTGTAACAAGATCTGGACCCCGAGACGCACGCCTGCCACAACAAATTGGCCTCATGTATAGAGGGAGAAAAGAAGAGAGAGTGGAGGAAGGGATGGAGAGGGGGAGGCTAGTGAAGATGTAAGCTAGCGGAGGGAGGTAATCTTAGAGCTGCCGTGGCCTGGAGGAGCCCTGCCCCCTGATGCTCCAGCGTTTGGCCCCGGCTCAAATCACAGCCCCGGTGAAGACAAACATCACGTCTGCTTCGATTAGCCTTGCTGCACAGCGCTTCTCTCCTGGTAGGCAGAGCAAAGAGTGGGGGAGCACATGGGGAGCAGAGCCTCTCTCTGTGTGTAGGGAGAGAGTGGAGCTCCTTTTCTGTTTTCTCTATTTCAAAGTGAATCTTTCTCAAACCTGTACTTAGATTCACTCACACATATACTTTGCAGTGGCGTGAGTTGAAGGTGTTTTCAAACAGTGTGGAATCAGGTGAGTATAGCTCCTAGTAATAATATAACTGTACTAGCTAAGTCAGTTATTTTCACAGGGGCTCTGTGTTTCATGGATCTGCCGTTAGGGGCCACAAGGGGATAGGGGGGTTACTGTACCCATTGAGGTTTGGGTGGTGTTGTTTATTTTACTGCATGTTTAGAACAGCTCCAAACCAAATTGGCCTTTTGGGGCAAATTTGGCTACCTTTTTTGGCATATCCCTAGTAGCGTGCTTTCAAACTGACACACACACACACACACACACACACACACACACACACACACACACACACACACACACACACACACACAAATTACCTTTCTCTCTTTATTTTTTCTCCCTCTCTCTGTGTTTTCCTGTTTCTGTCTGGCAGCATGTGTGATTGTGAGGTGTATGTGTCCCAGTAAGGTGAAGCGGCGCTGCCTGCAAATGTACTGTTTCCCTGTAAATCACAGCTTTCTCTTGTCTGCCGTCCAATACACATCCACCTCCACAGTATAATGTTTTCATTTCCCTGGCCATGTTTTCTCTACAATAAAGGTGCGAATGAAATCGCTTGTCCACCTGCCAAAAGAATTACAGCAGCACTGAGAAGTACCGTCTGGATGGCATTGATTTTTGTGTATTTCTTTCCCTCCATCCATCTCTCTCTCTCTAGTTTTTATTTTACTTCAGACTTATTTATTTAATCATTATGTTGTGCTAATTGGCCTCAGCTTCCTGTTCCCTTCATTTCAGGGGAAAAAGAAAAGGGGACTAGAAAAACCTCAGTCAGAGTGGGACTGCATGTGGAGAAACGGACAGGGTGCACACAGACAGGGTGCACACAGAGAGGGTGCACACAGAGAGGGTGCACACAGAGAGGGTGCACACAGACAGGGTGCACACAGACAGGGTGCACACAGACAGGGTGCACACAGACAGGGTGCACACAGACAGAGTGCACACAGAGAGGGTGAACACAGAGAGGGTGCACACAGAGAGGGTGCACACAGACAGGGTGCACACAGAGAGGGTGCACACAGAGAGGGTGCACACAGAGAGGGTGCACACAGACAGGGTGCACACAGACAGGGTGCACACAGACAGGGTGCGCACAGACAGGGTGCACACAGAGAGGGTGCACACAGAGAGGGTGCACACAGACAGGGTGCACACAGAGAGGGTGCACACAGAGAGGGTGCACACAGAGAGGGTGCACACAGAGAGGGTGCACACAGAGAGGGTGCACACAGAGAGGGTGCACACAGACAGGGTGCACACAGAGAGGGTGCAGACAGAGAGGGTGCACACAGACAGGGTGCACACAGAGAGGGTGCACACAGACAGGGTGCACACAGAGAGGGTGCACACAGACAGGGTGCACACAGACAGGGTGCACACAGAGAGGGTGCACACAGAGAGGGTCCACACAGAGAGGTTGCACCGTGCCAAGGCTGCCCTCAGCAGCAAGCCTGGTCAACAGGCAGCTAGAGATCAACAGAACTGGTCAAAGGGGGTGCAAGCACACCTCATGGACTTTAAGTCCATGAGGTGAATCCATTCATCCATTCATCCATTCAACCATCCATCTGTCCATTAATCCATCCATCAGTCCCACAATGTCACCCTTCATCCCCTCACAGCAGTAGTGACACCAATCACTAACTGCTCTTTATTTGACCTAGATCATGCACCCTTTGCTCACAGATATGAGACACATCTCTAGATCTGGTTCCTATGAACCTCACCCTGATCTCCAAATAAGGGAAATCCTGCCACAGGAAGTGTGTGCTATCAGTTGAGTGCTTGCCTGCTGTTAGGTGATAAGAAAGCCTCTTCAGCGAAGTACACATCACATCTCCACCTCACTGAGCTGGGTCAGGTCAACTACCAAGCACAGGAAATCAGTAATCAGTTTGGATTTATTTGGTTTCAAAGACATACAACAATATGTACATACAACAATATGTGCAATGTTGACCCAGAGGATAGCACTTCAAAGTATTCATTAAAACACTTGTTTTCAAGTATAGAGCATATACAGTACACACATTTATATTGACATTCTAAAAAGTGGCACTGATCCCTAACATAGGAAAAAAGATATATACAGTGGGCTACAAAATTACTTGCAATGCAATACTTAAAAGAATACTAACAAAATAATTATAGAGATAAACTCAAAATACCAACATGTGAGAAATACTGTACTTGAGTAATGTTTCAATGGAACCCACCAAAATCATTTATTGATTTAATTAAAAATCAATGTCCTCCAAATCAAGGTTTCACAATTAATGGCACCCTTAAAGATTATTGTAAATAACATCTATAAAAATTAAAACAGGAATTAAATTCCACTTATTTAAGTTTATCTAAGTCTTAATGAACTATATTGAGCCATTACATCACTTCCTGTTTCATTAGGGTATAAAAATGAGGTAATACGCATGCAATATCCCTTTGTCATCCAACAACATGAAGAAAACAAAAGAACTGGCAGTTCAAAAGAGAGAGATGGTCGTAGACCATCATAAATCTGGTAATGGCTACAAGAAGATCCACAACCGATTGAATATACCACTGAGCACTCTCAGGGCAATTATTATAAAATGAAAAAGATATGGAACAATTGAAAACCTCACGGGTAGAGGACGCAAATTAATTTTGCCCTCCAGGATAGGGAGGAGGATGGTGAGAGAAGCAACAAAATCCCCAAGAATCACTGTGAAATAATTGCAGGCTTTGGTGGCGTCTTGGGGTCACCAGGTTTCAAAAAGCACCATCAGACGGCACCACAACCACAGGCTCTTTGGAAGGGTTGCCAGAAGAAAGCCTTTTCTGACCCCAAGAAACAGACACAAGCGCTTGGAGTTTGCCAAACGTCATTTAAATTATGACCGGAAGAAGGTGCTCTGGTCAGATGAGACCAAAATTGAATGTTTTGGTCAGATACAGCATCGGCATGTTTGGTGTCGAAACAGAGATGCATACCAGGAGAGGCACCTCATACCCACGGTGAAATATGGTGGTGTGATGTTCTGGGGCTGTTTTAATTCCAGAGATCCAGGGGCACTGGTTAAGATTGACGGCATAATGAATTCCACCAAGTATCAGGCAATTTTGGCTGACAATTTGGTTGCCTCTGCCAGAAGGCTGGGACTTGGCCGTAGGTGGACTTTCCAACAAGACAATGACCCAAAACATACCTCAAGATCCACACAGAAATGGTTCTGTGACAACAACATCAATGTTCTGCCATGGCCATCTCAGTGGCCGGACCTCAATCCAATGGAAAACCTGTGGGCTGAGTGGAAGAGGGCAGTTGATAAGCGCAAACCCAAGAATGTGAAGGATCTTGAAAGGATCTTCACTGAGGAATGGTCCAAAATCCTTAACCTTGTCAAACATTACAGGAAAATAATCCATGCTGTTATCCTTACCAGAGGAGGTTGCACTAAGTACTAAATGAGAAGTGCCAATAATTATGAAACCTTGATTTTGAAGAAATGTATTTTGTAGAGGTGAGGTGACCAGCAGTCGGGGTCATAATGTTAGAGTACTTTGTAGAGCTGCTTTGGTCACCTCAGATGACAATCAGGTTGACTTTGACTTTTGATCATTCTGGCACAATACAGACTTGTTGTTGTAACAGACACAAACTATAAACTATAATAAATCAGTGATAGCTCAATGAAAGCAAATAGAGATGAGTCATTCCTTGTTCTTAATTCCTTAGCTTTGTGTAATTTATTTTACGTTTGTCCTTTCATGTTCCAGGGGTGAAGGGATTTTAATGGAGGGATTTCTTTGCCTAACCAATCTAGTTTTATTGTGCGAGTATTAAAGACTTTGATTGAGTTTGAGAAACAAATCATATTGTTTGGTGATAATGGGCTTACACACGTGTACATACCAACATAAACCTTAGCATCTGTACCAACGTGACATTCTCATCGACCGTCTCATACTGTTAGCATACTGTTAACCTGGTTGACACTAAACTACACACCATATGAAATCTCTATAGTACACATCACATCACAGTGGTAGAACACCCCACAAGTATCATTATACACTGTATATGGCTCAGTGTACCAGTGCCAGGGTGATTTGGGTTTGGATTACAGTGTTGCTCACCCTGTTGTTAACTTTTATTTTCCCGTCCATAAAGGCACCCCCCCCCCCCCACTGCCCCTCCCCCAACCCCTTTGGTCCCTCCAGCCCTCCGGCCATGATCGGTCTAAACAGGATCAGAAGAACCAGAGTTGGCCATGGATAAAAGAAACAACCCTTCCATTCAGGCGTGACACTGCAGTCTAAGGACTCATAAAAAATACTTTTATATCATAAACGTTAGTGTTCGTGTGGCCCTCATAAGCCTTGGTCTTCGCAAGTCAAGCAATGAACTTTCAATTATACTGTATACCGGCTGTCCAATTGGTGACACTCCTATATTACGGAGATCCAGCGATATGGCTGTCCTCTGTCAAATGACCCCTTGCAAGTCAATGGCTCACTTGATTATCCCCATTTTGACACCATCGTAGCGATACTTGGAAGCAATTTACTCAAAAAGTAGTTGGGAAGCCATCAAACCAAGCATCTAATGTATATCTACATTTGCTTAAAGCTAATCAACAAAAATGTACAATGTGATTTTGAATTTAAATGACTTAGGATTTGTATTTCTTAACATAACACACAGCAAAAAGTTTGAGGGGACTTCCACTGGGTTTTCATAGTGTTGAACATGCTGCCATATATAGTCACACTGTCATGTTTTGGGTTACAAGGTTTTTGTCCACAAGGCAACTCTGCACTCTGTGTGGCTCCAAATGACTATTTAACCTCAAAGTGGCTTCTATCTCAGCCACAGAATGACTGCCTGGTCAACTGAAACCCTTCAGCTTTCTGTTATTCATCACAATAGAGATATTATCTTTACTGGAACGACAAAGCCGGCGCTTTGTAGCATAGTGGATATGCTCACCATCATCTACTAAAAGAGGTTTGCTGTCACATTCAGTATTCTCATCATGTCCCGAAGACACACACTGAGACAGTATCGTATCTGGAGTGGGTTTACAGAGTAGTGAAAGATAAATAGCCAAATTGACACATTGTGCGTTATGACATTCAACCCACAATGCAAAGTACAGCTTTTTCAGCATATTCATTCAGCCTCCCAAAAGACTGCATCCCTCCTTGAAGCAGTTTTTCCTCTTTCTCTCTCTCTCTTTCACGCACTCCCACACACACACACACACACACACACACACACACGCACACACACACAGACACACACACGCACACACACACGCACGCACACATGCACGCACACACGCACACCACAGGCCTTGATGGTGTTAATTAATAATTTGTGACTGTGAGCATGCCAACTGAGCTATATTACAGCCAAATGGGCCAGAGCACATCCCCAAAAAAACACCTTGCGTACATACACTCACACACAATGTGTGCTCATCTTTTAACTAACAGACACATGTGCATGAACCATCCACAGACACTTAAACATTACACACACAAGCATGAGGAAATGCACACACACGCACGCACACACACACACACACACGCACGCACACACACACACACACACACACACACACACACACACACACACACACACACACACACACACACACACACACAAAAGCTTTACCACACCACAGTGCCTTGCAAAAGTATTCATCCCCCTTGGCATTTTTCCTATTTTGTTGCATTACAACCTGTAATTTAAATAGATATTTATTTGGATTTCATGTAATGGACATACACAAAATAGTCCAAATTGGTGAAGTGAAATGGAAAAAATAACTTGTTTCAAAATATTCTAAAAAACGAAAAAGTGGTGCGTGCTATGAAACCCCTAAATAAGATCTGGTGCAACCAATTACCTTCAGAAGTCACATAATTAGTTAAATAAAGTCCACCTGTGTGCAATCTAAGTGTCACATGATCTCAGTATACATACACCTGTTCTGAAAGGCCCCAGAGTCAGCTACACAACTAAACAAGGGGCACCACCAAGCAAGCGTGAAGACCAAGGAGCTCCGCAAACAGGTCAGGGACACAGTTCTGGAGAAGTACAGATCAGGGTTAGATTATAAAAAAATATACAAAACATTGAACATCGCATGGAGCACCATCAAATCCATTATCAAATCCATTATTAAAAAATGTAAAGAATATGGCACTACAACAAATCTGCCAATAGAGGGCCACACACCAAAACTCACAGACCGGGCAAGGAGGGTATTAATCAGAGAGGCAACAAAGAGACCAAAGATATCCCTGAAGGAGCTGCAAAGCTCCACAGCAGAGAAAGGAGTATCTGTCCATAGGACTACTTTAAGCCGTACACTCCACAGAGCTGGGCTTTAAGGTAGAGTGGCCAGAAAAAGGCCATTGCTTATTAAAGAAAAAAATAAGCAAAGACGTTTGGTGTTCGCCAAAAAGCATGTGGGAGACTCCCCAAACACATGGAAGAAGGTACTCTGGTCAGATGAGACTAAAATGTAGCTTTTTGGCCATCAAGGAAAACGCTACGTCTGGTGCAAACCCAACACCTCTCATCACCATGAAAAATACCATCCCCACAGTGAAGCATGGTGGTGGCAGCGTCATGCTGTGGGATGTTTTTAATCGGCAGGGACTGGGAAACTAGTCAGAATTGAATAAATGATGGATGGCGCTAAATATAGGGATATTCTTGAGGGAAACCTGTTTCAGTCTTCCAGAGATTTGAGACTGGGATGGAGGTTCACCTTCCAGCAGGACAATGACCCTAAGCATACTGCTAAAGCAACACTTGAGTGCTTTAAGGGGAAACATTTAAATGTCTTTGAATGGCCTAGTCAAAGCCCAGAACTCAATCCAATTGAGAATCTGTGGTATGACTTAAAGATTGCTGTACACCAGCGGAACCCATCCAACTTGAAGGAGCTGGAGCAGTTTTGCTTTGAAGAATGGACAAAAATCCCAGTGGCTAGATGTGCAAGAAGCTGATAGACATATCCCAAGAGACTTGCAGCTGTAATTGCTGCAAAAGGTGGCTCTACAAAGTATTGACATTGGGGGTGTGAATAGTTATGAAGCTCAAGTTATCTGTTTTTTGTCTTATTTCTTGCTTGTTTCACAATAAAAAATATTTTGCATCTTCAAAGTGGTAGGCATGATACAAACCCCCCAAAAATCTATTTAATTCCAGGTTGTAAGACAACAAAATAGAAAAAATACCAAGGGGGTAAATACTTTTGCAAGCCACTGTATTTGCTTTACAGTCACTTCATTGTGTGTGCACAGAGTTAAACACCTCACAGAAAATGAGCATTCAGGGTTTTCTGGCCCTCTAATGTTCTGCTGGTTTTGTAATAATCCTGATCTTCTCTCACGAGGACAGATATCATCCATCTCCAGGCCATCAATCTCTCTGCTGTAAATTTTCAAAAGCACTTACGCAACTCTGAACTTGTCTCATTGTCTGCGGGAATTCTGGTCTAAGGTGCAGGTTCTTGCCACCAGCTGCAGAAGGCAAAGTGAAGTTGGCTGGGGCGAACAAGGCAGTGACTGTAAGATTAACCCTTAGCCTCCTCTGCAAACCTTCCCTGCTCTGCTTTGTACCCTTGGTGCACAGGTGGGTTATTAGTCTCTCCCCGGAGCGTTTCCAGAACATAAGGGGTTAACGAGGACACTTCCTGTGTTGGCAGCGGGCCCAGGTCAGGACATGCCTCTGCTCGGAGAGGTGCAGGCTGGGAAACATCTGTGTGGCAGTGTCATAAAGGACACACACACACACACACAGAAAGACACATAGATGTACGTGCACACACACCCACACACACAGAAAGACACACAACCACACTGTACACTTCATTACTTGTCTATTTGCCCATTAGAAGATGTGGAGATGGAGATGTGTAATTCGTCAGGCTAAGTCAAGTCAAGGCCATAATGTTCCAAATGTAGTACAAACTGGCCTACTTCTGAATTATTACTGGGTTATATGGTTTAAAGGGAAGACAGAACTGAAGACTGATGTCACATGTCAAACATAAAATATCCTTAGGTGCTAGAACAAGTGGAACCTGTACATAGCTTTCTCCTTGGGTTGAATGAGACAGATTTTAAGACTTTCCATGGTTTTGATTCAGTCACTACGACACTACATCATAAGGACTGCATTCGTACGGGCCTATAGTACCATTATGTCAACACACTTTCAACTGCATTTTAGATTTAGAATTTAGTCTTAAGCTCTCAATTGCATATTCTTCTAGGTTATTACTGTCTCTCAGTCGGGCCTATAATGAGTAAATGGATGTAACCCACAAAGAAGTGTGGCCCATTCACATACCCATAATGTCTATGTAGGTTGGTAACCCTGTTTTGGAGCGAAGCCACTGGTATATGACTAGAATTGAATGGTTAGCTCCTGTAAAAACTTTACTGCCCTTCGTCTGGTGAAGAGATTTATTTTTCTTCATCTCTCCCTCTCTCTCTCTCTCTCTCTCTCTCTCTCTCTCTCTCTCTCTCTCTCTCACACACTCTCTCTCAATGTTGAATGATGTGTTGCATGGTGTGTAACAGGGACCCTTTGTTTATTTAAGGCCTGGGTTGCCAGACGCAGCGCGGTGCGCCACACTAGACGCCTGCTGATAGGTCCGTGCCCCAGAGCGGTCGACTAAATGAAAATCACAACACTTCAAAACAGCAGGGGACAAAACATCTGTTGCACATACGCGGTGCTGTGGAGATGTGGAGAGAAACATACTATACAGTACAGAGGGGTGGTGTTGTATACAGAATAATAGAATCAGAGAAGAATAGAACAGGATTGATTCAGGCTCAGTGATTTTGATTTAGAGGAACACATCGCTCTGTCTTTCTTTCCTCTCTGTCCTTGTGCTAAGGTGTTGACTGTTTTCAACCTGGTTGTGATTACAGTGGAGAGATTAGTCAGTAGAGACTGAGAGGAGGTAGGTACTAGGTAGTGCAGAGTGGTGCCTGTGGGGTAATGGCTGGGTGGGATGGATGTAGTTTACTGCCCCGTGCCCATGCCACTGTGACCACTCATCTGCTGCAGGTGTGACTGACTCCCCTAGCTGTCTGAAACAGTGAGTCCTCTCTTTGTGTACCTCCTCCCCCCATCGCTTTGTGACTTTTCCGGGAAGGGTGCGCCTTTATTTACCAGTAAAACATATCTTCTAGGCATCACGCCCCTACCTCCCCAACTAACCCTATCCCCATCCCTGACACTCCTAACTATGGAGAGTGTTTTTGGTCAAGAGCTATGGCAACTGCAATCCTCTAAATCAATACTGTTTTCTCTGCTTTTTTCTGTCCTGCTACACAACTTCAACTGGCAAAGATAGAACTCTTACACAAGACAAACAAACGTGTTGTATTGAGTAATACTGAGGTGTGTCAATAAATTGTATCTTCAACCATTCTTATGTCATCACCCCACAGTATATCTATTTTTTCCAACAGTTTGCTAAGAGCTGGCAGCAAGTGGATAGGTCTGCTGTTAGAAACAGTAAAGGCCACTTTACCATTCTTGGGTGGCGGAATGACTTAGGCTTCCCTCCAGGCCTGAGGACAAAGACTTTCCTCTAGGCTCAGATAAAAGATAATACAGATAGGAGTGGCTATAGAGTCAGCTACCATCCTCAGTAGCTTTCCATCTAAGTTGTCAATGCCAGGAGGTTTATCATTATTGATCGATAACAATCATTTTCCCACCAGCTTTCTTCATGTAATCATTGTAAATTAAAAACAGTCTTCAAAGTAATTTGTAGATAACAGCCATGGGAAAGGGTGTAATTGCAGCTCCAGCTGTCAGTAAAGGGAGAGTGTAGGCTACTAGATACGGCATGTCATTTTGTGGGAGGACACTATGAAAAGATCCTCCAGTTCAAGTACCTAGAGGGTTAAACTTTGAAGACAAAGAAATAATAGCAATGTACTATTCAATGATGTCTAATTTGAGTGTAATGAAGGCTGTTTATTTGTGATGTTTTCTTTCCTCAGATATTGAAAGCTGTGACGACCTGTTTGCAGATGAAGAGAGAGGTCCCAATGAATGTCCCAAAAGACTAAGGTATATCTTCTATTTCATGGGTTATAGGTGTAGGCCTATCTATGTTAGCAAATGTTGTATAAAAATATATGCTTAAACATCACACACAATGTATACACCTATTACAATTGGAGTAGGCCAGGGCAGGCTTCTGTTTCTGTGTTGTATTCTCAAAGGAACATTTCCTTTGTGTCTAGTTATAAGATCTCCAATCGGTTTTATTTTATTGTCACTTTGTTTCAGTATATCAGCTATGTCATATGGCAGCTTATCATATGGCATGCATCGTCAATGTAGTCATAGGCCTACAGTATGATGGCGTTACCGAGTCAGGTATGTAGGCCTTCTTGCTCGCACATGCTTTTTCAATTCTGCCCACAGATTTTCTATAGGATTGAGGTCAAGGCTTTGTGATGGCTACTCCAATACCTTGACTTTGTTGTCCTTAAGCCATTTTGCCACAACTCTGGAAGTATGCTTGGGGTCATTGTCCATTTGGAAGACCCATGTGCGACCAAGCTTTAACTTCCTGATTGATGTCTTGAGATGTTGCTTCAATATATCCACATAATTTTCATACCTCATGATGCCATCTATTTTGTGAAGTGCGCCAGTCACTCCTGCAGCAAAGCACCCCCACAACATGATTTTGCCACCCCTGTGCTTCATGTTTGGGATGGTGTTCTTCAGCTTGCAAGCCCTCCCCCTTTTTCCTCCAAACATAACTATGGTCATTATGGCCAAACAGTTCTATTTTTTGTTTCATCAGACCAGAGGACATTTCTCCAAAAGGTACGATCTCTTTTCCATGTGAACTTAGTATGGCAAACCGCAGTCTGGCAAACCGTAGTCTGGCTTTTTTATGCCGGTTTTGGAGCAGTGGCATCTTCCTTGCTGAGCGGCCTTTCAGGTTATGTCAATATAGGACTTGTTTTACTGTGGATATAGATACTTTTGTACCTGTTTCCTCCAGCATCTTCACAATGTCCTTTGCTGCTGTTCTGGGATTAATTTGCACTTTTCGCACCAAAGTACGTTCATCTTTAGGAGACAGAACGCATCTCCTTCCTGAGCGGAATGACGACTGAGTGGTCCCATGGTGTGTAAACTTGCGTACTATTGTTTGTACAGATGAACGTGGTACCTTCAGGCGTTTGGAAATTGCAGGTCTACAATTTTTTTCTGAGGTCTTGGCTAATTTCTTTTGATTTTCCCATGATGTCAAGCAAAGAGGCACTGAGTTTGAAGGTAGGCCTCGAAACAAATCCACAGGTACACCTCCAATTGACTCACATGATATCAATTAGCCTATCAGAAGCTTCTAAAGCAATGACATACTCTTCTAGAATTTTCCAAGCTGTTTAAAGGCACAGTCAACTTAGTGTATGTAAACTTCTGACCCACTGGAATTGTGATACAGTGAATTATAAGTGAAATAATCGGTCTGTAAACAATTCTTGGAAAAATTACTTGTGTCATGCACAAAGTAGATTTCCTAACCAACTTTCCAAAACTATAGTTTGTTAACAAGACATTTGTGGAGTGGATGAAAAACAGGTTTTAATGACTCCAACCTAAATGTAAGTAAACTTCCAACTTCAACTGTAAGTTCTGAAATATAAATTTGCTTAGTGCAAATCCAACCCCTGTAATGTAAGTACAGTATGAAAATAAGGAGATGACAATTAGAGCTACAGGAAAATAGCATTAAAGGTAGCATTTTATGAGGTTTATTTAATTTAATTAATTTCAGCAATGTTGCTTACAAAATTATTGCAGTTGTTCCAATAGACAGTGCATGGTTGCTCTATGTATCACTGACCCTGGATAAGCTAATGTCTGGGCTAACACATTTAACCTTTTAGGTCAATAATATGCTGTTTTTAATTACTATTTTGTTGTCTTTATAATCGTGAGATAAATGTAACTAGCTAGTAGCCAGCTATCTACTTATTGTCACTCATGATAGCCTTCACAGTCAAATATAACTTCAGAAGCATAAATATAATACATATTGATATGGCCAGCATTGTAGACCATCTCTCCCCTCTTGCTGCAGCTTTACCTCAGCTCGAAATAACATAAAAAAATATATATATATATTTCACCTTTATTTAAGCAGGCAGGCTAGTTGAGAACGAGTTCTCATTTACAACTGTGACCTGGACAAGATAAAGCCAAGCAGTTCGACACATACAACAACACAGAGTAACACATGGAATATGCAAACATACTGGCAATAATACAGTAGAAAAAGTCTATATACAGTGTGTGCAAATGAGGTAAGATAAGTGAGGTGAGGCAATAAATAGGCCATGGTGGTGAAGTAATTACAGTATACCAATTAAACACTAGATTGATAGATGTGCAGAAGATGAATGTGCATGTAGAGATACTGGGGTGCAAAGGAGCAAGATAAATAAATACAGTATGGGGATGAGGTATTTGGATGGGCTATGTACAGGTGCAGTGATCTGTGCGCTGCTCTGACAGCTGATGCTTAAAGCTAGTGAGGGAGATATTAGTTTCCAGCTTCATTGATTTTTGCAGTTCGTTCCAGTCATTAGCAGCAGAGAACTGAAAGGAAAGGTGACCAAAGTAGGAATTGGCTTTGGGGGTGACCAGTGAGATATACCTGCTGGAGCGCGTGCTACGGGTGGGTGCTACTATGGTGACCCGTGAGCTGAGATAAGGCGGGGCTTTACCTAGCAAAGACTTGTAGATGACCTGGAGCCAGTGGGTTTGGCGACGAGTATGAAGCGAGGGCCAGCCAACAAGAGCGTACAGGTCGCAGTGGTGGGTAGTATATGGGGCGTTGGTGACAAAATGGGTGGCACTGTGATAGACTGCATCCAATTTGTTGAGGAGAGTGTTGGAGGCAAATTTGTAGATGACATTGGCGAAGTCGAGGATCGGTAGATGGTCAGTTTTACGAGGGTATGTTTGGCAGCATGAGTGAAGGATGTTTTCTTGCGAAATAAGAAGCCGATTCTAGATTTAATTTTGGATTGGAGATGCTTAATGTGAGTCTGGAAGGAGAGTTTACAGTCTAGCCAGACACCTAGGTATTTGTAGTTGTCCACATATTCTAAGTCAGAACCGTCCAGAGTAGTGATGCTGGACGGGCAGGCAGGTGCGGCCAGCGATCGGTTGAAGAGCATGCACTGTGAAAACTAGAGTGCTGCAAATGTTCTAAAATGTGTTATCCACAGTGCTTGTTTTGTTGAAATGTTTTGTCTTAATGGTACTGATCTGGTGAGCACCTTTGGAGCTCTGCCCAAGCAAGGGACTTGATTGGTTTGACGTATTGCAAGGCGTCACTGATTTATACTGGGTTCCGACCCCTGTTTAGCTGATTTCTGCCATGGATCTTCCCCAGGAACTTCCCCAAGCCTGGTTAGCGACAAGGTATATATGGAGTGGACAGGGCTGAATGGACACGGTGAGTTTTTCAGACAATATAGAAGGGTGAGTGAGTTATTAAGATGGAGTTGAACTAATGGCTGACTTAAAGTGACTCAAAAAGGTGCTATATCAAACATTAAACATTATTCAAGTGATTTATTAATTGGCTGGTTGTTGATTGATTGCTTGTGTCAGTAAATTACAGCTGCAGAGGAAGTGTTGTGTGGTTTTAGGTTTGCAGGAATGAACAGTGTGCCTGACATTGGGGTTGTCAGCGTGAGAGAGCACTATGGGGAACCCCAGGCCAACAGGATGTTGTCAGCCCAAGAGAATAAGGCTGATTTAATGGCATCAGACCAAGGCTCTGCATCTGTCCTCGTGCTCCTAGACCTTAGTGCTGCTTTTGATACCATCGATCACCACATTCTTTTGGAGAGATTGGAAACTCAAATTGGTCTACACGGACAAGTTCTGGCCTGGTTTAGATCTTATCTGTCGGAAAGATATCAGTTTGTTTCTGTGAATGGTTTGTTCTCTGACAAATCAACTGTAAATGTCGGTGTTCCTCGAGGTTCCGTTTTAGGACCACTATTGTTTTCACTATATATTTTACCTCTAGGGGATGTCATTCGAAAACATAATGTTAACTTTCACTGCTATGCGGATGACACACAGCTGTATATTTCAATGAAACATGGTGAAACCCCAAAATTGCCCTCGCTAGAAGCCTGTGTTTCAGATATAAGGAAGTAGATGGCTGCAAACGTTCTACTTTTCAACTAGGACAAAATAGAGATGCTTGTTCTAGGTCCCAAGATACAAAGAGATCTTCTGTTGAATCTGACAATTATTCTTAATGGTTGTACAGTTGTCTCAAATAAAACTGTGAAGGACCTCGGCGTTACTCTGGACCCTGATCTCTCTTTTGACGAACATCTCAAGACTGTTTCAAGGACAGCTTTTTTCCACCTACATAACATTGCAAAAATTCTGAAACTTTCTGTCCAAAAATGATGCAGAAAAATTAATCCATGCTTTTGTTACTTCTAGGTTAGACTACTGCAATGCTCTACTTTCCGGCTACCCGGATAAAGCACTACATAAACTTCAGTTAGTGCTAAATACGGCTGCTAGAATCCTGACTAGCACCAAAACATTTGATCACATTACTCCAGTGCTAGCCTCCCTACACTGGCTTCCTGTTAAGGCAAGGGCTGATTTCAAGGTTTTACTGCTAACCTACAAAGCATTACATGGGCTTGCTCCTACATATCTTTCTGATTTGGTCCTGCCGTACATACGTACACGTACGTTACGGTCACAAGACGCAGGCCTCCTAATTGTCCCAAGAATTTCTAAGCAAACAGCTAGAGGCAGGGCTTTCTCCTATAGAGCTACATTTTTATGGAATGGTCTGCCTACCCATGTGAGAGACGCAGACTCGGTCTCAACCTTTAAGTCTTTACTGAAGACTCATCTCTTCAGTGGGTCATGTGATTGAGTGTAGTCTGGCCCAGGAGTGTGAAGGTGAACGGAAAGGCTCTGGAGCAACGAACCGTCCTTGCTGTCTCTGCTTGGCCGGTTCCTCTCTCTCCACTGGGATTCTCTGCCTCTAACCCTATTACAGGGGCTGAGTCACTGGCTTACTGGTGCTCTTTCATACCGTCCCTAGGAGGGGTGCGCCACTTGAGTGGGTTGAGTCACTGATGTGATCTTCCTGTCTGGGTTGGCGTCCCCCCTTTGGTTGTGCCGTGGCGGAGATCTTTGTGGGCTATACTCGGCCTTGTCTCAGGATGGTAAGTTGGTGGTTGAAGATATCCCTCTAGTGGTGTGGGGGCTGTGCTTTGGAAAAGTGGGTGGGGTTATATCCTTCCTGTTTGGCCATGTCCGGAGGTATCATCTGATGGGGCCACAGTGTTTAGTTTATGTGTCGGGGGGCTAGGGTCAGTTTGTTATATCTGGAGTACTTCTCCTATCTTATCCGGTGTCCTGTGTGAATTTAAATATGCTCTCTCTAATTCTCACTTTCTCTCTTTCTCTCGGAGGAGCTGAGCCCTAGGACCATGCCTCAGGACTACCTGGCATGATGACACCTTGCTGTCCCCAGTCCACCTGACCGTGCTACTGCTCCAGTTTCAACTGTTCTGCCTGCGGCTATGGAATCCTGACCTGTTCACCGGATGTACTACCTGTCCCAGACCTGCTTTTTTCAACTCTCTAGGGACAGCAGGAGTGGTAGAGATACTATTAATGATCGGCTATGAAAAGCCAACTGACATTTACTCCTGATGTGCTGACTTGCTGCACCCTCGACAACTACTGTGATTATTATTATTTGACCATGCTGGTCATTTATGAAAATTTGAACATCTTGGCCATGTTCTGTTATAATCTCCACCCGGCACTGCCAGAAGAGGACTGGCCACCCCTCATAGCCTGGTGCCTCTCTAGGTTTCTTCCTAGATTTTGGCCTTTCTAGGGAGTGCTTCTACACCTGCATTGCTTGCTGTTTGGGGTTTTAGGCTGGGTTTCTGTACAGCACTTTGAGATATCAACTGATGTACTAAGGGCTATATAAATACATTTGATTTGATTTGATGTGACATCAAATCCTGTCTTCCCCTCAATGCTTCACCGTATCAAATGCAGAAACACACACAAAAGGATGTTTAAGTGGTTTCCTGCTCAGGAATGCACAGATGTGTTGTCTTTGTTTTCCTCACATCCTGTCCTCTGTCGTTTACTGTACTTCACCTGCTCTCTAGGCATTTTGTTACTTTCATTTCATGTAAACGTCTTTGCAAAAGCTCCCTTTGATGCAACCTTAGCTTGCTCTTTCAGAGAACATTGCAGACTGTGACCCTAATCAGTATTACACTGAAGGTTACATTGTTGCTGTCCATCTTGGCAAGGTTATGCTGGAAAATGAAGATTGGTTCTTAATTGACCCTCCTGTTTAAAATGAGGGATTGTGTGGATCAGGAGAAACAAATGGAAACTCCAACTCAAGTCTGCTCATGGTTTCTTCAGTTATTATTTCCATGTGAAGTCTTAGAAAAACTAAAGGCAAGCATTTCACTCTAAAATAAACAAAATTGTCCATTCTGTATTTTCTGAAGTCCAGTTCCCGCTACTTCTCTCACTCCAGTGTAAAGCATTAATGACAGAAGTACCCCATACAGCAGCAGCCAGCCAGCAGGATGATGCACTCCCCTCATCTCTCAGACCCTTTCTGCTCCTCCTCTCCTCCATCTATCTCTTCTCTCTTCTAATTGAGGAGTGTAATTTGATGGCACTCGTAACAGAGTTACAAAGCAATTAGCGTTGGGGCCCGTCGGTACGAATGGCGCAGAGAGCCCACCTGTGGGCCACTTTTTAATTTGGTGGAGTGCTGAGTGCTTAGCGCAGGGGCACCAGCTTTGATATACTCAGTAGATGGTAAATCCTGTTAGCGATATCTCCGCAAACTCCCCCCCGACCAATTTCCATCTAATCCCCTGGTTAGAGACACACCATGGTGGGCAACAAATTATTAGGGTGTCATCTGGCCCAGGATTTTTTTTAAACGGACTCCTTTACGTAAAAGAGGAGAGGAGTGGAGGAGAGGAGAAGGATGGCTGTTTAATTAAAGAGGCTGATCCGTGCTGTTTGTTGAAGAACTAATTGTCTGTGTCCCTGAGGAGGCACTTTCCTCAAGAAGCCTCTCCAAATTACACCTACGACGGTAAATCCTCACACGTTTCATGGTGGAAACCACTGCACTATCCAACAGTAGACATAATAATTCAAAGCAATATGTTTATTTTAAAAACCTAACAGTAAAAAAAAAAGAATATATTCTCTCTGAGGATATGTCCGCATCTTGGAGTCTGTGGGTATTTGTTCTAATTAGTCCGATGTTCCCAATCCAGTCGGAAACCGGGGTGTTTCTCCGTGTCCTCAGGGGAGTGTGTTCAACATGTAATCCTGAAGAGTGACACTTGACCCAGAACAACCTCTGATCCCTCATTAAAGCGGCCCCCAATGCCCCTCCAGGCCCCTCTCAGTTTCATGCCTGGCTGCCTGGGAGTGTAACCCAACCTGCTCCAGAGCATAGCTTCATGAAACTCCTCCCAGCGCCTACGTGTCACTCAGTAGCCAACGTGTCAGTGTACCCCTGGGGTTCCGTTTACAGGAGCTATTTAATCCATCTGATTTAAAAGGTAGTAAACTCAGGTTATAATGGTGTTATATTCTAGTCCACTCGCGACGACTACACTACGCTCTCCCATCCACCAAACAACCCACCCCCCACATCTCCCTAGGATCTCCCTAGTTTGTAGCTGCATTGACTCGCAGTGCCAGTGACATAGTCAATCACTTTAGTTATTACTGGAGGTCTCTCTGGAAGATTCTACGGTATAGGTTCTAGCTCAGTATTCTGTGCTGTGATGGTGGCTCACCCAGACCCGGTGCCAGGATAAAGTGACTAAGGTAGCAGTTTAAATTGCTCGTTTTAGGGCCTTCCTCTAACACCGCCTGGTATAGAGGTCCTGGATGGCAGGAAGCTTGGTCCCAGTGATGTACTGGGCCATTCGCACTACCCTCTGTAGTGCCTTGCGGTCAGAGGCCTAGCAGTTGCCATACCAGGCGGTGATGCAACTAGTCAGGATGCTCTCAATGCTGCAGCTGTAGATCTTTTTGAGGATTTCAGGACCCATGCCAAGTTTCTTCAGTCTCCTGAGGGGGAATAGGCATTGTCGGGCCCTCTTCACTACTGTCTTGGTGTGTTTAGACCAGGATAGTTTGTTGGTGATGTGGACACCAAGGAACTTGAAGCCCCCGAACCTGCTCTACTACAGCCCCGTCGATGAGATTGGTGGCGTGCTCAGTCCTCCTTTTCTTGTAGTCAACTATCATCTCCTTTGTCTTGACCACGTTGAGAGAGAGGTTGTTGTTCTAGAGCGGGTCATAGACTGTTCTCTCTGCTACCGCATGGCGCGTGTTACCGGAGCGCCAAGTCTAGGTCCAAAAGGCAGCTTCTACCGCAAGCCATAAGACTGCTGAGCAGTTAATCAGTTAACCTGTTTGTAGCCTCATTGTTGTTATTTTATTGGGCTTATTTAGTAAATATTTTCTGAACAAACATTTTTTTTTAAACTACATTGTTGGTTAAGGGCTTGTCAGTAAGCATTTTATAGTAAGGTACCTGTTGCATAACATTTGATTTGATTTGATTTGTATGAGCACAATGGACAGCGCCTTACAGCTAGGTCCTTTTGGTAATGAATATACTGTAGGCTGCAAGATCGATAGGGCAATTCACCTATTACAAACAGCCGTACACATAGCTGTCTTACCAAAAGAATGCAAACTAAATGCTGAAAGTAATAGCCTAATTATTAATGTATGTAAACCAAAATACTGAATAGCAGTTTGGCTTAGAATACCGACAACTGCAAATGTGAAGGAATGGAACACAACAAAACAGTGGTCCTGGTAGTAGGCCTAGTAAACAAAATATCAGTTTGATGAAGGCATGACACAATATATATCTAAACACTATACACAGAATATCAGTTTCATAAAGGCATGACACAATATATATCTAAACACTATACACAAAATATCAGTTTGATGAAGGCATGACACAATATATATCTAAACACTATACACAAAATATCAGTTTGATAAAGGCATGACACAATATATATCTAAACACTATACACAAAATATCAGTTTGATAAAGGCATGACACAATATATATCTAAACACTATACACAAAATATCAGTTTCATAAAGGCATGACACAATACATATCTAAAAACTGTAAACAAAAGGAGAATGAAGATCCAAATAACCTAAATATAGTCTACTACAGTTAGATGCCGCCTTGCACAGCTGTCTTCCCAAAGAAATAGGCCTATACAGGCCCACTTCAAACATGGAAAATAACTTTCGCTCGCTCACGAGTTCAGCAACACATTGTGATATGGCACAAAAAACTTCTGTGAATCCAATTTGACTCACAAAATGAATTAAGCAATGCCAGCCTACCATAAACACGTTTCCAATACTTACAGAATACCAGAATAGAAAACCAAAGTAGAATGTACCTATTTCTATGATGAAACATATGTAGCTATACCCAGGGGCGTCATTTGGGTTCTTGCATTGGAATTATTTTGAATCTCTATCAGCACAATGGACAGCAAAATTGTTTTTTAAATAAGCAGCTAGATTGTTTCAATCTTACCTTTTCTAAAGAGTTGCAGCTTTCTTGATACTCTGTGGAACTTCCTGAGTAATCGATCCTTCCAATTCTCCCCTAAATCTTCATGTAAGATCCCCCCCAAAAAATCAAAGTTGGATTTATTGAGCTTCCCTCGGGTGTAGCATGCTTCTTCTTTGCTGACTAAACACGTTTGTCAAAGAGGAAAATGAGTTCTCCCATGTAGCTATGGATGCCCCAAACGTCTGTCCATGTTTCAGTGCAGTAAGCACGGTCGGCATAGCGGAGAGAAGCCCAGAGAATGGGGTCCATTTTTCCCATCTAAAAAGTTATGGCTCTCTGGGTCAAGGGCACATAGGGCCTCCACCAGTTGGCTGTTGCGTTCGCTGAATCATTCTGACATTTCACCAAAAACAGCATCCAATGTGCTGAAGAACAGTCTTTTATCCCCTGTCTTGCTGGCCTGCTGTACTGTCCACCACATATTGCTGGGGATTTGTACTTACATAACATCGTTGTTTACTCTGGTGGTGCGTCAGTGCCACTGGCACTGCACTGTGCCCAACTGGCCTCGAACTCACTGTCGCACCTCAGCTTCTCGACACATTCCAATGCACTGTGGACCACTTTGACTCCAGTGTAAAGATCTGTTGCTTTCGCCTGGACTAATTTGTTTGGAGGATGGAAATGTTTGGAGGATGGAAATGACACATAAAACTTAAAAGCCATACATGCACATGAATAAAATCATTGAGGATAACACACAATAAAGTCTGGGACTTATTTCCATTGTGGTCCTCTTGAGACAAGATGGCTAGACAAGATCAAACACAGCATGGCAGTGAAATAATAAAACAAAAACAGAGAAGAAGAACCTCTATCTCATCATTTCTGTGTTGTAGGAATGCATGTGTTTTCCCCTGATTTTTTATGGAAACCAAAGGAGTCATACCTAACTGCCCAGTGGCTTTCCATAGCCCCACTACACAAACTATGGCGCACCCTGTCTATTGTGCTGACACAGCAGAGATACAGATTTCTAACCCAAACCCTAAAACTGAGGGGCTAAAGTCTGAGCTGAGCCCCCTTTAGCCCTCTTGTGGAGCCGGGCCGGGCTTGCCTTTCAGTGTCCCCACATCCCGTTAGGAGGGGTGTTCCTTGGCGGTCCCCTCGCTCTGCCTCAGATTGACGCGAAGTGACAAACTGCAGCCAGGGGTAATGGAGCCCATCATCCAACGGCTGAGTAATGAAAATAAATTATGGATAATGAGGAAGGATAGACCACTTTATCTGAGAGGACAGATCACAAAGGGCTCTCACCCCCTCCCATCCTCACAGCGGTAAATCTAGGGGAGGTGGAGGCGGTGGTGGAAGTGGGGGAATACCAGAACTCACACATGAGAAAGCACACTCAAACTTGTACATATACAACCTCTTCAACCTCTATTCTCTGATATTGGAAGTTATCAAGTTGCTGCATTAGAAGGAACATGATGAAATTGGTCTTCTCCACAAAATTATTTTGCAACAAACCCAAACACAGAAAAAGTAACAAAGATATAGTTCCTCATACTTCAACTACAAATGCATAACTGTCATATGACTGTGCTTTTAAAACTGAAGTGAAGGACAAATTATTCTGTTTGTTTCTGAGGCCAGTCAGTGAACTAATGAAACAAATCCTGGGGATAGATTTACTTGGCCGAACCATCAGGGGAAATGTAATTTGATGATCCACAGAGATGGTGTCTGATGATGGATGACCAGGGTGTCCAACCAAATACTTACACAGAGTGAGCCAGCATCCCGCTGTCCTTTCACTTTGCATCTCTGGCAGAGAAGTCACTGTCTTTGGCTGGCCTCTTATTCTGGATCCGCGCCCAACCCAAGCACAAATCCCCATTGGCTCACACAAACTTGTCGCTAGGCAGTTTAGGAGAGTGAAGTTTCTCTAACCTCCCCCAACTTCCCACAAGCCCCACCTCTGGCCCCTGCTTAATCAAACAAGAGAAAAAACACATTGGAGCTATCCCACATCACTGGGCAATGACTGGGTGAAGACAGATGGGATTGTCCTAGTGTGAATGTGCCAAAAAACAGGGCAGACGTATACATGTATCTGAATTCTCCCTACATGTCACTATTCTTTGTCCTCTTGACATCTTTGCTTGTGTCCACAGCCAAATATACTGACCAGTATTTACAGTGCATTGTCTCTGAGTGCGTTGTCTCTGAGTGGATGGCCAGTTACAGCATTAATCAGCACAACACAAGTAGCTCCGATGTTGAAACTCTTAGATATTTCACTATCGATAAAACCCAGGGCTTGTGACCCGTGTGAGTAGTAAATCTGTTCCACTCAAAGTTCTTCCTCCTCCTTCTCACTCACAGCCACCTTTCTCTCATGTCCCCATATTATATCTGCTGTCCCATTCCTGATTCTTGGTCCCTAGTTCCTGAGACCTAGCTATGTGTGTCTGTTTGTGTGTCTGCAAGGATGTGTGACTCTACCTGGCACCATCACAGCGTTTCCAGGCCGTGCTAATGCCTTTAGCATCCAACTCCAGCCAGACTGGGACACAACAGGAAACACACTACTCAGCTGTCACCAAACACTGCCTCTGGTGGCCAGGCAGGTCTCGCCAGAACGAAAATAAGAAAAAAGACAACGCTTTAATTTATGCTGCCATTATTTGTCATGATCCCAGAGAGCGTTGGGCTAGGAGGGATGGGGAACATGGGGGAAGTTGAGGAGGAGAGTGTTTCAAAATCAGTGAGGCAAAACCATTCCAGATACAGAGCGACCGAGGGGTGCTATCAGGTCCTATCCTCGGCTCTCTGTTTAAGGAGTGGGAGCGGTGCAGTCGCAGTCTCGCAGATGGTGAACAAATGTTCTTTTGAGGCGGCGTTGCACAAGACTTGGTTCTCAAGAGAGCCCCAGCAACGGGCTGGCCTGCTGCAGATGGCCGGGACAACAAGAGACAAACAAACAGTGACAAAACATGGCTGCTGATAGCGGTGCATGATGCAACTGGGTGGGAGGTAAATGATCGTACACATCCAGCCATCTGCTTCAATGGGTTTTTCCTTTCCTTTGTCAGTGACTGTGCATTACCAAATCACTTGACTTATTGATCACTATGCAGTGAAACTCTTCAGACTTGGCCCACTTCATAATCTTCAGCTTCTGTACTCGTCATTTCATCATCACTTGAAATTCCATTTAGTCTTCTGTTGTTGTCAGCATAATTGCTTATTTCTAACAGTACTTATTTCCATGACAAGGCCGCAATACAGACTGGAAAAGACACGGTTGATGTCAGAATCACACTAAAGCCCACCTTCAGTAAGGTTATTATATATTGTTACAGTAATTGTGAGTAAAGATCACTGAGTCTTTTGTGTCAGAGCAGCTTGCACCGTTTTCAGAAGGAAGTCATGAAAACAAAACAAAAACTTGAGTAGAACAAATGTTATTTCCATTACATCTGGGATATTTCAACTCATGCTGAATTACAACACAGGTTTCCCTCACAAAATGGTGGTGCAGACTATTAACACATAATTAAGTAATGTGAAAATAGAAGCATTTGGCCAGTGTTCACCCTCAATACTCTTTTAGTTTTATGTGCCTGAAAATGTATGGAATACGCCTGGAAATTGTCATGCATAGAGTGGAGTCAATGTACATGAGTAGACAAGAGAGATTTCTTGTCACAAAACTGCTGGCTGCCCGTTCTTAAGAAGACGGGCCAGATTACTTCACCTAACATTATTTCTATTGTGATTATCACCACTTAGCTCTTCAGACTTGTGATCACAAGTTGTCACTTTCATTAACATTTTACTGCAATGGGCTAAATCAGCATCACACAGAGTCTTAAACAAATCTACTTTGAAACAAAAGTATATACCTCACACATGTTTATGTGCTTAATAAAAATAAGACACCTGTACTGTCAAATGTATTATATTTTGAGTCCAAATATCACTTCACAGAAGACTGAAATATAACAACGCTTGTTGACATAGAAACACCGGATTTTAAAAACTCGCCTGTTTTTTTAATAATCTTTATTAATTATGAAATTATACCACCTATGTGGTCAAAGATGGTGCTTTTGGTCATTGACTGCAGAAAAGGGCTACCAGGTTTGTGGGTAGAGCATTGATTTGGAACAGGCATGCTTTCTCTCTGTGAACTGCTGTGTATGGTATGTCATCTCTTAGGGTCCAAATCAAATTGAGCCTGTCGCATGTAACATGGAGCAGAGGAGAAAAATTCATCATCATAATTGTGGGATTGCAAGAGAGAAGAGTTTCACACATCAAATGGCCTCCAATCCACCCTGAACAACAAGCTCATGGTACCTATAACTGTCCCCCCTTTCTATTGTGTTCTCTCTCTTCCTCTCCTCTCTTTCACCCCCATTATAATGACTATTCCATTAACGTGAGAAGTGAGACTACTGAGAACTCTTACTATTCATTGAGTTAACTTTAATAATAAGATTGGACCAGGAGCTCTGGGCGTTGGAGGGGGGCCGAGGAGAGGAGAAGGCCCAGAGAGGGTTTCCCTTGTCTGGGA
Organism: Oncorhynchus mykiss; assembly: GCF_057628025.1. Lineage (NCBI taxonomy): Eukaryota > Metazoa > Chordata > Actinopteri > Salmoniformes > Salmonidae > Oncorhynchus > Oncorhynchus mykiss. The sequence goes on along the minus strand of NC_143047.1, from coordinate 22,206,058 downwards.
ACAGTTGTGTCCATTGTCTGGGGTGAGTAGGTGTTTTGCCTGGTTTGGCTGGTCCCTGTTCTGTAATTGCGGGTTGGAATGTGAGCCCAGTTAGGGGACATTTTCTGACTACTGGCTGTCATTGTTCCAGGGAGCCTCAGAGCTGGATCTCACTCTGGAGTCATGGCCGGCAATTTGCATGATGTATTTTTATTAGTTAATTGAGGCCCCTCGGGCTCCATGGGAAGAGTTAGGAGACACTGAGGATCATTTGATTGACTGGTTATCTGACTGGTACAGAGAGTACAAGACAACAGCCATGTGATGCGACATCCGCCATGAGAATCCTGCACATGTTCATGGGTGATTGTGTATGTGAATGTATGGTCATGGACATAGTAGGGTATACAGTTCTGATTTCAAACTAAAACCTTCCTCAATGTTTTCAGTGTATGAATGCCTGTTGAGATCTACAGGACATGCAAGGGGTACCAATATGTGCTTTGATTTGCATGGCATTTGCATGAGACAGAGAAAGAGAACAAACGAGTAGGATGAAATGTCCATTCTGTGATTTGGGAAGGGATGGCAGCTTAATCAACTGTCTAGACTTTCAGACTTACTGCCATGAGGCTGAAAGCTTGCTTAGTAGCTGTCTACCCCTCTCTTTCTCACTGACCTCCCATGCAGAACTTCTCCTCTCAAGATTCACATACCATCTACATATACAGCTCACATCGTGACATTATTTTGTAGTCTCATGTTTCATCTCGGAGTGTGCTAGTGTGTAAGTGTGTGTGTGCGTGCATGCGTTTGTGCGAAGCTGGCCTCTTTCCTCTGTAAAGGTGCAAAGCCCTAGTAGTTGACCAGTCACAGCTGGTACTGATTAGAATCTCCACTCCACACCGCCTGTGTGAGGAGTCGATAACAGAAATCAAGGAAAGGTTCTTAAAAGTGTGTGTGTGTGTGTGTGTGTGTGTGTGTGTGTGTGTGTGTGTGTGTGTGTGTGTGTGTGTGTGTGTGTGTGTGTGTGTGTGTGTGTGTGTGTGTGTGTGTGTGTGTGTGCGTGCGTGCGTGCGTGCGTGCGTGTGTGTGTGTGTGTGCATGCGTGTGCGTGCGACTGGCCAATGGAGGACATTCATTCAGGTGATCTTATCTCCTTAATCATCCTTAATCATTATCTCCGAACCAATCTTACATGTAGGCCATCACATCCTACGGATCAAGGTTTTACCTTACAACAGGACAATGGCTTTTCATTTAGACATTAATTTCCTTTAAAAATGTTCATTATCTAGTGTAAATGAGGGTGCATCGTTCTGTTGTGTCCACAGCTACCTCAAATGACACACATTTTCTTCTGCCAGACATACACTGAGTGTACAAAACATTAGGAACACGGGGCATGGACTATAAGGTGTTGAAAGTGTTCCACAGGGATGCTTGCCCATGTTGACTACAATGCTTCCCATAGTTGTGTCAGGTTGGCTGGATGTCCTTTGGGTGGTGGACCATTCTTGATACAACACGGGAAACAGTTGAGCGTGAAAAACCCAGCAGTGTTGCAGTTCTTTACAAACTCAAACCGGTGCTCTTGGCACCTACCCCGTTCAAACCGGTGCTCTTGGCACCTACCCCGTTCAAAGGCACTTCAGTATTTTGTCTTGCACATTCACCATCTAAATGGCACACATACACAATCCATGTCTCAATTTCCTTCTTCAACCGTCTTCTCCCCTTCATCTATACTGATTGAAGTGGATTTAACAGGTGACATCAATAAGGGATCGTAGCTTTCTCCTATATTCAGCTGGTCAGTCTATATCATGGAAAGAGCAGGTGTTCCTAATGTTTTGTGCACTCAGTGTATATCTCTTGGATTATTGTTCAGCTGCATGTCACGTAGTAAACATTATCTCAAGACTTTGCTCTGCAGACAGTGATTTGCACCTCTCTCTCTTTATCTCTCTCAGTCCCACACGCACGTGAGCACGTACACAGGTACACAACCACACAGACATGCACACACACACACACACACACACAGGGAGACTAATTGTTCCATAGGAAATGCTCTACCCACACAGACAGCAGGCTTGTCTACTCCAGACTTAACCTTATAATAGAGGCCCTACCATTGGTTCAGCTATAGTATGCTTTATGGTAGGTCCTGATATCATTAAGAAGATATACAGTTGAAGTCGGAAGTTTACATACACCTTAGCCAAACACATTAAACTCAGTTTTTCACAATTCCTGACATTTAAATCCTCATACAAATTCCCTGTCTTAGGTCAGTTAGGATCACCACTTCATTTTAAGAATGTGAAATGTCAGAATAATAGCAGAGAGAATGATTTATTTCAGCTTTTATTTCTTTCATCACATTCCCAGTGGGCCAGAAGTTTACATACATTCAATTAGTATTTGGCAGCATTGCCTTTAAATTGTTTAACTTGGGTCAAACGTTTCGGGTAGCCTTCCACAAGCTTCCCACAATAAGTTGGGTGAATTTTGGCCCATTCCTCCTGACAGAGGTCGTGTAACTGAGTCAGGTTTGTAGGCCTCTTTGCTGCGCAAGCATTTTCAGATCTGCCCAGAAATGTTCTATAGGATTGAGGTCAGGGCTTTGTGATGGCCACTGCAATATCTTGACTTTGTTGTCCTTAAGCCATTTTGCCACAACTTTGGAAGTAAGCTTGGGGTCATTGTCCATTTGGAAGATTCATTTGCGAACAAGCTGGTGTCTTGCGCTGTTGCTTCAATATATCCACATAATTTTCCAACCTCATGATGCCATCTATTTTGTGAAGTGCACCAGTCCCTCCTGCAGCAAAGCACCCCCACAACATGATGTTGCCACCCCCGCACTTCATGGTTGGGATGGTGTTCTTTGGCTTGCAAGCCCCCCCTTTTTTCCCCCAAACATACCAATGGTCATTATGGCCAAACAGTTCTATTTTTGTTTCATCAGACCTGTGGACAATTATCCAAAAAGTACGATCTTTGTCCCTATGTGCTGTTGCAAACCGCAGTCTGGCTTTTTTATGGCGGTTTTGGATCAGTGGCTTCTTCCTTGCTGAGCAGCCTTTCAGGTTATGTCGATATAGGACTCGTTTTACTGTGGATATAGATACTTTTGTACCTGTTTCCTCCAGCATCTTCACAAGGTCCTTTGCTGTTGTTCTGGGATTGATTTGCACTTTTCGCACCAAAGTACGTTCATTTCTAGGAGACAGAACGCGTCTACTTCCTGAGCGGTATGACGGCTGCATGGTCCCATGGTGTTTACACTTGCGTACTATTGTTTGTACAGATGAATGTGGTACCTTCAGGCATTTGGAAATTGCTCCCAAGGATGCACCAGATTTGTGGAGGTTTACATTTCTTTAATTTTTCATCATTTTCCAAGCTGTTTAAAGGCACAGTCAACTTAGTGTATGTAAACTTCTGACCCCCTGGAATTGTGATACAGTGAATTATAAGTGAAATAATCTGCCTGTAAACAATTGTTGAAATAATGACTTGTGTCATGCACAAAGTAGATGTCCTAACCGATTTTCCAAAACTAGAGTTTGTTAACAAGAAATTTGTGGAGTGGTTGAGAAACTAGTTATAATGACTCCAACCTAAGTGTAAGTAAGCTTCCTACTTTAACTGTACCTTGAAAATAGTAATTGGCCTGGGAGAGGGAGAGAGAGTGAGAGTGAGAGTGAGAGAGAGAGAGAGAGAGAGAGAGAGACCTGATATAGAGATATTCAGATATGCATTTAGTGAAGGAGTATTCCTGTCTTTCTGTCTTTAAATGACAGTTAGTCAGTACTAGAGTCCTGAATTGGCTTCTCTACCCTAGAAGTCTTTGGTTTTCAACACTTTGAGGAGGCCAGAGGGAGAGCAGCTGCTTTCTCTGCTTCTTGTAAAGACTGAAACAAACACACACACATGCACACACACACTCACACACATACATTGGAAGGGAGGCATGAGACTCCCAGTAATGGATGGTGCAAGTTTTAAGATGTTTCGAGGTGGGAATTTCCGATGCCAGTGAAGTATTCAGCAATGGACCATGGTAGTCCCTTCTTAACTACGTGTGTCCAGGGGAAGGGTTTTTTTACCGTCCAAGCCCAGCACCTGCCCTGTAAATACTGTCTTCCCTTCATGTAACCCTACCCCTCAATTACATCATCTACCCCTCAACTCATCCACCTCCCTGCAGAGACACTACGGATACATACATGTTGTCATCTGACAGTGTGAAACATTGAGCACTGCAGGTGGCTTGTTTTTTTGGTGGTCAAGATTCAATCATACTATCCATTGGCTATGAGATGGTAGGTCAAATGATAGTACTGTCCAGTGTTCAGATTAATAGTCTAGAAGTGACTCTACATTGTCAATACTGCCTTCTGATATGTTTTAGTGTACAAACAGGGCTAAATTCAGAAAATGTATTCCCCTTTGAAGAATGAACCTTCCTTGATCCAAACTGTCAGAAGCAATGGGTCATTGATCCCAGGGTTTCTAATCTCACTGTGGACGCTAATTTCACATATAAAACCATCTACAAAATGTCTCTATCTTAATTTCTGTTATAAAAGCAGAGCAGGGGCCTGAGTGCCAGCCCCTATATTCTGCAATGTCTACTGAATGTCTCCCCACCACCCTACTCATTTCATTAGGAACCAGCCACCAGACACTTCAGAGAAACATTCAATTACACTCCCACTGTAATTAAATGTCCCTCAAATGAGTTCATTTAAATCATCTTCTTCATTTGGGCTTCACACAGGATTGCTTGGCTCTGAATAGGGCTCTCAAATGAACATTAAGCCCTCACCCACTGGGAGTGTTTCAAGGGGCTATGTTCACAACCGCAGTCAGACGACATTTTCTCAAGCTAAGCAAGCTAACAATGGATGGTGGTTCAGTAGGGATACACACACACACACACACATGGACAGACACGAACACACACACAAACACACACACACACAGGTGAATTACAGCTCACACAATGACATTAGGTTCTATATCGGTTAATTTGGTAGCCTTTGTATTTTCAACGTAGCGATTAGTCCGCTAGCAAAGGAGACGTCGTGTGACATTAGCTTAGATTATGTCTGATTTAACACTCATAATGGGACGGATCTGTTAGGTGCCAACATCTATCTCCTCACGTCCCCATGTAGGCACCAGACACAGGTCTAGGTTTACCATTTAAAGGTTTGAAATACAAAGCAATGAAAGACTAAAATGTCACCTCAGATCCCATGATTAGTAAAGGTTGAGATTAGGGACAGTGAATGACTAATAGGCTCTCTTCCAGTAGACACACATGACTAAATAACACAGTGGAGGAGCTTTAGTTGGCCTCCTCAGGAACGGTCTCTCTTTCTCTATACAACATGTCATGTTTACAAGGACCACGATACAACAAAACACGCAGTAAACACAAGAGACAGGAGTTACAGAAGTAAATAAAGTAATACGTAGATCCTGTATCAAAGTACAGATCCCGGACGAGCCCCCAACTATGTTACGATGACGAAAGCATGAGTCTAGCAGCCTGACTCCTATTCAACACATACAGTATAGGTCAATAGCAGTCTTGAAAAACCAAAACAACTTCTCTCTCTGTTCCACTCCGTTAAAAGGGTTCACCTCCCACCACACTGGCACAGCCCAGCACAGTGCAACATAATGAATGTGATAATTATTTGTGGATGAAATAACTGTCAATCATGTAATGACCCCCTAGTTATTTTTAAAAGGGGATTCATCAATATTCTCCTGGGGTACATGAAGAAAGGTCAGAAAATCTCTCATTAGGATAGGAGAATGAGTGTGTGCGTGTGTCTGTGTGCCTGTGTATGACGATATCTGAGAGTACACTGTATCTCACCACCAAAGGCAAATGCCAAGGGAACCACTAAAGGGAGGTTCTCTAAATGAAGGAATAGGGACAATCCATTTATTATATTTTCTTACACTATCCAGGCAATGCCACCTCTGCTTGCCTGGTTCTTACAATCAGGTATACCTCACTTCAGAAATGTTCATTTTACACAATCTCTCTCTCGCTCTTTCTCTCTCTCCATAAAAGCCTTTATAGGCTAGAGGTTATCTATCGGATTCCAGAGTTGCACATTACTGACGTTAGGGGATGCCTATGTTGCAATCACGTCAGGATAAGTGTGCACTTCCCATAGTCAGTGTTGGGCAGCCCAACCCCAGTCTGTCCATGGTTGTTATCAGCCTGGGTCTCATACAGGTGGAAACAGACAGTCAGTTCTGCTGTCAATACTTCAATGGAATCCATGGGCTGTATTGGCCTGTTAGTCAAACACATATATTGTTCAACATAACAAGACGATCTCATTCTGTTTTATGGAAAACATTCCAAAGGTTAATCAACTCTAGCTCTCATTTCAATACAACATGCAATAACTTAAGGGACTCTTTCAAGAGGACCACTCTGACATGGCACAATGATCTCCTGAAATGATCTCACAAGGATATTCCTTACAGTTGTCATTGATGAGATAAGAGGTCATGAAGTCACAGAATGAGAAAACATCCACTCGTCATTAACAAAGACATTACCAGATAAACTCTGTTCGGTGTTGTTGACAGTGATGCTGATTTCTCACTAAGACTTACTTGTGATAGGAGGTGATGACTTCCGATGCCATGACGTCCCTCAGTATCAAGTAGCAACCATGATCAAGAAACAACAACACACACACATGCATCGTCGGGAGCATTCAAGGCAAGCTCTTTAGTTTATCTATCTTGCAAATTAGGCTAATGGTGAAAACCCAACATGAATGTAAGGCCATCTTATGAATGAGCCAAAAGTACAAGTCACCAAAAACAGAGGATATGGGTTTACCCTGGTAATATTTGTCACCCTATCCATATCACTGTAAAACTTACTAAATTCCGCAAAAATATGCATCCTCCAAATGCCTACAGTTGTAAAAGTGATGTTACTGCAGCTGTACCAAAACATGAGCAGTCCAATCCAATCAAAAAGATAAGCTGACATCTGAATGAAAAAATGGTCTTCAGTGAAAGTCAATCATATGAGATGACCTCGATGCCCATTCCAATAGTTAATGTGTCATAGTAATGTGCTACACATTAACCCTTGAGAATGACTAAACTAATAAATCATGTCCTTTGCATGTTATTTTTGGTAATACACACTCTCCCCTTGGTTGTCTCTGTCTAATTCGATTGCTCAATCTTTGCATATGACAGTGCACCCCGCTATCTGCAGACCAGAGGACTATCTAATTGCCACAAGTCTTCCACGGTCAAATTGGGCAGGAGAAATATTCAGTTGGTAAAATATGCTGAACAAAAATATAAACGCAACATGTAACAATTTCAACGATGTTACTGTGTTGCAGTTCATATAAGGAAATCAGTCAATTGAAATAAATAAATTAGGTCCTAATCTATGGATTTCAAATGATTGGGCGGGGGCACAGCCATGGGTGGGCCTGGGAGGGCCTAGGCCCACCCACTTGGGAGTCAGACCCAGCCAATCAGAATGAGTTTCCCCACAAAATGGCTTTATTATAGACAGAAATACTACTCAGTTTCATCAGCTGTCCGGGTGGCTGGCCTTAGACGATCCCGCAGGTGAAGAAGCAGGAGGTGGAGGTCCTGCGTTTGCGTGGTTACACGTTGTCTGTGAATGTGAGGCCTGTTGGACGTACTGCCAAATTCTCTAAAATGACGATGGAGGAGGCTTATGGTAGAGAATTGAACATTCAATTCTCAGGTAACAGCTCTGGTGGACACTCCTGCAGTCCGCATGTCAATTGCCTTTTATTGTCCCTAGCACAAGGAACACCTGTGTAAAGACCATGCCGTTTAATCAGCTTCTTGATATGCCGCACCTGTCAGGTGAATGGATTATCTTGGCAGAGGAGAAATGCTCACTAACAGGGATGTAAACAAATATGTGCACAACATTAGAGAGAAATAAGCTTGTTGTGCATTTGGGAAATTTTTGGGATATTTTATTTCAGCTCATGAAACATTGGACCAACACATATGCTAGGGTCAGAATGAATATATCAGTATAATACTATGCTCCTGTTCTAAGGAAAAGTAGAATGGAAAGGAAATCATGTGACTCCACTGTGCTGAACTAAGATGACTTCTCATATGGATGTGACTCACTAATCACAGGCATGGAGAAACATGACGATGTTCAGTTTCTTCTTTTATTTTCTCTTCTTTCTATATTCCATTCCTTCCTATTCCAGCCCATTCCTTGGGTCAAATCCCAATCTGACCCTTGACCCCTGACATTCTGACTAGGAGGCGGCCCTCTATTCTAGGGATGGGGTTTGTCTCTTTTCACTGACTCTAATCTTTACGACTCGTTCACTCAAAATAATGAATCTATCGACTCATTACGTTCACTTGAGTCAGAATGCCCAGAGCACGCCAGACCCCCTACTGGCCAACGATGTACTGAAAATTAAATGATTCTACGAGTCTTTCGTTCACATGTCATTCACTATACGGGGCTTATTGGAGATGTCCTTTGTGACTGAGACTTGATTGCTAGGCATACAAATATGATTATTTATTGATACATTTGAAACTAGGTCTAGTTGTGACCGCAACCAGACTAGATTGTGAACACAATATCGTTTGCGAACTGCACCACCCCAAACTATTTGTTCTGGAGTTCGAGTTCGTTGAGAAGAGGCTGTGTGTATGTTCTGTTCTACAAAGCTGTGTCCATCATAACATTCAATAATCAATTGCCTTCATTCTTGCACCATGCAAACAATTACTAGTTCTAAACTTATATGTTTCTTCTCTATGCTACCAGCAGCATGATTTATTTTACAGTTGTTGGTCGGGGTACATCTCTGAAGCCGCCGAGCCGGAGGAACACATATTAATCCTGCTGTAGTCATTGCAGACAGCATGTCCAACGAACAAATAAAATGAACGAGTCACTCAGGAAAACAAATCATAAATCTCGAGTCACTAAAAAGAGTTGTTCAAAAAGAACGAATCACTACTGTAGTCCAATAGACACGCATGTCTGACTCAGGCTTTCACATGTCTGTGATAGATTCGCTGGTTTACTGCTGGAGCCGCGCCATGCATCTCACCATGGTGTCAATGTCAAAATCAAAGCCAACAACGCTGACCCCTGATGTCAACCCCCTGGTCTCGATACGGCCTCCCTCGCTCTCCTATCAGACAATGGCTGTTTCCTCCTCCGTGTGCCACCAAATATCTTCTCCCTACAGTCACAGCGACTGTCCTGGAGACCTCACAGTGGAGAGATGGTGATGGTCACCTCTGACCCTGTTTAGTCTCCTCTGCCTGCCCCTCCACTCCCTCTACCCCCTCTGCCCTCTCTACCCCCTCTGCCCTCTCTACCCCATCTGCCCCCTCCACTCCCTCTACCCCCTGCCCTCTCTACCCCCTCTGCCCTATCTACCCCCTCTGCCCCCTCTGCCCTCTCTACCCCCTCTGCCCTCTCTGCCCTCTACCCCCTCTGCCCTCTCTGCCCTTTGCCCCCTCTACCCCCTCTGCCCTCTCTACCCCCTCTGCCCTCCCTGCCCTCTCTTCCCTCTCTGCTCTTTACCCACTCCACCCCCTCTAACCCCTCTGCCCTCTCTCGCTGGGTGACAGATGGATTAAGGCAATTACAGCTTGGCTGTGCCCACATTCTGGTGGCAGGGTGAAAATTGAGATTCCAACGGGGGCTCTATCACTACACTGTTGATGAAACGTCTTGCCCTTCTTAGTGCTTGTCAGTGAGGCTGGAGTGACTTGTGTACTGGACTGGACACCCTATTATGAAACCGTAATGCTGCATTCAGACAACATTCAGAGTACTTGCAGCAGACCCTATCAGCTCTCAGACTGTAAACAGTAGAGTCTTGGATAACGCATTCAGATTGGGGTGTGTGTGTCTGTGTGTGTGAGTGTGTGTGTGGTACAGCTCAGTGCTGAGATGCCTAAGTGACTGATTAGATGGCAGCTCTGTGCCTTGTTAACCCCTAGCTGCCTCTCACTGAACTGTTGTCGGTTTAATTCACAACCTCCCCCCCTTCTCCTGCCACTCCTGTCAATTGCAGTCCCACAGCAAACGTCTCACTGACCACTGACCTGTCCACTCAGTCTCCTCGTTATTTATCACAATACATTCAATTGAAGAACACATTATAAAACAAACCACGCAAGATCTATCAAACTTATATTTCAGAAATTATTTGTTTAACTATACAAAAACAACTCTGAAAACAACCACAAATCCCATATCCATGCTGCTCACGATTGATAAATGAGGGTCAGTGTGTGTAAGAATGAGACAAATACAGTCCTGATACAGTACAAGATCTAACTCCCTCTGACAGTCTATTCAGTGTAATTATTCAGTGGAGAGGTTAATTCTTGCTCTACTGTGTGTTTAGGGTTAATGATGTTTAAATGTCGAAGAGAGAGAGAGAGAGAGAGACCTGATACAGGTTCAACTGTTAAATCAGGATCAGAGGGAAGATGGTTCAAAGACATAAAATAGAACGATGACCAATCAACAACCAAATGGTGTGTGTGTGCGTGTGCGTACGGGCGTGCGTGTGCGTGCGTGTGTGTGTGTGTGTGTATGTGTGTGTGTGTGTGTGTGTGTGTGTGTGTGTGTGTGTGTGTGTGTGTGTGTGTGTGTGTGTGTGTGTGTGTGTGTGTGTGTGTGTGTGTGTGTGTAAATGTGTGTGTGTGTGTGTGTGTGTGTGTGTGTGTGTGTGTGTGTGTGTGTGTGTGTGTGTGTGTGTGTGTGTGTATGTGTGTGTGTAAATGTGCGTGCATGTTCTAACAGTTTGATCAGACAGGTAAATAAACAGATGATGAAATGTACTTTTCCACTGGAAGACACTGGAAGACACTGGAAGACACTGGAAGAAGACACTGGATATAATACAAAAATATCCCTATTATCATATAACAAAAAGAAAACTTTATAGAACACACATTTGCCTTAGGAGCTAATCATGCAGTGTTAAAGTACCCCTTAAGGCTTTAGTTCTAAGGGTCCAAAATGTGATTTGTTAATTCTCCTTATGAATAGTCATTCCAATGAGGGGTCATGTTGACATGTTTTGGTGCTTCAGAGGCTGTGCTTTCTATGACTTCTCCTTATCTTCCATTGTCTAAGACATTCCTAGAGAACAATATCTGTACCCAAGGAACTAATTCCTACTAAATGCATTTCTAGACAGTAACTTATTGTGTGTACATACATCAAATACTTTTAATGAACATGGCATTTCATTTAACATGCTTTCTTCGTCCAATAGAGAGTAGCATTCATGTCATCGATTCTCCATAACTCACTGATGCTCTAATAAAAAGCTGGCGCAGGAGCACAATTATTTTGTGCGGAGGTGCTGACTATCAGCGAATCAACTGGGTGACCATGAAGAAGGTCCAGTGATCCCGAAACGTTGATGTTTTACCCAATAAATGGCTGAGAGCTTACATATACACAGTGTACGAATCTCTCTATTCATTTTTATAGCTCACTGATACTCCACCAAAATATATATTTTAACACACATTCATTACGCTTTTAAAACGAAGGTGTCTTTTCCTGAATACATATCTCTACCTACCTATCTGTGTTTCCCCTCCATTTTGTCCAGTAAGACGACCATCTTCCTCCTCTCTCGGTCTTTTGATCCGGCTACTTGCTGCACAGTGGTGCTATCCCGTCCATGTAGATCTCTCCCTCTCCGCACAGCATCATCAATAACTTCAAAGACACAAAAGCAGCTAAATTTGTTCTGGCACTTTGTTCTTTCATGACTAATGAGCTTTGCCTTCGCTTGTGTATTAGTCTCGCTGCACTGCTGTGGCTCTACCCCAGGGAACGCCACACTGCCTTACCGTGCTGTGTCTTTCCATGAGCAGGTAACCCCAAACAAAAGACTAGAGGGAAAATATGGGCATAGACGCTCTACAATAGTTTTTGGGTTCATTTGCATATAAGCGTATGAGCTGCTATGGATATAATGGCATCGTTTGAGATCACTGGAGACTTGTTTCAGGGTCAGATGACAGAAATCATGTTATTCTATGGGGTCCATATGCAGAATTAGAAGCTAGAGTATGTTGCTTTTGTTTTGCAGCCAGTACTCATGGCCGCCACTGTGTGTGCAATTACATCTGCCAAATGGCATATATATTCTTATTATTATATACTTGAATATATAAGTATGGTCTCCGATCCGATGCAGGCAAGAATTCACTACTGTGTAGGCATATGCAATGTCCTGCACAATAACCCACTGCGCACACTGACCAAGAGCATCTGAATTCAGGTTCAGGCTAACGTGAAGCATCGGGGAACAGGGTACCTATCTGTTTTCACATGTATCGAGCGGTTTCGTAGCTGGCGGGTTAGCGCTTTCTGAAACAGTATTATAACACATTTTGTGTAATCACTCTTTCACAATCAGTCTCATCACTTCTTTGTGACTTTCGTGCTGTTTACGATTGAATCTCTATGAAAATGTCTTGCTGATAAGTTTTTGCCCACTAGTAGTGACAATGACTATGTCAACGACTGGTCAAAGACCTGAAGCAGCGTACTGGTACTGTCTACTGTCTCCTCCTTTCAACATCAATAACAATTTCACTAACCTAATATTGTATGCATTTAAGTAAGATATTAAGAACAGTTGAATCTCTCTTTCTCTCTCCCTTCCTCTCTGCTGTTGCTGTGGTCAGATAGTGTTAGCGTTTGCTAGCCACATCCTCTTCACAGAAGATGGCTCACTTAAGACCAAGCTTCTGTTCTAAGAATACCTCCTGCGTATCGTTGTGCCTCCTGACTACCTTCTCTGTCTCTCTCTGTCCCTTTCTGTCCCCCTCTATATCTCTCTGTCCCTCTCTATATCTCTCTATATCTCTCTGTCCCTTTCTGTCCCTCTCTATATCTCTCTATATCTCTCTGTCCCTTTCTGTCCCTCTCTATATCTCTCTATATCTCTGTCCCTTTCTGTCCCTCTCTATATCTCTCTATGTCTCTCTGTCCCTTTCTGTCCCTCTCTATATCTCTCTATATCTCTGTCCCTTTCTGTCCCTCTCTATATCTCTCTATATCTCTCTGTCCCTTTCTGTCCCTCTCTATATCTCTGTCCCTTTCTGTCCCTCTCTATATCTCTCTGTCCCTTTCTGTCTCTCTCTGTCCCTTTCTGTCCCTCTCTGTCTCTCTCTGTCCCTCTCTATATCTCTCTGTCCCTTTCTGTCTCTCTCTGTCCCTTTCTGTCCCTCTCTATATCTCTCTGTCCCTTTCTGTCCCTCTCTGTCTCTCTCTGTCCCTTTCTGTCTCTCTCTATATCTCTCTATATCTCTCTGTCCCTTTCTGTCCCTCTCTATATCTCTCTATATCTCTCTGTCCCTTTCTGTCTCTCTCTGTCTCTCTCTGTCCCTTTCTGTCCATTTCTATATCTCTCTGTCCCTCTGTCTCCCTCTGTCCCTCTCTATATCTGTCTGTCCCTCTGTCTCCCTCTGTCCCTCTCTGTCCCTTTCTGTCCGTGTGTAAAGTACTTAAGTCAAAATACTTTAAAGTACAATTTAAGTCGTTTTTGGGGTATCTGTACTTTACCGTCCATTGATAAGGTGATCATGTAAGATCCACCACGGGCTTCATACCTCTGACTATTTGGAGGGAAGCTTTGTCTCCGCTTTTGACACGGCGTTGACAAATAGCCGTTTCATGCCTGTGACAAAAGCCTATAACCATAGTCTCTCTGTCTCCCTTCACCTAACTGTTTTATATGTGGCTGAGAAAGAAAAGCAGGCAAATGTATTCGATAATTTGTAAAAACCAACAAACACACATGCATGCACACACACACACACAGACAGACAGACAGACAAACAGCCAGCCAGCCAGCCAGCCAGCCAGACAGACAGACAGACAGACAGACAGACAGACAGACAGACAGACAGACAGACAGACAGACAGACAGACAGACAGACAGACAGACATACAGACAGACAGACATACACCACTAAATAAAACTGCCTGAATGAAAAAGTGAAAAACAAACATCTTCTGTTTTCAAAACCAGTCAGTGGACGACAATCTACAGAGCTAAAACCACATAAGTTTCCACGTCTCTCCTTGTCTGGATCTATGCCTGTACAGTATCTACAGGGCTGTGTTCTTATCTGATTTTATCTCCACTTGTAATAACCAATGTTTTTTTTTTTACTTTTCAAGAGAATGATTAAATACCAACACCTTTGTCCTTGCTTGCCTTGAGTACACACTACCTTGGACCTACTAACAAAAGCTGCACGGTAACCTTTGTTAATGTGAAATAAAAATGAATTTATATCTGTGTTAGCGATAACAACATTATCAAATGACAGGGGAATACATCCTACTGAAGAAGGTTTCCGGGGCATTGCTATATGAAATACTGTCACCTATTTTAGCCTTGTGATGATTCCTATGTATACATACACAAGCTCTGTTCATCTTGAACGATCTGTAGGTATCAGCATCATCCCACCTGAATGACGAATCAAAAACCATTGACATCAGTCGTCATAGTGATTATGAGTTAGACATCTACAGTATGACAGCTAACAGGGGGATTTTCCATTGACCATGATCCCACAGCTATCAGGGCTAGGGGATTTAATCTCACCTTTTGACCCCTTGACTCATCGCCAATAAACAAAGTTCAGAAGGTAACATTTGACCTCACTGTATTGCCAAAGTCTGTGTGATAGGGCACAGTGTGTGATTGTGTTTGTAGATCATTGGTCTTTCACTTGAGTGTTGTCATTGTCAGGTGGCTATACTTAATCAGGGATGGCATTTGAATTACTTCAAACACATCTCCACTCATCAAACTGGTTATTGTACAATGAGCTTTCTCATACATTGGAAGCAAAGACTACATTAGTAGAATATGGTGACGAGAGGGATAGAGAGAGAGAGAGAGAGAGAGAGAGAGAGAGAGAGAGAGAGAGAGAGAGAGAGAGGAGGGGACAAGGGGTGTGAGATGAGGGTGACACCTAGGAAGCTCTATTGTGTTATATTATCGAAGGACACATGCAGTGGTGGAAAAAGTATCCAAGTAAAAAATAAAAGAAATACCTTTATAGAAAATGACTCAAGTAGAAGTGAAAGTCACCCAGTAAAATACTACCTGTGTAGAAGTCTACAAGTATTTGGTTTGTATATACTTAACTATCAAAAGTAAATGGAATTGCACAAATATACTTAAGTATAAAAAGTAAATGTATAAATAATTTCACATTCCTTATAACCATATTAAACCATGTGGTACATTGTTCTTGTTATTTTAAATTGTGGATAACCAGGGGAACAGTCCAACACTCAGACATAATTGACAAACAAAGCATCTGTGTTCAGTGAGTCAGCTAGATGAGGCAGATTCTAAATCAAAAAGAAGATGCCATGCTTGCGATCTTTTTTTTATTTTTTATTAATTTATTTTTTTACAAATGACGTCAGAGAGATGCAAGTGGAAAACTTGGAGCACGCGGATGATAGGCCTATACGATTTTGACTAGTAATTACCAGTCAGTTGGAGGGGCGTTGAAGGGGATTTTTCCCAGTCATATGCAGGTATTTACGAAATTACGAGAAGTCGTGAACGGAGCATTATATCACTGATTAGACTGACTAAATGAGGGTAGGATGTGAGCATTGTTAAAATAGTTGTAGGGAGGTCATTTGATTGGATAGTGTAGTATAAAACTACATGTTTAAACTGGCGCGCGCAGCTTTGGTTCGTCTGTGCAATAGACTTCAACAAGTGAGTTGCGCATGACATGCAGTCCATTAAACCTAGAGGAAATGTCTGACCTCTGAACCTACGAGATAAAGTGCAATGTACAATAAATAGAGTGGTTTAATGTATGACTTTGGAGCAGGGCCCGTGAAATCACTGCTTTAGATAAAGTTGTTATATATATATATTTATAGCACTGTAGTGCACGTAGTCTAATCTGCGCCTGGTTGGAACACATAGTTCATTACTGAATGACTTCCATGTAACCACTGCTTTATAGCAGCCTATTTGAGGGGATGCTGATTTCATAGGACCACGTAGGAAGTACATGTTTACTTGTCTTATGTAACGAATGTTCTACATAATCTAGTGTATACGGTTGATGGAGTGTTGTAGCCTATATTTTCTCCCCCGAAATAACTTTCAATTGACACGTGATTCATGCGGAATATGTCAGAAATATGCACCATGTGCACCACATTTGGCTATTCCCATGCCTATGTTTCCATTACTGTCGTTCTAAAACAAATGTACCATACCTTATAACATACCTTATACCATACCTTATACATACATTGGAGTATTATTCTTTCCAATAAATAGTCTCTTGCGAAATGGTCTAATTTTGCTTCTGCTGTGAATGATTCTTTCAGATGAAGCAGTTTATTTAGGAGAACGGTGTTTCAATGTCCCCAAAAGGTGGCACTGTTGAGTTTTACAACGGCAGATGTATGTCTGCTCTCCACAAATCCTTTGTAATTTTATTTCATAGAACAGCACAGAATCGTATGTATTCCTCTATTCCGTCACATATCAATACTGTATGAGCCAACACTGTTGTTCATGTAACTAAGATGATTGTAATGCATGCTTATGCATTTTGGTTAGGCTACTGGTAGATTTGACCACTTCGAATTTCAAGTAACACGAACTGTGAAAACGTGTGCATAACCATCCCCCAATATTTTCACATCATAAATCATGAATACTATGTTTTGATACTTTTGAAGCTAATATAAATCCTACCACCATACAAAATCGTTATTACGCATTTATTTTATGACAGCAACTAATAATATATATTATCGCTTCAATAACTTCTTAATTTGCATATTGTAATTTACATTTGGATATTAAAATGTTACCAGTACCACTTGCAACAACACTAAATCGAACCATAATGTGCACACAGCCTACTGTCCTTTCCCCACCATGAGCCCAGTGAGAGAATTTAATGGTTATTTTTTATCCAAATGGTAGAATAAATGACCATTAAATGAATATACCTAAAATGGAGAGGCGAAAGAGTTAAGAGGTTGAGTTGCAGCTGACAGTCAGCTGATAGCCTTTGACAGTTGAGAAAAGTTTTGTTTCTGTACTAATATGTTAATTAGCCCATAGATTGTGCGAGCCCATTGGCTCTTCGTCCAAGTCAATTTCCCATTTCCAATCTGACGTCAGGGCTACTATAAAACTCTGCAATGCTTTTAAACTCATCTGCTGTGTGATCCTTCTAAAAAATCGCCTACAAGTGAGAGGCAACATTTACCCCTCTCCTTCGACATTTCACCCTCTCCGCTTTACGCAATGTAGGCCTATCCATGAAGAAACTGTAAAGTGTTAAATGTTAAAAATACCAATTCGCCGAATTTCTCATGCTGAAAGAGGACTCCGCAACTCGCGAGCGCGGCTCTGGTGCGTCTGTGCAGTAGACTCTGAAAAGAAAACTATTAATTTACAGCTGGGAGCTCGTCGCTGCAAAAAGGACATTGAAAACCTATTTTTTCACTTTAAGACAAATACGTTTAAAAAGCAAACTGGCTCACGTTCTTCCAAACCAACCCAGTTTGACAGCTGCTCTTCACCCCCTTTGGAGGACTGTCGGCAGCAAGAGGATGGCATCAGAACTGGCAATGAGCAACTCCGACCTGCCCACCAGTCCCCTGGCCATGGAATATGTTAATGACTTCGATCTGATGAAGTTTGAAGTGAAAAAGGAGCCGGTGGAGCCCGATCGCAACATCAGCCAGTGCAGCCGCCTTATTGCCGGGGGATCCTTGTCTTCCACACCGATGAGCACGCCTTGCAGCTCGGTGCCCCCTTCTCCAAGCTTCTCGTCGCCCAGTCCGGGGTCGGGGAGCGAACAGAAGGCACATTTGGAGGATTTCTACTGGATGTCCGGTTATCAACCGCAGTTGAATCCGGAGGCGCTGGGCTTCAGCCCCGAAGACGCAGTTGAGGCGCTGATCAACAGCAGTCACCAGCTCCAGTCCTTCGATGGCTATGCTAGAGGGCAGCAGTTTGCCGGCGGAGCCGGAGGAGGAGGCACCATGGGCGGGGAAGAGATGGGCTCTGCCGCGGCTGTGGTGTCCGCAGTTATCGCCGCCGCAGCAGCCCAGAACGGGGGTCCCCACCACCACCATCACCACCACAACGGCGGCCACCATCACCAATCACCTGGTGTCTCGTCCAACGGCAGCTCCGGAGGAAACCACCCACACATGGGACATTTGGACGACCGGTTTTCGGACGACCAGCTGGTGGGCATGTCGGTACGGGAGCTCAACCGGCAGCTACGGGGAGTCAGCAAGGAAGAAGTGATCCGGCTGAAACAGAAGAGGAGGACCCTAAAGAACAGAGGCTATGCGCAGTCCTGCCGCTACAAGCGGGTGCAGCAGCGGCACGTCCTGGAGGGCGAGAAGACGCAGCTCGTCCAGCAAGTCGACCACCTCAAGGCGGAGATCTCCAGGCTGGCCCGGGAGAGGGACGCATACAAAGAAAAATATGAGAAGCTCATCAGCAACGGCTTCAGAGAAAATGGATCCAGCAGTGACAACAACCCTTCCTCCCCGGAGTTTTTCATGTGAGTGTCGACATTATCATGAACACTGAGTTTGTCAGTTCCCTCATTAAAAAGTTTTCATTGTGATTTTTTTTTGTAATGGGGCTTACTAGACGAAGAAATCAAATTAACAAACTTTTTTTCGGTTTTAGTTTTTTTGACAACAGGGGTTTGCTCAAGTCTGAGTTTTGGGGCTTGCAATAGAAAGATGGAACTTTGTCATAATTGTCCTTCATTTTGGAGTAGAAACTGAAACCTGCCATCATCTTTTTTTTTTTGCTACCATACTTATTATTTGATGCATATTTTTGTCAAGCTCTTTTTCAACGTTGTTCATTTGACTTGCGGTGTTTTAAATATGAACTATCATCTATTATTTTTCGAAGTTGTTTTAACTTTACAATGTTGCTATATACTATGTGTGCATGCAAGCACTAAGTATACGCCTTGGAAGTCCATCGACTTGCCTTTTTCACCGTTCGACTTTGAAATCCGTGTACAAATACAAATACCGGTCAAAAACTACATCCATCTACAGTAAGAAGACGTTTTTGGCCTTTTTCCCTTTCTGTTTTTGTTCTGCCAAACTCGGAGGACTGCGAGCCTACCATTTTACCCCACCTCATCTCATGCTTGCTATTTTGTGTTAAGCAACAAACAGACTATTACTCATAATGAACAATATCCATTATTTTAAAATAGATATGTTATTGAACTGGCCTGCATGCTGGACATGTACGGGTTTTCTTTTCCTTTTGTGCTTGAAAATGTACTTTTATCGGATGACTCCAGCATGGCATTCATACTTGTTTTATGACCTGATCACTTTTTTCGGACAGCAACAAAAAAGTGACGACTCTTATACCACCCCCCCCCCCCCCTTTCCGTGTATGTGCATTTCAACTGTGTTGAATGATACGACTAAGCGCCCATTTCTATACAGTGAACAACAACTATACAGTTGTTCGGCGGGGATCCATGTAGCGAGGGAGCAAAAAGGACCTCAACTATTCTAAAATGAATTACCTATCCCTATATGGGACTAAACGGTATGTTGCTTAAAAGCAGTTTGTTTATTTAAAAAAAGAAATACCCCATCCCTGTGCATTTGACAACTCTGGAAGGATATGGATTATAATTGAAGAATATGTAGACCTACAGTAGTTGTTATACTCTGTAAGTCTAAAAGAAAACATGGATGTGCTACAAGTTGACATTTAAAGAAGAATGTGATGTAGATGATTAGGATCATTTAGATGTACGTTTCATAAAGTCCTGTGCGCTAAATTGTTTTCCTGTCATTGGGTAGGAGAGGTTGGGGCGGCTTCATTTTATACAATTGAACAGTATTGTTTCCATGCATAAGCAGTGCTTTTTGCAGCATGTTCTTGCAGTCTAAGCAGTAGTTTGACAGCTGTAGTAGTGTTTGTCTTCACCTACCACTCACTGTATTTTAAACCAAAGTATTAAATAAGGAGAAACTTCAGCCCTAAGTCAGTGTGAACCCTGCATTTTGATAATGTATTTTGGACTGAATTGCAGTAAAATGTAGTCTGCAATATATCACAGAATGGGAACTCTATGAAGCTAATTCAAAAAACACAGACAGATACATTTTGGCTTTGCTGGATAACTTAATTTTAATAGTTTGTTGTCAACCAGTACTAGATTATTTTTGGCTCAGACAAACTCATTATTTTCCAAGGCAATAATATTATTATAATCAATAATGTCTGGACATTGTTAAATAGATAGGGATTGACACCCTGCTTGTACAAAATGGGGGGATACCATTCATCAATAAATCTTTAAGGCATATGTTAATTAAACTTTCCTCTTATATATTTTGCTGTGCAAAATTATTTCCCCCACTAACCATATTATGTGATGTTCATATGTGCTCTTTTTTTGTTCATTTCTTACAATTAAATGAAATGCAATAAATGTATGTAATCGGCCTTTCATTAAGCTTCTCCGTTTTCTCTTGACAGAGACCTGCAGAGATAATGATGGAATGTGGATTTCACAAACAAATCCAGAGTAGTTCGTGTTAATAAGAATAGACACAAGGAGTTACATTTGGGGGATTGACTTGATTTACGCTACATGTGAATTGGTATCCATCCGTTTTCGTCAAATTTTCCTGAAGTTGTTCTAGTCTGTGGGATTTGGCATGACACATGCCAGATAATCACATCAGTAACAATTTGTTTGGCTAGGTAGCAACCCTGTCTAATATGAGCCTCATTCAAAACCTCAAGCAACATCTTAAATGTGGAACACAATTTAACTTTGAAAATACATAGACGTTGTACTTTTGTTAGAGATAAAAATCTATTTGGAAGTGATGCACCTTAACATTTCTGTGAGCATCTTTACAGGTCAGTAGTAATGGTATTACTACAAAGTTATTCATGTTTTATTTAAAAAGAAAGGTGTAAGATAGACAGTCTCGTTACTAATTAGACTTTGTTTCACTGTTCAATATTTATTTGAACTAAATACCATTTCATGTAAAAAAAAATAATACATCCCTCAAATTGAATTAACTAATTGAAAGGTATATTTGAGGTAAGAGTCAATGTTATCTGCCATGGATCAAGCCTCCTGGGTATGTATTTACATTCCATAATTCTTTTCAATATCAATCTATCATTCTTGTCATGGGATGTAAAGCTTAGTACAATGCCAGTAGCATACATACGTGTGTGCATTGTACATTATGATTACACGTTTTATTAAAACTGAAGTGATGCATTTCATCCTCGATTTGAATGATTCATAACAAGGTGAGCTTACTTTTTGTTGTGATTTCATGCAAAACTAACATTTTTGAACATTTATGATTTTGGGAACATCTGGACTTGTTGGAGTTCCACATGTTAGTGGGGCAGTGGAAATATGTCCTTGCATTTGTGTGTGTGTGTGTGTGTGCACATGTCTATATTTATATGCCAAATCCGTGCCTGTATGTGTGTGTGACTATTTTTGTGAGACTATACTTGTATGTTCCTGTGTTTCTATAGCTATCTATCTATGTGTGTGTGTGTGTGTGTGTGTGTATGCGTGTATGTGTGTATGTATGTATTCTGCAACAGCCCAATCGCTATCTACCCCTTTTCACCGTTCTCTCCTCCCTGCCCTCCTCCCCCTTGCATTTGGCCTAGAACAGAGAACAGAGAACAGACCATGCTCCGAAAGACAGGGGTACACCCAGCAGGCGAAGAGGGCTCTGTCGTGCATGTGATGAGCCAGCGCGATGCATAATGAGTCACCGGGGTAGGCGTGGGCAGATGAGGCACAGTAGCGCTTCTCCCAACCCACTGTTGGTTTGGCGTTTACCTTATGACCTTTGAGACCTCTTCTGAGGATGGATCTTAATCTTAGTGTCCCCGAGGGAACAGTAACTGAAGACCCCTCTCAATGTGTTTGTCATGTCAAAGAGACTTGTGTAGGAAAATGAGGAAAATGAAGGAGGGCGTTTTGTTTTAGTGTTCTACAACAATTGGTTAATAAGGACAGAAATGTGACGGTGTGAATAAGACAGCATTTCAGGGATTCAATTCAATCTCACTCTTTCTTTCCTTTTCGTTTTTAGCAGCACACCAATGCAGCAATGTGCACATTATTAGAGGTGAATGGAAGGTTTTGTGTGTGTCTGTATGTGCGAGTGTGTGCATGCATGCATACTCTGAACATGGATGAGCGGGGGTGAGGTCATCTTATCACAACATTTAAATCACCTTTATGGTGGTTGGTGTCTCTTTTCTCTTGATAAGGGACAGTTCGAAATGTACTGGGGTGGGAGGTTGGTGTTGTGTAACTTTTTGTTTTACTTTGGGGAGGGTTGTGTGATTATTTTTTTTGTTGGGCACAGGAGGGCAGTGCATTTTTCTGTGGTTTACATTCTCCATTTTGCAGGTTTTACTATATATTTTTTTCCATATAGCCACATTTCCTCATCTTCTTGCATGCACCCCCACTATAAAGGTGTTTTGGTACTTCCCTTATGCACCACGCTTTTCTGCACGCTTACTATACAGTCAACGCTATCCTGCCCGCTTTCCATAGTGACAGTAGTGGTAGGTGGATCGTTTGTCCAGATCTGCAATAGGTTAACTAGCAATCATACCACACATCAAGTCATTGATATCTGCACCAAATTTCTACAGAAATCCACAAGAACAAAGAGGGATAGCTGATAGTCAGCGGAGAGGTCAGGTGCATCATTGCACATTAAAGAACAGTAAAGACATGAGACACCCAGTAAAAAAAAATCCCCTATTTATCTTGTTTAGGCCATACAGATTTAATTGACTATATAACAGACGCCCCTCCACATTTCTCAGAATAGTAATTTAAAAAAAAATGTGATTCAATTAATTCATATTAAACTATTCTTTATAAATGATTATTTTGACAAATTGAATGATGTGCGTCGCCATTGTAGTAGTAGTAGAAGGAGTTGTGGTTTGGTTAAATTGCGGTGAATCAAATCATGTGAATCAAAATCATTTGTGAATCGCAAACAATAAAATAAGAACATTTAGCTGTATCCTTCCTTTCTAATTGTGTTGCTGCAAAACACATTATGTAGATCATTTAAGTTGATTTGGATATTCAATTATCGGGCATTGCAACTCAATAGATGCTATTAGTCAGCCCGAAGTTAACACTTCTTAAAGTAAGAGATACTGATTCTACAGAACATTAGGAACACCTGCTCTTTCCGTGACGTAGACTGACCAGGTGAACCGGGGTGAAAGCTATGATACCTTATTGATGTCATCTGTTAAATTAACTTGAATCAGTGTAGATGAAAGGGAGAAGACGGTTTAAAGAAGGATTTTAAAACCTTGAGACAATTGAGACATGGATTGTGTATGTGTGCAATTCAGAGGGTGAATAGGCAAGACAAAATATTTAAGTGCCTTTGAACAGAGTATGTTATGTATGTAGGTGCACCGGTTTGACTGTGTCAAGAACTGTAACACTGCTGGGTTTTTCACACTCAACAGTTTCCCTGGTTCCTGTGACTGTCATTCCAAAACCATTATACTGTCACCATCCTCAGTATATAATCCGTGATGAGAGTGGCAGGTAGCCTCGCAGTTAAGAGCGTTGGGCCAATAACCGAACGGTTGCTAGAAGTGGGAGGGTGGCCAACTGCTCGGACGTGCTAGGGGACTGAGTAGTCGAAGCACAGGTGCCTTCAAGTACAGAGGGGGCAGTGTAGAAAACCTTGGTATAACTAGGCAAGTCAGTTAAGAACAATTTATTATTTTCAGTGACAGCCTAGGAACAGTGGGTTAACTGCCTTATTCAGGGGCAGAACGACAGATTTTTACCTTGTCAGCTCGGGGATTTGATCTTGCAACCTTTCGGTTACTAGTCCAACGCTCCAACCACTAGGCTACCTGCCACCACATTACAATTCCCAGCATGTGGGTTAACCGTATTGGCACAATGCGTAGGGTGTTTGTCTTTCACACCAGTGACCCGAGTTGTATTCCCTTCCCCACTGTTCGCTACAATACCAAAAGGCTGAAATCACTTTGTGAGGTCCCTAGGTGTAGTACAAAGGTTGTTTGGTATTATTTCAAGGGGTACAACTTTAATTAGATTTTTTTTATTATGATTTTCTTTTTTAATCACTGCCTTGCCTCACTTTATAAATAAATAGATCTGTTATACAGTTAATCACATGTGTATGGCCTTAGGGGAAATACAATTATCCTACCTAGACGAGCTTACAACACCACAATGCAATTCATATTTGCATTATTGTTTTCAAGTGAGTACAATTCTACGCTAGGCTGTAAACTGCAATGAAAGTGTGATTTCAATAACAGCACAAAAGTCCTGTGATTTGAACGTTTCATTCCTTTTGGATCAGTTGTGTGTCTCGACAGATGATAAGGTCTAGAAAGGCACAGTACAGGACAGTCTGGCTGGATTTTTACTTCTGATACCGATGCGCTGTCTGTTGCCGATCATCATTCTCCCAGGTCGTTCTATATAGTGTAACGACATAGGCCTATGCTCCCAGCAGGCCCAGTTATTCAACAAAGCTCAACACACGTTCTGCCTATTTTCCGATTCAAGCGGCTATTCCTTGACCTACAACCTAACGTGTCAATGTAGCATAAATATTTGTTATTTCACTTTTAAAATGTATTACCTTTTATGGGTGGCATAAACACAACCAGTCACAATGTTTTAATCTGATTAGGCTACTTCAAAAGTCTCCTGTAGGCTACCTGCGCACGTTCATCCACCCCACTCTAATATAATAACAGCCTCCAAGCCATGATGAAGCGCTCAAAGTCGGTACTAAGTATGTAATTATGAATTGCTCATGGGTTGTGTGTGGTGCATTGGCACAGAAACGTGATAGTGGAAAATGGTTGCATGTATTTAAAATAATTATAAATATAGCATCAAAATGTTGAAAATCTGATTTCCCCCTAGCTGATCATTGTCTGCAGCCGGCTCTGATCGTAATGTAATGAAACAGGCAAGGAGAGTGAGCTCATCTGTGGTGGTCAGAGAAACCTCAACCTTCTGGCCTGTTGCCCTGCGTGGCATTGACAGTACCATGCTGAACTGGGCAAGTCGATATCCACATTTATCAACACAGGATTGCTCCAGTTATTGTTATTTGTGGTGGTAATCATTGTTTTAGAGAGAATTGGGGGGGGGGGGTGTGCATTTTAATTTTTTTTACAGTATAAGGGGAGGGTTATGTGAAAATATTGTTAATGTTGTGGAGTGCATATTTTTTTGACACCTTCAGTTTAAATTCATGATCATCTCACATTGATGAAACAATTTGCATTGTGTCTCCTCATAGTAGTATCTGTTAAAATGCAGTATGATCACTGTTAAACGTATACAAATGAGTTAAGTGAAATTAAAATAACAGAATCATTGCATTTCTTCATTGATAGAAAAACGGAAGCATCCACACTAACATAGCCGCCTGATCTCGCGAGCTTACATGAATGTTCATGAGATCAGGCGGCGTGCGAGGCTACCCCTAACAAGCTTCTTCATTAATTCACCCAGATAACCTCCAATGTGCAAGTGATGATGTGTTGCCCTATTACACAGACGAAGAGCCTCTTTAATTCCTTCACTCCGATGGTTATGCGTGAGGAGGAGGAGGGTGTGTGCTGCTTCTGCTGTGGTGGCTGTTGTGCCCAGAGCGAGGGCCGAGAGGGGGGCGTTGGAGGGGTAGAGAGAGGGGGGGACTGAGACAATAGTTGGAGCTGGGGCTGAATTAAATGATTTTGCTGATGATTAATAGCGGAGCGGGCCAGCGGCTCCTGCGATGTAGAGATGATAAATTGTGAGTGCGGCTCTCTGCAGCTGTGCCAGGCCTGTGTCTTAGCATGCACACACCACGCAATTTACAGCCAAGCCCCTCTCCTGCTTACTTAGGACAAACTACTCAATTTATCTAATTACATACGTGTTTGATCCCCGGCCATGGAGATGCCATGTATTGATATATTTTATATTAGCCACACAAAACAACTAATAATTATTTGCATAATTTTGGGAGGATATTATTTGGCTTTTTGCGTCTGTTATTCTGTTTACTGTATTTGAACATTGCCTTCGCCTTCTTAATATGTGGTTCTTTATCTTGGCAGAGTGTTGCCTTGTGTATAAGGAGCCTATTCCTATCATTTGGGGGAGTGTTTGGAGCTGTATGTTGAGACCCTCGCTTTCTCTCTCTCTCTCTCTCTCTCTCTCTCTCTCTCTGTGTCTGTGTGAGAGAGAGTGACAGTCTTCACAGTGTCTTCACTGCCAGATATCAATCAGCCCCCCCCCCCCCCCCCCCACCCCACCCAACACACACACACTCTCTGTAATTGATTGTTCTTTTAGAATGGAATCAGATGTAGTGAGGATTAGTTCTTTCAGCTGTTGTTTTTTGGATCATGTGACAGCCATCATCCATAATTAATGATTTTAATCTTTGTTTTTATATTCTTTGATTTAACCACAATATATAGAAATTTGGCACATTTGATTGAGGACTGACAGATAAGCGAAAGCTGCTGTTGCTAATTTCCCCTTGCTACAGTGCATGGTTATCTGAGTGATGGTTCTATCTGCTCTCACTGAGGTGTTCATTCGGAGTGATGCAACGCTTTGATGTTTGCCGCCTACGGAGGTGGGGGGTGGACAGGGCAGGTTGTTTGCTCAGGGAGCAACAAGCCTATTGACGGATCCTAAAATAGGTAGGCAGGTGTCCCGAATCCTCCACGGGCTCAAAAAGGGGCCCAGGAGAGGGACTCAGGAGAGGATTTGGGCGTGCGGGTATGTGTGTGCGTTTGTTCGTGAGTGTGTGTGTGTGTGTGTGTGTGTGTACATTTGTCCACGCGTGTGTCAGGCTGTCTTTCAGAGGATGTATGGAGGTCAAAAGTGAGAGCGCACAGGGCCGTACACAAAGTCATTAGAGTAATCCCTAACCCAGGGGAACACACTCATTTCCTCTTCATAGAGAGACAGCTCCGTGTGTGAGATACACACAGCTAACGCTCTACATTATTACTGACTGAATAATATATACTGCCATCATAGCAGCTACTTAGCTCCAGACTGTATACAGAGAGCTCAACACTCACTGCAGTTTTACCGGTCTCTAAATGTGTGCTTGTGTGTTCCAAAGAGTGTAAGAGAGTTTTGCTTCAGCTTGTCTGGTTAAGTCACGTATGTGTGTATGAGTAAGCACAGTATGTGTGTGTGTGTGTGTGTGTGTCATTATTGGTGTGTTCATTAGAGAATCAGGGACTGGTGACAAACCTCTCCTCTGTCACTATATTCCCCCTCTGTGTAAGTGTTCTCGTCCTCCTCTTCTGAGGAGGAGTACCGAGAAGGATCGGAGGACCAATGCGCAGAGTGGTAAGTGTCCATAATGTTTTTTAATAAAGACAATAGAACACTCGAACAAAACAACAAACGATGACGTGAATATACAAAACCGAAAACAGTACCGTGTGGATCAAACACTCACATGGAAAACAAACACCCACAACCCAAAAGTGAAACCCAGGCTACCTAAGTATGATTCTCAATCAGAGACAACAATTGACAGCTGTCTCTGATTGAGAACCATACTAGGCCGAACTCAAAAACCAACATAGAAAAATCTTGTAGTGTGGGTTTGTGTTGGTCTGCGCAGGTGTTATGACTTTTCACCTCTGAACATCTTAGTTTATCTATGCGTCTGTGTGTGTGTGGAGGTGCAGAGACAGGGTGCAAACACACACAAACACACACATACACAAGGACAGAAGGTAGAGTGAGGAGGGCAGACAGGAAACGTGGGGTTGGCGTGCTAACCTGGATTCTCTCTGGGCCAAAACAGAGTCCAATGAATAATAGAACACACAGGTTTTGTTTATGCTTTATTTAGACAGCTTAAGACGACCTACCTTCTAACAGGTAAAGGCCATCAACTCTATCCTTGACAAGAACAACCCAGGAGGGTAGACCTAATTGTTTGGATAAAACAGACTCCCCAAATCAGACTTTTTATTCAATAACCATGACACAGTAAAAATGTGCTTTACGAGCATTATTCATGTTAAATCAAATAAAACAATATACTGTATTGGAAAACATTTATTTTATCCTTTCACAGACTGAATGGTGAGGCCTATCCCCTCCCTGCTAACCTTCTTATAGGGCCTGCCCAGGTCGGTAGAGGACGCTGGGAGAAAACAGGAAACAGCAACATTACTCACCTCCTATCCTCTCTGAGAAGAAAAAGCTTTCTCCCTCCTTCAGGGGGAAACGTGCATCAGGGATCAATTAAGATGTGCGTATTTTACTGGGAAATATTCCTCTCATTTTATCCTCTTTGGGGCAGCAGAAAGTCGAAACATTGTGCTTCAAATAGATATTTTAGAGGGAATAGGCATGTGACTCATTAGAGAGTTGTCCTTGAGAGTGGCTGGCTGCAGGTTATGTTGATAATGAAGTGTAGCCATACTCTGAGGGGTCATTTTATATGTCTGCAAATGGAGCTAAAGCAAAGGGACTGGGACTGAATCCAACACCAGCCCCCTGAGGTCCGGTGGCACAGAGGATGGCAGGACAGAGACAGAAAGAGAGCGAGAGAGCAGCAGACTTCTACTTTAAAATACTTTCTCTTTTTTTCCCCCGATTGACATCTGCTTTTCATTCTAGAAAAAATCTCACTCAGAAAAAAAATATTTAACAACAATTCTTATTATTTTTAAATCAAAATAACTCTGATGATATGAATGTGCTAGGCTACTCCGGTTGAAGTAATTCTCCCAAACGTCTGAATAATCGATACATTTTTTGGGATGCACTCCAAGCCAAAGTAGCCTAGCACCTCCCTATTCTCATGAGTTATTGCAATTCATTTTGTAGGCTGAATGTATGCATCTGTGTATATGCTCCTGTGTGAGTCAGAAGCATAAACCAATTATTGCCAAATAAACTGTACACCAATATGAATTTAGGAAGTTATAATATTAACTCTTACCACCTGGTTCTAGAAGGTTGCAGGGAATCATATTAACTAAATAAATAGCACTTCTAAATAGAAGGTCCTTGAACGTACCCATCTGCTTCTTCAGAGAAGTTAGGGGCTAGTTTGGGCTGCGTTCAGGCATAACGTATCTGCATCTCTCTGATAAACGTTTACACGTGCAGTGATTTAGACGCGCTGACTTTATGTCCTGCTGTGCTCTCTACATCAGCAGACTGCGTCACCGCTGTTTTCCTGGAGTTTGTCAGAGCTCAGTAAAATTGAGTTATGTGGCATTTATTTGAAAACCCAATCATTTCACATTTTCTCCACTGCAGTGTGAAGATGAAGTATTTCTTAGACTGTCATTTTTCCACCATTTCTATGGGTGTGTGTACAGTTATTTTATAGCAAATGTTACCACTGCTTATTTAGCTGTTTCAATTATAGATGGTTTGTATAAAAGCATAAAAATGTAAATAAATATGAATAATGATTTTTACAGAATAAATAAATAAATATGTTTTTCATCCTCTACGATGCGGAGTGATACCACTCAGACTTTTCACACTAACTCTACTGATTTGATATGCACATACACACACACATGCACACACACATGCACACACACACACCACACCACCTCGCTGCATGTCAAACGGACATTGATCTCTTAACCAAGCAAGGTGACCTCCACTCCTCCCAGAGCTTCCATCTCTCTTTCTCTCCTCTCTATTTCATCCCCATCTCATTCCTACAATGTCTGTCTGTCTGTCTGTCTGTCTGTCTGTCTGTCTGTCTGTCTGTCTGTCTGTCTGTCTGTCTGTCTGTCTGTCTGTCTGTCTGTCTGTCTGTCTGTCTGTCTGTCTGGGCCCAGCCAATGAGGGTTTAGAGTGATGCTAGGCCAAGACCCAGCAGGTGAGGGCTCAGAGTGATGCTAGGTCCAGACCCTGCCAGTGAGGGCTCAGAGTGATGCTAGGTCCAGACCCTGCCAGTGAGGGCTCAGAGTGATGCTTGGTCCAGACCCAGTCGGTGAGGGCTCAGAGTGATGCTTGGTCCAGACCCAGCCAGTGAGGGCTCAGAGTGATGCTAGGTCCAGACCCAGTCGGTGAGGGCTCAGAGTGATGCTAGGTCCAGACCCAGCCAGTGAGGGCTCAGAGTGATGCTGGGTCCAGACCCAGCCAGTGAGGGCTCAGAGTGATGCTAGGTCCAGAGCCAGCCAGTGAGGGCTCAGAGTGATGCTGGGTCCAGACCCAGCTAGTGAGGGCTCAGAGTGATGCTAGGTCCAGACCCAGCCAGTGAGGGCTCAGAGTGATGCTAGGTCCAGACCCAGCCAGTGAGGGCTCAGAGTGATGCTAGGTCCAGACCCAGTCGGTGAGGGTTCAGAGTGATGCTAGGTCCAGACCCAGCCAGTGAGGGCTCAGAGTGATGCTAGGTCCAGACCCAGTCAGTGAGGGCTCAGAGTGATGCTAGGTTCCAGACCCAGCCAGTGAGTGATGCTAGTTCCATACCCAGCCAGTGAAGGTTTAGAGTGATGCTAGTTCCATACCCAGTCAGTGAGGGCTCAGAGTGATGCTAGGTTCCAGATCCAGCCAGTGAGTGATGCTAGTTCCATACCCAGTCGGTGAGGGCTCAGAGTGATGCTAGGTGCAGACCCAGCCAGTGAGGGCTCAGAGTGATGCTTGGTCCAGACCCAGTCGGTGAGGGCTCAGAGTGAGGCTTGGTCCAGACCCAGCCAGTGAGGGCTCAGAGTGATGCTAGGTCCAGACCCAGTCGGTGATAGCTCAGAGTGATGCTAGGTCCAGACCCAGCCAGTGAGGGCTGGGCTGTCGACCTCTCCAATGGTACCAGGAGCCAAGTCACCATCATGAGCATGGGGCTGTATACTACTGTATATGTTTGTGCATCTCACTTTCACATTCTCTCTGTGTGTGTGTTTGTGTTTGTGTAGGTGTCTGCATTAGTACACCATATGCTGTTGGGCCTTTAGATACCCAGCTGAGTTGACTGAAAACTCACCAGCTGCGTACGTGAAGATTCCGGCAGAGTTTGTGTGTATGTGTGTGCACGTTGGCATGCATGTATGTGTATATGTTTGCAAATCAATGTGCAGTTAATATGATTTGTGAAATTTATATATTCATATTCAGGGTTAATAATGACTCTTTCATTACTGTTGGCTTTGTCATTTGATTTGGTCTTTCACTTCCCTCTCTCATAGACATTTCTCTGGGTATTTCTGTCATATCGGATGAATATGTTTAGATGCCTGGAGACTGGATACACAGAGTCTATTGGAATGCAAATGTTCTTCCCTTTCCTCCACATCAAATCTTGTCTACAGTAAGCTACCGTATGGATTGTACTGCGTAGCCGAGGTGAGAACGCAACCTGCTCAATGTGAGTGTGTGTGTGTGTGTGTGTTTTGACTGGGTCTTCTGCTATCTGCATTTTCAGGTCATCCAGAAAATTCCTCCATCTGTGATCGAGAGCCTCGCACCTCCCTGCCCTTGGCCTTGATGTCTGAGGTAAAACACATCTCTCTTTCTCTCTCTCTCTTTTCTATTCATGTGGTGTTGAAAATTATTATTATTGACCATATAATTATTATTACCATCATTATTCATTTTTTACTTTTACAGTCGCAAAACCAGTGTTTTTAATGAATCAGTTTAATTTAATGAATTGTTTTTCCACTTTCCACTATCAACACATTTGAAACCGAATGCAATTGAACGTGTATTACACTGAACGACCCAGTCTATACTGTATGATACCCTAACATAATGTGTGGTTCTCTGGAGGGTCCATTACAGCTATGTAATAGTGTTTGTCATTCTTTATTCATGAATCTGACGCCGCCATCATGTTACCTCTACAACATGTCTCTCAATATATTTCTCCATCTCATCACTTTATGATGTTCATGGAGCAGTACTCCAGCATGTTCATGTCCCATCCTCACTCTTAATGTACATCTCGGAAATATATGGGCCATGCTGGAAACATAAACCTGTCTTATGGAGACCAGAGAGAATCCTCTCTGTCTATCTGCCAGAACAACACACTTATCCCAGCTCCTGGGTTCGATGGCACTTTCTATTATATTGAACCTGTAGCAACACCCAGAGTAGGGTTTTTATACAAAAGGGATCCGACTAAAGAACATTTCTGCAGTCGTCTGTAATCGATGCACAGAGATGAAGGGAAACTGAGGCCAATGTTTATCATAAAACCAATTGTTTCTGTAATGGCTTCGCTGATTGTGCCGCGCCGAAACCCATCGACTAATCTGTTAGGAGGGACACTCCGTTCAGCATGAGGCTTGAGCTGCTCTGTCTATATGGGTGCCTACTGTGACAGAGAAGACATGCTAGTGTGTGTGTGAGTGAAACAGTGTTTTAAGGAGTGTGTATTGACATTTTTATTTGGTGGTTTGTTCCGTGTTTACATTCAGCTGTACTGATCATATCCCGTTCCATCATAAAAGGAGTCACTAATAGCCCCTAAACCCTCCATACCCCAATATGGTACACTATACATTACAACCCCCCTCATACCTCCAATCATCTCCCCGAAACGTCCATGTTCCCTCTGCAGGCAGCTGCTCCTCATACCCCCCCAGGCAGCTCCTGTTGGAAATCCCTCTCATCCCCCTGATCCCCAGTCTGTGCCCGGGGACCAGTGACTCTACTCAGCCCTCAGTCACTGGGCTTACCCTGTCAACAGGACCAGTAACAGTACACTGCCTGGTGCTCCCCTAACTGGAACTCTACTCAGACCGAAGGAGTGATTTGTTATGACTGAGTTACAGATGGTTAACACACTGCACAAGCAGAGAAAGACACATACAGTGAGTGGACAAAACATTAGGTACACCTGTTCTTTACATGATATAGACTGACCAGGTGAATTCAGGTGAAAGCTATGATCCCTTATTGATGTCACCTGTTAAATTCACTTGAATCAGTGTAGATGAAGAAGGGGAGAAGGGGAGAAGACATGAGACAATTGAGACATGGATTGGGTATATGTGCCATTTAGAAAGTGAATGGGCAAGACAAAATATTTAAGTGCCTTTGAAAAGGGTATGGCAGTAGGTGCAAGGTGCAGCGGTTTGAGTGTCTCAATTAACTGCAACATTGCTGGGTTTTTCATGCTCAACCGTTTCTCGTGTTTATCAAGAATGGTCGAACACCCAAAGGACATCCAGCCAACTTGACACAACTGTGGGAAGCATTGGAGTGAAAATGGGCCAGCGTCCCTGTGGAACGCATTTGACACCTTGTGGAGTCCATGCCCCGATGAATTGAGGATGTTCTGAGGACAAAAGCTGGTGCAACTCAATATTGGGAAGGTGTTCCTAATGTTTATACACTCAGTAATATATAACCATAATTTATTTGTGAAAAGTATTCAGAAATATCACTTTTCCAAAATAGCCTGAAATGGGATGGCACATTCTGTGGTCTCTATCTCTATAAGCTATACTGCTAGATCGAGACATTCCATTATGGCCTTTAGTGTGTCCAGTGTTATTTCCCTTATTGTCTCTAAGTGGGGCCTGGGATCAGTAGCTGGCCTGTCTCCAGTTCTACTTTACTTCAGCAAAAAGAGAGAGAGTGAGAGAGTGAGAGAGGACAAAAGGCATCAGGGGAGACAAGGACAAATTATCTTTAGATGAAGTGTTTTAAGTGCTCCTCTTCTCCTCCCATGTCACCACCGTGAATCAGGTGACCTTTGCTCACCTGCACAGGATATAAACAACGCCATGTCAGAGAACGGACTGTTGGCGAGTGGAAGCGAGGCCAAGTGGAAAACCATGAGGGTGTCCATCTTACTCGCCACCATGTGTCAAAACGTCGTACCGTAACCTGACTACCTGCCAAACCTCTTACAGCTCGGCTTGGCCCAGTCCGGTCGCTGGCCGACAGTCATCTTAGTTTCTGTCTTTCCTTAGACGACGTAGGCTAGGCAGTGTCTTTGTTTTATGCAAATCCATGCACATGAGAAGGGATGGGGGGAGGAGGGGAGTGCGATGAGCAGTCTGGCCACGTAGCTCCAGGAGGACAGGCTGAGTGATGGAAACAAAGAGCCAGGGTCTGAGTGTCCTTGCCTGGGGAAAGAGAGTCCTGACTCTGGCTGGAGCGGGCCAGCCACCACCAGCCACCAAAACACAGGTGTCACCATCTGAGCCTCAGACACGACCGAGAGAGTGAAAGAATAGTTAGGACAACAATGTATTTTATATATATACTGTATATATACTGTATATATATATATTTTTTTTAGGGAAAAAAAATAATGCCATTTGTGAACTAACACTCGCACTTTCATTTGTATATTTTTATTTTATTTCTATTACTAGCTCTGACTTTGCTGGTAGCTACTTTATTGAGGAAACATGTACTTACTATGGCTGTGATATGTGGCTGTCCCTCCTCGCTACCTTAAGAGGAAGGCACGACCTGTAATTCACTCTGGATAAGAGCGTCTGCTGAATGACTAAACTGTCAAACTGTACAAGTAATAAATACAGGAGGAATCGTGGAATAAGGGCTGCTGTGTCTGTGTGAGGAGAGGGGTCATGGCTGAGACGAGTTTGTCCTTTTTACCAACAGATGTTCTAGTGTGTCTGTGTGTGTGTGTGTGTGTGTTCATACGTGACTGGGAGGACGGCAGGCAGGCACCTTACCCTAGTGGTGGCCCTGGCAGAGGGGGACTGGAGTTCAACACCCAGCAGGGGGAAAGAGACCCAGAATCTGCTGACAAGGACAACGTGACAGGTGTGTGTGTGTGTCTTTCCGTGTATGTGTGTGTGCATGCACTCCCATGCTTATGAGTTGAGGGCTGAGGAGGATGAAGAGGCTGGCTTATGTGCCATTGAATTTGTGTGTGTGTGTTGTCAGATGTGGGGCAGTGTCTAACGGACAGGGAGGGCCACTACCCGTGGCTGTGTGACCGTGTGACAGTAGGGTGGCTTGGGTCAGACTCGCTGACTCCGTTTCAGCCACACACAGCACCCCTTTCACAAAGACACCCATCTCACGATCACCACAGAGTGAGTGTGTGTGTGTGTGTGTGTGTGTGTGTGGATGTTGTCCATGCCTGTTTACATGTGTGTGTAAACAGCATCCTCTCACCCTCACCACTTCTCTCTAGCTGCTCAGTAGTACTCCCCCCCCCCCCTCCCTCTTCTGTACCAGAGCGGTCACTCTATTTCTAGTTGCCATACAGGATGTTGGCCTCCCTAGACGAGGGAGGGCAGATGAAATCCATCCAGATTGACCTGTCACACGGAAGAGGGGAAAGTGATGGAGGGAGGTGGGAGAGGGGGTAGAGAGGCGGAGGAAGGTGGAGGAGAGGAGAGGATGAGAGCAGAGCAGGGGTATGAAAACAATCCCTCCAACCCCTTTCGCTACACACGGGTCAACAGTTGAGGGTGATTTATTTGCATCAGGACCGGAGCGACATGTTCCCCCCCTACCCCACAAACTCTATCCACCTCAACCCCCCACTCTCTCTCTCTCTCTCTCTCTCTCTCTCTCTCTCTCTCTCTCTCTCTCTCTCTCTCTCTCTCTCTCTCTCACCCTCTTTTATCCTCCACCTGCCTCTCAGAAAGGAGTGAGAAACTGGAGAAGTGTGCAGTAGGAGTCTATATTTAGCCTGGATAACCGAAGACACTGTGGTCTGGCTTTAAGGTTAAAAATATAGATCTCCATGTACAGCCAGCTGGGTACAGTTGACGTCACCCACTGTCAGGCACCATGAATCATGATTACTTTCACCCTCGGCCAAGCCTGGCCCAGCCTTGGGCTCTGGGTCCTGTTATAGGCTCTGTGGTCCTCTTTAGTCTCTACATCATAGACTGAGAAACGTATCTTAGACACTTGCCTTCAGTCCAGAGTTTTATAATAGGCTCTGGGTATCTCTAGACCTTTATCTCGGTCAGAGAGTGCAGGGCATAGGATTTAAAGACTATAAGACTGTACTCAGTGACATTAGAGACAGAAAATGTTTGACAAAGGGTTAAGAATGTTAGCAGTGTGGCACACACACTGAGTGTACAAAAGGAACAACTTCCTAATGTTGAGTTGCAACCCCTTTAGCCCTCAGAACAGAC
Source organism: Oncorhynchus mykiss (assembly GCF_057628025.1). Lineage (NCBI taxonomy): Eukaryota > Metazoa > Chordata > Actinopteri > Salmoniformes > Salmonidae > Oncorhynchus > Oncorhynchus mykiss. The sequence goes on along the minus strand of NC_143047.1, from coordinate 22,169,771 downwards.
TCAATGCGTTGGGGAATGGACTCTACAAGGTATTGAAAGCGTTCCACAGGGTTGACTTCAATGCTTCCCACAGTTGTCAAGTTGGCTGGATGTCCTTTGGGTGGTGGATCATTCTTGATACACACGGGAAACTGTTGAGTATGAAAACTTCTTGGCAGTTCTTGGCACAATCAAACCGGTGATCCTGGCACCTACTACCATACCCCGTTCAAAGGCACTTCCATATTTTGTCTTGCCCATTCACCCTTTGAATGGCACACATACACAATCATGTCTCAAGGCTTAAAAATCATTCTTTAACCTGTCTCCTCCCCTTCATCTATACTGATGTGTATTTAGTGTATTTAATAGATGACACCAATAAGGGAGCACAACTTTCACCTGGATTCACCTGGTCAGTCTATGTCATGGAAGAGTAGGTGTTCCTAATGTTTCGTATAGTCATTGTATATCTTTCTACTGTAAATAGAGGCAGAGGGAAAGAACAAAGGAGTACTGTTCAGTACCACCAGGGTTTCTGATTACCCTCCTCTAAGCTGGACTGGGCTTGGTTGTGAACTGGTGCTAGATTTAGCCCAGGGCGAATGGGCATAGCTACACTTTGCTAATTATTTTCCTGTTGCATAATTCTCAACATGGCACTCCTCTCTTCTTTCCCAAGCCAAAAACAAAGACTCAGCTGTAATATCCTAGTCAGCCCCACATAGGGTGTGAAGGACCTGGGTAGTGTAGTGTAGTGGAAGAGGTACGGCAGGGGTGTGGCAGAGCAGGGTAGGGAAGAGGTGTGGCAGGGGTGTGGCAGAGCAGGGTAGGGTAGATGTGTGGCAGGGGTGTGGCAGAGCAGGGTAGGGAAGAGGTGTGGCAGGGGTGTGGCAGAGCAGGGTAGGGAAGAGGTGTGGCAGGGGTGTGGCAGAGCAGGGTAGAGAAGAGGTATGGCAGGGGTGTGGCAGAGCAGGGTAGGGAAGAGGTGTGGCAGGGGTGTGGCAGAGCAGGTTAGGGAAGAGGTATGGCAGGGGTGTGGCAGAGCAGGGTAGGGAAGAGGTGTGGCATGGGGTGTGGCAGAGCAGGGTAGGGAAGAGGTATGGCAGGGGTGTGGCAGAGCAGGGTAGGGAAGAGGTATGGCAGGGGTGTGGCAGAGCAGTGTAGAGACAGCCACTGTGTCTGCATAATAACACTTCCCTTTGCTTGTTAGTATTGTTTTGTGTATCTAATTACATTTACCCTCAGCTAAAGTAGCACCAATTGTGGATACCGTCACTAGCATATAGAAGACTGAGAGGGGAAGGTGTACTAGACAGATACATTTGTTTGTTTCAGACCAGCATCCTGCCCAGTGGGCTAAACTGTGGAGAGCTACTGGACATCAGAGGTCTCTTGAAAGAGCACTTACTGGTGAAGGCCTTGGAACAGACCACCACTATTAGTGGACACTGCCTGGAAGCCTGTACCTCAGTCTATAGCTATGCAATCCACACATTAGCCATTGGCAAGGAAACTCTGTACATGGTTTTAAAAGACGTCCTCATATAAACTCTCTAATATGAGAAGGACTCTTACCACAGTCTCTCTGTCTGTCTCTGACTGTCTCTCTCTGTCTGTCTCTCTCTCTCTCTCTCTCTCTCTCTGTCTGTCTCTGTCGGTCTCTCTCTCTCCCTCTTTCTCTCTCTCTCTCTCTCTCTCTCTCTCTCTCTCTCTCTCTCTCTCTCTCTCTCTCTCTCTCTCTGTCTGTCTCTGACTGTCTCTGTCGCTCTCTCTCTCTCTCTCTCTCTCCCTCTCTCTCTCTCTCTCTCTTTCTCTCGCTCTCTCTCTCTCCCTCTCTCTCTCTCTCTCTCTCTCTCTCTCTGTCTCTCTCTCTCTCTCTCCCTCTCTCTCTCTCTCTCTCTCTCTCTCTCTCTCTCTCTCTCTCTCTCTCTCTCTCTCTCTGTCTGTCTCTGACTGTCTCTGTCGCTCTCTCTCTCTCTCTCTCTCTCCCTCTCTCTCTCTCTCTCTTTCTCTCGCTCTCTCTCTCTCCCTCTCTCTCTCTCTCTCTCTCTCTCTCTCTCTCTCTCTCTCTCTCTCTCTCCCCCTCTGTCTCTCATTCTCAACTGAGTCTCTGTCCTTTCCCCTTCTCCTTCTATCGTTGCTACATCCTCCTCACACCTCAGTGACAACCTTCTCCTTCTTCCTGTTGTGTACTTCTTTTAGAACAGTACACCCTGACTCCTCACCCCATCACCTCCAAACGTCCCCCTTCTCCTCCTTTTCCTCCTTAGCAAACAGTACATCCCTCCCTCTGCTCCTTCCCAGAAAACCTCCCCTCCGTCCCCTCCCTCACTCCCTCCCTAGACGTCACCTTTCTCTCCTTCCTCCTCCCCTCCAAACCGCACCTGCCTCCCTCGTCCTCTCTTCCTCTCCTCCACTCCAAACATCAGTTCTCCTCCTCTCCTCCCCCTCTCGTTGGCTTGATGAATGGCTTCACTGCAGGGAAAGTGTTGATTTTCATCCCTCGGTCTGATTTTTGCTGGCTGTTATTAATTTCAAACACTCAGAGAAAAGCAAGTTAGTCAATCAATAAGGAAATGAACCCACTGAACAGCATTGGCTCTCACAGTTATTCCCCCTGTGCCCATGTCCTCCACAAGGCCAGACTGCTGTTTACACACATACTGTATATGTGTGTACATATATGTTTCTATAGATTCCCTCTATAGCTTCTGCACACTTCAGTGTATTAGACTTATATGAGTAGGATTGTATTGGGCAGGTTGACTTAACCAATTATAAACCTCTGTATACAAGATTATTTCATAGTATTCATGATCGTTCATAAACATCAATGAGACCGAATATGACTGACCCAAACCAAAGCAGGGGATTTCTTAAGATGATATATACAGTGTCTGGTAATGTGGAGTTCATTAAGACACACTGAAGTGACATAGTCCGTGTGTAGACTAGTGCATATGTGGACTGTTGTATCCTGCACCTCCAGGGAAGGAGAGGTGGGAGAGCAGAGCAGAGAAAACAGGCATAGAGAGAGCCGCAGTACTCTCTGTCGTAGTTAGTCTTTCACACTAACACCATCTAAAGCCATCAGATGACCTCCACGCGTCACAGAAACTCCCTCAGCCATTCCTGACGGAGGAGGACATTCAGACAGTGAAGGAAGGGAAAAAGGGAGGGGAGAGAGAGGAAAGTCTGCTTCCAGACCAGAGTTATGACGGCACATTAAAGGGGATGGTGTGCACAATCCGGCCATAGCTTTATGTCTAAGTGCACATTAGTTATAGTCCACTGTTAATGTTCGGTACACAATTATTCTTCACGTAATAACCCCAAACACATAATGGCCTAACAGTTTTAGTGTGGTCCGATATTTTTTGTGAGGTCAGCTCATTTAATGCATTTCTATACAATTTAAAAACTCTAAAATGCTACTTGGAGAACACCTAAAACAAGCAAAAATAACCCCAGCCATTATCACATTGGTTTCTGTAGCTTCGATCTCCTCAGTCGATCTACAAACATAGCCTGCTAGCTATACAATTAGCTGCTCACATGAACTCAGCACCGGGATTAAACACTATAATTTAAAACATACTGAGGGATCTGTTAGCAGAAAAAGTATTTTATTAACCAATTTCCTGCAATTCTACACATTTTGCGATGACTTATGCCAGGTTAATATGACATCTGAGTTAGAGTGACTAATAAAATCAATGTGAACCCCCTGAAGGTCAGGGCCCCTGGGCACGTGACCTGCATGCCCAGTCCACAATTTGGCCATGATTACAACAATAGATAGGCTAGACTAAGTACGCTAATATACCAATGTAAAAAATGTGAACTGACATGGTCTAATTGAGGGACTATCAATGAGTGACATATAACGAGAGGAAAACTGCTACCATCAAGTTTCCAATTGCACCCTGTGTTTTCTAGTGTTCTAATTCTCAACAGTAAGTTGAGAACCTGACTTATTGAAACTCTTAAATACAAAATGGCCGAGGTCCGAACCTCATATGTAGCTACGGCCCTGCCTGCTTCTCATAGGTGATAGAGATTATGCAAGAGGTGAAGAGGGCATTCGTCAGCATTGTTTAATTCATTTTCTAATTAACACTGTTATAAAAAAAAAACAATATATTATCCTGCCCTCTGAGACACGAAAATAAAACCTGGCAGATATCATCACCGTATTTACAATGTGTTGAGATAAATGTAATCTCTTCGTTTGTGTCTAAGTAGAATCACACGCTCTTCTCATTGGTGTGGTCTGGCTAACACTCCCATTCTGCTACCAGGCTTGTGTTTCAGCTGGTTTCTATAATGATAACAATATTTGGTATCAAATTAATGAGCGTTCTGCTTGGTTGAAGCCAGCACTCTGCTGCCCAACCCACCATAGATTTAAAGCAAACAATTAATGGGTAATGCATCTAAATGAAGTCATATTTTTATCAGCTCGTATATTTGGGAAGCTCAGCTCGTAAATCAATGTGTGTGAATTCAGCAGAATGGGCTACTGAGGAGACGGTAGCCTATAGAACTCCAGGATTCTAGTTAATAGAGTAACAGAGCGAGAGAAAGACATGGATAGAGAGAGAAGGAGAGAGAAGGAGAAGAGGAAAGAAGATTAAACAGAAAAACATCAAGAAAGATTAAAAGAAAAAGAAACATCATAGAGAGGGAACAAGAAACAAGATTTTGAAATGATGGGTGTTCCTGCAGCAGGCATTTGTGAGGAAGAGGAGTGGGGGACAGGAGGGAGAGAGGGAGAGGAGTGGGGGACAGGAGGGAAAGAGGGAGAGGAGTGGGGGACAGGAGGGAGGGAGGGAGGGAGAGGAGTGGGGGACAGGAGGGAGAGAAGCAGATGAGTGGGGGGCAGGAGGGAGAGAGGGAGTTGAGTGGGGGACAGGAGGGAGAGAGCGAGAGGAGTGGGGGACAGGAGGGAGAGAGGGAGAGGAGTGGAGGACAGGAGGGAAAGAGGGAGAGGAGTGGGGGACAGGAGGGAGGGAGGGAGAGGAGTGGGGGACAGGAGGGAGGGAGGGAGAGGAGTGGGGGACAGGAGGGAGAGAGGGAGAGGAGTGGGGGACAGGATGGAGAGAGGGAGATGAGTGGGGGACAGGAGGGAGAGAGGGAGAGGAGTGGGGGACAGGATGGAGAGAGGGAGAGGAGTTGGGGACAGGAAGGAGAGGAGTGGGGGACAGGAGGGAGGGAGAGAAGGATAGGAGTGGGGGACAGGAGGGAGAGAGGGAGAGGGTGGGGACAGGAGGGAGAGGAGTGGGGGACAGGAGGGAGAGAGGGAGATGAGTGGGGGACAGGAGGGAGGGAGGGAGAGGAGTGGGGGACAGGAGGGAGAGAGGGAGAGGAGTGGGGGACAGGATGGAGAGAGGGAGATGAGTGGGGGACAGGAGGGAGAGAGGGAGAGGAGTGGGGGACAGGATGGAGAGAGGGAGAGGAGTTGGGGACAGGAAGGAGAGGAGTGGGGGACAGGAGGGAGGGAGAGAAGGATAGGAGTGGGGACAGGAGGGAGAGAGGGAGAGGGTGGGGACAGGAGGGAGAGGAGTGGGGGACAGGAGGGAGAGAGGGAGATGAGTGGGGGACAGGAGGGAGGGAGGGAGAGGAGTGGGGGACAGGAGGGAGAGAGGGAGAAGAGTAGGGGACAGGAGGGAGAGAGGGAGAGGAGTGGAGGACAGGAGGGAGAGAGGGAGAGGAGTGGGGGACAGGAGGGGAGAGAGGGAGAGGAGTGGAGGATAGGAGGGAGAGAGGGAGAGGAGTGGGGGACAGGAGGGAGAGAGGGAGAGGAGGTGGGGGACAGGGGGAGAGAGGGAGAGGAGTTGGGGACAGGAGGGAGAGAGGGAGAGGAGTGGGGGACAGGAGGGAGAGAGGGAGAGGAGTGGGGGACAGGAGGGAAAAAGGGAGAGGAGTGGGGGACAGGAGGGAGAGAGGGAGAGGAGTGGGGGACAGGAGGAAAGAGGGAGAGGAGTGGGGACTGGAGGGAGGGAGGGAGATGAGTGGGGGACAGGAGGGAGGGAGGGAGAGGAGTGGGGGACAGGAGGGAGAGAGGGAGAGGAGTGGGGGACAGGAGTGAGAGAAGGAGAGGAGTGGGGGACAGGAGGGAGAGAGGGAGAGGAGTGGAGGACAGGAGGGAGAGAGGGAGAGGAGTGGGGGACAGGAGGAGAGAGGGAGAGGAGTGGGGGATAGGAAGGAGAGAGGGAGAGGAGTGGGGGACAGGAGGGAGAGAGGGAGAGGAGTGGGGGACAGGAGGGAGAGAGGGAGAGGAGTTGGGACAGGAGGGAGAGAGGGAGAGGAGTGGGGGACAGGAGGGAAGAGGAAGAGGAGTGGGGGACAGGAGGGAAAAAGGGAGAGGAGTGGGGGACAGGAGGGAGAGAGGGAGAGGAGTGGGGGACAGGAGGGAAAGAGGGAGAGGAGTGGGGGACTGGAGGGAGGGAGGGAGAGGAGTGGTTGACAGGAGGGAGAGAGGGAGAGGAGTGGGGGACAGGAGGGAGAGAGGGAGAGGAGTGGGGGACAGGAGTGAGAAAGGGAGAGGAGTGGGGACAGGAGGGAGAGAAGGAGAGGAGTGGGGGACAGGAGGTAGAGAGGGAGAGGAGTGGGGGACAGGATGGAGAGAGGGAGAGGAGTTGGGAAACAGGAAGGAGAGGAGTGGGGGACAGGAGGGAAGGAGAGAAGGATAGGAGTGGGGGACAGGAGGGAGAGAGGGAGAGGGGTGGGGGACAGGAGGGAGAGGAGTGGGGGACAGGAGGGAGAGAGGGAGAGGAGTGGGGGACAGGAGGGAGAGAGGGAGAGGAGTGGGGGACAGGAGGGGGACAGGAGAGGGAAAGGGAGAGGAGAGGGGGACAGGAGGGAGAGAGGGAGAGGATTAGGGAACAGGAGGGAGAGAGGGAGAGGAGTGGGGGACAGGAGGGAAAAAGGGAGAGGAGTGGGGGACAGGAGGGAGAGAGGGAGAGGAGTGGGGGACAGGAGTGAGAGAGGGATAGGAGTGGGGGACAGGAGGGAGAGAGGGAGAGGAGAGGAGGACAGGAGGGAGAGAGGGAGAGGAGTGGGGGACAGGAGGGAGAGAGGGAGAGGAGTGGGGGATAGGAGGGAGAGAGGGAGAGGAGTGGGGGACAGGAGGGAGAGAGGGAGAGGAGTGGGGGACAGGAGGGAAAGAGAGAGAGGAGTGGGGGACAGGAGGGAGGGAGGGAGAGGAGTGGGGGACAGGAGGGAGAGAGGGAGAGGAGTGTGGGACAGGAGGGAAAGAGGGAGAGGAGTGGGGGACAGGATGGAGAGAGGGAGATGAGTGGGGGACAGGAGGGAGAGAGGGAGAGGAGTGGGGGACAGGAGGGAGAGAGTGAGAGGAGTGGGGGACAGGATGGAGAGAGGGAGAGGAGTTGGGGACAGGAAGGAGAGGAGTGGGGGACAGGAGGGAGAGAGGGAGATGAGTGGGGGACAGGAGCGAGAGAGGGAGAAGAGTGGGGGACGGGAGGGAGAGAGGGAGAGGAGTGGGGGACAGGAGGGAGAAAGGGAGTGGAGTGGGGGACAGGAGGGAAAGAGGGAGAGGAGTGGGGGACAGGAGGGAGGGAGGGAGAGGAGTGGGGGACAGGATGGAGAGAGGGAGAGGAGTGGGGGACAGGAGGGAGGGAGAGAAGGATAGGAGTGGGGGACAGGATGGAGAGAGGGAGAGTGGTGGGGACAGTAGGGAGAGGAGTGGGGGAAAGGAGGGAGAGAGGGAGAAGAGTAGGGGACAGGAGGGAGAGAGGGAGAGGAGTGGGGGACAGGAGGGAGAGAGGGAGAGGAGTGGGGGACAGGAGTGAGAGAGGGATAGGAGTGGGGGACAGGAGGGAGAGAGGGAGAGTAGTGGGGGACAGGAGGGAAAGAGGGAGAGGAGTGGGGGACTGGAGGGAGGGAGGGAGAGGAGTGGGGGACAGGAGGGAGAGAGGGAGATGAGTGGGGGACGGGAGGGAGAGCGGGAGAGGAGTGGGGGACAGGAGGGAGAGAGGGAGATGAGTGGGGGACAGGAGGGAGAGAGGGAGAGGGTGGGGGACAGGAGGGAGAGGAGTGGGGGACAGGAGGGAGAGAGGGAGATGAGTGGGGGACAGGAGGGAGGGAGGGAGAGGAGTGGGGGACAGGAGGGAGAGAGGGAGATGAGTGGGGGACGGGAGGGAGAGCGGGAGAGGAGTGGGGGACAGGAGGGAGAGAAGGATAGGAGTGGGGGACAGGAGGGAGAGAGGGAGAGGGTGGGGACAGGAGGGAGAGGAGTGGGGGACAGGAGGGAGAGAGGGAGATGAGTGGGGGACAGGAGGGAGGGAGGGAGAGGAGTGGGGGACAGGAGGGAGAGAGGGAGAAGAGTAGGGGACAGGAGGGAGAGAGGGAGAGGAGTGGAGGACAGGAGGGAGAGAGGGAGAGGAGTGGGGGACAGGAGGGAGAGAGGGAGAGGAGTGGGGGACAGGAGGGAGAGAGGGAGAGGAGTGGGGGATAGGAGGGAGGGAGGGAGAGGAGTGGGGGACAGGAGGGAGAGAGGGAGAGGAGTGGGGGACAGGAGGGAGAGAGGGAGAGGAGTTGGGGACAGGAGGGAGAGAGGGAGAGGAGTGGGGGACAGGAGGGAGAGAGGGAGAGGAGTGGGGGACAGGAGGGAAAAAGGGAGAGGAGTGGGGGACAGGAGGGAGAGAGGGAGAGGAGTGGGGGACAGGAGGGAAAGAGGGAGAGGAGTGGGGGACTGGAGGGAGGGAGGGAGATGAGTGGGGGACAGGAGGGAGGGAGGGAGAGGAGTGGGGGACAGGAGGGAGAGAGGGAGAAGAGTAGGGGACAGGAGGGATAGAGGGAGAGGAGTGGGGGACAGGAGGGAGAGAGGGAGAGGAGTGGGGGACAGGAGTGAGAGAAGGAGAGGAGTGGGGGACAGGAGGGAGAGAGGGAGAGGAGTGGAGGACAGGAGGGAGAGAGGGAGAGGAGTGGGGGACAGGAGGGAGAGAGGAAGAGGAGTGGGGGATAGGAGGGAGAGAGGGAGAGGAGTGGGGGACAGGAGGGAGAGAGGGAGAGGAGTGGGGGACAGGAGGAGAGAGGGAGAGGAGTTGGGGACAGGAGGGAGAGAGGGAGAGGAGTGGGGGACAGGAGGGAGAGAGGAAGAGGAGTGGGGGACAGGAGGGAAAAAGGGAGAGGAGTGGGGGACAGGAGGAGAGAGGGAGAGGAGTGGGGGACAGGAGGGAAAGAGGGAGAGGAGTGGGGGACTGGAGGGAGGAGGGAGAGGAGTGGTTGACAGGAGGAGAGAGGGAGAGGAGTGGGGGACAGGAGGGAGAGAGGGAGAGGAGTGGGGGACAGGAGTGAGAAAGGGAGAGGAGTGGGGACAGGAGGGAGAGAAGGAGAGGAGTGGGGGACAGGAGGGAGAGAGGGAGAGGAGTGGGGGACAGGATGGAGAGAGGGAGAGGAGTTGGGAAACAGGAAGGAGAGGAGTGGGGGACAGGAGGGAAGGAGAGAAGGATAGGAGTGGGGGACAGGAGGGAGAGAGGGAGAGGGGTGGGGGACAGGAGGGAGAGGAGTGGGGGACAGGAGGGAGAGAAGGGAGATGAGTAGGGGACAGGAGGGAGAGAGGGAGAGGAGTGGGGGACAGGAGGGAGAGAGGGAGAGGAGTGGGGGACAGGAGGGAGAGAGGGAGAGGAGTGGGGGACAGGAGGGGGACAGGAGAGGGAAAGGGAGAGGGAAAGGGAGACAGGAGGGAGAGAGGGAGAGGATTAGGGAACAGGAGGGAGAGAGGGAGAGGAGTGGGGGACAGGAGGGAAAAAGGGAGAGGAAGTGGGGGACAGGAGGGAGAGAGGAGAGGAGTGGGGGACAGGAGTGAGAGAGGGATAGGAGTGGGGGACAGGAGGGAGAGAGGAGAGAGGAGTGGAGGACAGGAGGGAGAGAGGGAGAGGAGTGGGGGACAGGAGGGAGAGAGGGAGAGGAGTGGGGGATAGTAGGGAGAGAGGGAGAGGAGTGGGGGACAGAGGGAGAGAGGGAGAGGAGTGGGGGACAGGAGGGAAAGAGAGAGAGGAGTGGGGGACAGGAGGGAGGGAGAGGAGTGGGGACAGGAGGGAGAGAGGGAGAGGAGTGTGGGACAGGAGGGAAAGAGGGAGAGGAGTGGGGGACAGGATGGAGAGAGGGAGATGAGTGGGGGACAGGAGGGAGAGAGGGAGAGGAGTGGGGGACAGGAGTGAGAGAGTGAGAGGAGTGGGGGACAGGATGGAGAGAGGGAGAGGAGTTGGGGACAGGAAGGAGAGGAGTGGGGGACAGGAGGGAGAGAGGGAGATGAGTGGGGGACAGGAGCGAGAGAGGGAGAAGAGTGGGGGACGCGAGGGAGAGAGGGAGAGGAGTGGGGGACAGGAGGGAGAAAGGGAGTGGAGTGGGGGACAGGAGGGAAAGAGGGAGAGGAGTGGGGGATAGGAGGGAGGGAGGGAGAGGAGTGGGGGACAGGATGGAGAGAGGGAGAGGAGTGGGGGACAGGAGACAGGGAGAGAAGGATGGGAGTGGGGACAGGATGGAGCGAGGGAGAGTGGTGGGACAGTAGGGAGAGGAGTGGGGGACAGGAGGGAGAGAGGAGATGAGTGGTGGACAGGAGGGAGGGAGGGAGAGGAGTGGGGGACAGGAGGGAGAGAGGGGAGAAGAGTAGGGGACAGGAGGGAGAGAGGGAGAGGAGTGGGGGACAGGAGGGAGAGAGGGAGAGGAGTGGGGGACAGGAGTGAGAGAGGGATAGGAGTGGGGGACAGGAGGGAGAGAGGGAGAGGAGTGGAGGACAGAGGGAGAGAGGGAGAGGAGTGGAGGACAAAAGGGAGAGAGGAGAGGAGTGGGGGACAGGAGGGAGAGAGGGAGAGGAGTGGGGGATAGTAGGGAGAGAGGGAGAGGAGTGGGGGACAGGAGGGAGAGAGGGAGAGGAGTGGGGGACAGGAGGGAAAGAGAGAGAGGAGTGGGGGACAGGAGGGAGGGAGAGGAGTGGGGACAGGAGGGAGAGAGGGAGAGGAGTGTGGGACAGGAGGGAAAGAGGGAGAGGAGTGGGGACAGGATGGAGAGAGGGAGATGAGTGGGGGACAGGAGGGAGAGAGGGAGAGGAGTGGGGGACAGGAGGGAGAGAGTGAGAGGAGTGGGGGACAGGATGGAGAGAGGGAGAGGAGTTGGGGACAGGAAGGAGAGGAGTGGGGGACAGGAGGGAGAGAGGGAGATGAGTGGGGACAGGAGCGAGAGAGGGAGAAGAGTGGGGGACGCGAGGGAGAGAGGGAGAGGAGTGGGGGACAGGAGGGAGAAAGGGAGTGGAGTGGGGGACAGGAGGGAAAGAGGGAGAGGAGTGGGGGATAGGAGGGAGGGAGGGAGAGGAGTGGGGGACAGGATGGAGAGAGGGAGAGGAGTGGGGGACAGGAGACAGGGAGAGAAGGATAGGAGTGGGGGACAGGATGGAGCGAGGGAGAGTGGTGGGGACAGTAGGGAGAGGAGTGGGGGACAGGAGGGAGAGAGGGAGATGAGTGGTGGACAGGAGGGAGGGAGGGAGAGGAGTGGGGGACAGGAGGGAGAGAGGGAGAAGAGTAGGGGACAGGAGGGAGAGAGGGAGAGGAGTGGGGGACAGGAGGGGAGAGAGGGAGAGGAGTGGGGGACAGGAGTGAGAGAGGGATAGGAGTGGGGGACAGGAGGGAGAGAGGGAGAGTAGTGGGGGACAGGAGGGAAAGAGGGAGAGGAGTGGGGGACTGGAGGGAGGGAGGGAGAGGAGTGGGGGACAGGAGGGAGAGAGGGAGATGAGTGGGGGACGGGAGGGAGAGCGGGAGAGGAGTGGGGGACAGGAGGGAGAGAGGGAGATGAGTGGGGGACAGGAGGGAGAGAGGGAGAGTAGTGGGGGACAGGAGCGAGAGAGGGAGAAGAGTGGGGGACGGGAGGGAGAGCGGGAGAGGAGTGGGGGACAGGAGGGAGAAAGGGAGAGGAGTGGGGGACAGGAGGGAGAGAGGGAGAGGAGTTGGGGGACAGGAGGGAAAAAGGGAGAGGAGTGGGGTGACAGGAGGGAGAGAGGAGAGTAGTGGGGGACAGGAGGGAAAGAGGGAGAGGGAGTGGGGGACTGGAGGGAGGGAGGGAGAGGAGTGGGGGACAGGAGGGAGAGAGGGAGATGAGTGGGGGACAGGAGCGAGAGAGGGAGAAGAGTGGGGGACGGGAGGGAGAGAGGGAGAGGAGTGGGGGACAGGAGGGAGAAGGGAGAGGAGTGGGGGACAGGATGGAGAGAGGGAGATGAGTGGGGGACAGGAGGGAGAGAGGGAGAGGAGTGGGGGACAGGAGGGAGAGAGGGAGAGGAATGGGGGACAGGATGGAGAGAGGGAGAGGAGTTGGGAAACAGGAAGGAGAGGAGTGGGGGACAGGAGGGAGGGAGAGAAGGACAGGAGTGGGGGACAGGAGGGAGAGAGGGAGAGGGGTGGGGGACAGGAGGGAGAGGAGTGGGGGACAGGAGGGAGAGAGGAGATGAGTGGGGGACAGGAGGGAGAGAGGGAGAGGAGTGGGGGACAGGAGGGAGAGAGGAGAAGAGTAGGGGACAGGAGGGAGAGAGGGAGAGAGTGGAGGACAGGAGGGAGAGAGGGAGAGGAATGGTGGACAGGAGGGAGAGAGGGAGAGGAGTGGGGGATAGGAGGGAGAGAGGGAGAGGAGTGGGGGACATGAGGGAGAGAGGGAGAGGAGTGGGGGACAGGAGGGAAAGAGCGAGAGGAGTGGGGGACAGGAGAGAGGGAGGGAGAGGAGTGGGGGACAGGAGGGAGAGAGGGAGAGGAGTTGGGGACAGGAGGGAGAGAGGGAGAGGAGTGGGGGACAGGAGGGAGAGAGGGAGAGGAGTGGGGGACAGGAGGGAAAAAGGGAGAGGAGTTGGGAACAGTAGGGAGAGAGGGAGAGGAGTGGGGGGACAGGAGGGAAAGAGGGAGAGGAGTGGGGGACAGGAGGGAGGGAGGGAGGGAGAGGAGTGGGGGACAGGAGGGATAGAGGGAGGAAGAGTGGGGGACAGGAGGGAGAGAGGGAGAGGAGTGGGGGACAGGAGAGAGAGAGGGAGAGGTAGTGGGGGAAAGAAGGGAGAGAGGGAGAGGAGTGGGGGACAGGTGGGAGGGTGAGAGGGATAGGATGGAGAGGAGAGGGGGACAGGAGGGAGAGAGAGGGAGAGGAGTGGGGGACAGGAGGGAGAGAGGGAGAGGAGTGGGGATAGGAGGGAGAGAGGGAGAGGAGTGGGACATGGCTATCTAGCTGCCGGACAGGAGGGAGAGAGGGAGAGGAGTGGGGGACAGGAGGGAGAGAGGGAGAGGAGTTGGGGACAGGAGGGAGAGAGGGAGAGAGGGAGAGGAGTGGGGGACAGGAGGGAGAGAGCGAGAGGAGTGGGGGACAGGAGGGAAAAAGGGAGAGGAGTGGGGGACAGGAGGGAGAGAGGGAGAGTAGTGGGGGACAGGAGGGAAAGAGGGAGAGGAGTGGGGGACTGGAGGGAGGGAGGGAGAGGAGTGGGGGACAGGAGGGAGAGAGGGAGATGAGTGGGGGACAGGAGCGAGAGAGGGAGAAGAGTGGGGGACGGGAGGGAGAGAGGGAGAGGAGTGGGGGACAGGAGGGAGAAAGGGAGTGGAGTGGGGGACAGGAGGGAAAGAGGGAGAGGAGTGGGGGACAGGAGGGAGGGAGGGAGAGGAGTGGGGGACAGGATGGAGAAAGGGAGATGAGTGGGGGACAGGAGGGAGAGAGGGAGAGGAGTGGGGGACAGGAGGGAGAGAGGGAGAGGGATGGGGGACAGGATGGAGATAGGGAGAGGAGTTGGGAAACAGGAAGGAGAGGAGTGGGGGACAGGAGCGAGGGAGAGAAGGATAGGAGTGGGGGACAGGAGGGAGAGAGGGAGAGGGGTGGGGGACAGGAGGGAGAGGAGTGGGGGACAGGAGGGAGAGAGGGAGATGAGTGGGGGACAAGAGGGAGAGAGGGAGAGGAGTGGGGGACAGGAGGGAGAGAGGGAGAAGAGTAGGGGACAGGAGGGAGAGAGGGAGAGGAGTGGGGGACATGAGGGAGAGAGATGGAGAGGAGTGGGGGACAGGAGGGAAAGAGAGAGAGGAGTGGGGGACAGGAGGGAGGGAGGGAGAGGAGTTGGGGACAGGAGGGAGAGAGGGAGAGGAGTGGGGGACAGGAGGGAGAGAGGGAGAGGAATTGGGGACAGGAGGGAGAGAGGGAGAGGAGTGGGGAACAGTAGGGAGAGAGGGAGAGGAGGGAAAGAGGGAGAGGAGTGGGGGACAGGAGGGAGGGAGGGAGAGGAGTGGGGGACAGGAGGGAGAGAGGGAGAAGAGTGGGGGACAGGAGGGAGAGAGGGAGAGGAGTGGGGGAGATGAGGGAGAGAGGGAGATGAGTGGGGGACAGGAGTGAGAGAGGGAGAGGAGTGGGGGACAGGATGGCGAGAGGGAGAGGAGTGGGGGACAGGAGGGAGGGGAGTGGGGGACAGGAGGGAGAGAGGGAGATGAGTGGGGGACAGGAGGGAGAGAGGGAGAGGAGTGGGGGAGATGAGTGGGGAAATGAGAGGGAAAGGGAGAGGAGTGGGGGACAGGAGTGAGAGTGGGAGAGGAGTGGGGGACAGGAGGGAGGGGAGTGGGGGACAGGAGGGAGAGAGGGAGATGAGTGGGGGACAGGAGGTAGAGACTTAGAGGAGTGGGGGACAGGAGGGAGAGAGGGAGAGGAGTGAGGGGGACAGGAGGGAGAGAGGGAGAGGAGTGGGGGAGATGAGGGAGAGAGGGAGATGAGTGGGGGACAGGAGTGAGAGAGGGAGAGGAGTGGGGGACAGGATGGCGAGAGGGAGAGGAGTGGGGGACAGGAGGGAGGGGAGTGGGGGACAGGAGGGAGAGAGGGAGATGAGTGGGGGACAGGAGGGAGAGAGGGAGAGGAGTGGGGGAGATGAGTGGGGAAATAAGAGGGAAAGGGAGAGGAGTGGGGGACAGGAGTGAGAGTGGGAGAGGAGTGGGGGACAGGTGGGAGGGAGGGAGAGGAGTGGGGGACTGGAGGGAGAGAGGGAGATGAATGGGGGACAGGAGGGAGAGAGGAAGAGGAGTGGGGGACAGGAGGGAGAGGAGTGGGGGACAGGAGGGAGGGAGAGAGGGATAGGAGTGGGGGACAGGATTGAGAGAGGGAGAGGAGTGGGGGACAGGAGTGGGAAAATGAGAGGGAAAGGGAGAGGAGTGGGGGACAGGAGTGAGAGTGGGAGAGGAGTGGGGGACAGGTGGGAGGGAGGGAGAGGAGTGGGGGACAGGAGGGAGAGAGGGAGATGAGTGGGGGACAGGAGGGAGAGAGGAAGAGGAGTGGGGGACAGGAGGGAGAGGAGTGGGGGACAGGAGGGAGGGAGAGAGGGATAGGAGTGGGGGACAGGATTGAGAGAGTGAGAGGAGTGGGGGACAGGAGGGAGAGAGGGAGAGGAGTGGGGGACAGGAGAGAGAGAGGGAGAGGAGTTGGGGACAGGAGGGAGAGAGGGAGAGGAGTGGGGGACAGGAGGGAGGGAGAGAGGGATAGGAGTGGGGGACAGGAGGGAGAGAGGGAGAGGAGTGGGGGACAGGAGGGAGGGGAGTGGGGGACAGGAGGGAGAGAGGGAGATGAGTGGGGGACAGGAGGGAGCGACTTAGAGGAGTGGGGGACAGGAGGGAGAGAGGGAGAGGAGTGAGGGGGACAGGAGGGAGAGAGGGAGAGGAGTGGGGGAGATGAGGGAGAGAGGGAGATGAGTGGGGGACAGGAGTGAGAGAGGGAGAGGAGTGGGGGACAGGATGGAGAGAGGGAGAGGAGTGGGGGACAGGAGGGAGGGGAGTGGGGGACAGGAGGGAGAGAGGGAGTTGAGTGGGGGACAGGAGGGAGAGAGGGAGAGGAGTGGGGGAGATGAGTGGGGAAATGAGAGGGAAAGGGAGAGGAGTGGGGGACAGGAGTGAGAGTGGGAGAGGAGTGGGGGACAGGTGGGAGGGAGGGAGAGGAGTGGGGGACAGGAGGGAGAGAGGGAGATGAGTGGGGGACAGGAGGGAGAGAGGAAGAGGAGTGGGGGACAGGAGGGAGAGGAGTGGGGGACAGGAGGGAGGGAGAGAGGGATAGGAGTGGGGGACAGGATTGAGAGAGGGAGAGGAGTGGGGGACAGGAGTGGGGAAATGAGAGGGAAAGGGAAAGGAGTGGGGGACAAGAGTGAGAGTGGGAGAGGAGTGGGGGACAGGTGGGAGGGAGGGAGAGGAGTGGGGGACAGGAGGGAGAGAGGGAGATGAGTGGGGAACAGGAGGGAGAGAGGAAGAGGAGTGGGGGACAGGAGGGAGAGGAGTGGGGGACAGGAGGGAGGGAGAGAGGGATAGGAGTGGGGGACAGGATTGAGAGAGGGAGAGGAGTGGGGGACAGGAGGGAGAGAGGGAGAGGAGTGGGGGACAGGAGGGAGAGAGGGAGATGAGTGGGGGACAGGATGGAGAGACTTAGAGGAGTGGGGGACAGGAGGGAGAGAGGGAGAGGAGTAGGGGACATGAGGGAGAGAGGGAGATGAGTGGGGTACAGGAGGGAGAGAGGGAGAGGAGTGGGTTACAGGAGGGGGGACATGAGAGGGAGAGGGAGATGAGTGGGGGACAGGAGGGAGAGAGGGAGAGAGGGAGAGGAGGGGGGGACAGGAGGGGGGGCATGAGAGGGAAAGGGAGAGGAGTGGGGGACAGGAATGAGAGTGGGAGAGGAGTGGGGGACAGGAGGGAGAGGGGGAGAGGAGTGGGGGACAGGAGGGAGATGGACAGGAGTGGGGACAGGAGAAGGAAAGGGAGAGGAGTGGGGGGCAGGAGGGAGAGAGGGAGAGGAGTGGGGGACAGGAGGGGGGACAGGAGAGGGAAAGGGAGAGGAGTGGGGGACAGGAGTGAGAGGAGTGGGGGACAGGTGGGAGAGAGGGAGAGGTGTGGTGGACAGGAGAGGGAAAGTTAGAGCCCTGATGCCCTGTGGGGGACAGGAGTGAGAGGAGTGGGGGACAGGAGTGCGAGAGGGAGAGGAGTGGTGGACAGGAGAGGGAAAGGGAGAGGAGTGGGGGACAGGAGTGAGAGGAGTGGGGGACAGGAAGGAGAGAGGGAGAGGTGTGGTGGACAGGAGAGGGAAAGTTAGAGCCCTGATGCCCTGTGGGGGACAGGAGTGAGAGGAGTGGGGGACAGGAGTGCGAGAGGGAGAGGAGTGGTGGACAGGAGAGGGAAAGGGAGAGGAGTGGGGGACAGGAGTGAGAGGAGTGGGGGACAGGAGGGAGAGAGGGAGAGGTGTGGTGGACAGGAGAGGGAAAGGGAGAGGAGTGGGGGACAGGAGTGAGAGGAGTGGGGGACAGGAAGGAGAGGAGTGGGGGACAGAAGGGAGAGAGGGAGAGGTGTGGTGGACAGGAGAGGGAAAGTTAGAGCCCTGATGCCCTTTCCCCTTTGACCTACTGCTGTCCTTTCTATGACCATGACTAATGGAAAACAACAATCTCCACTGGAATATCACTATACAGACTGGTGAGGTGCCTGCCTGTTACTATTGTGGACCCTGGGGAGTGGAGAGGTAGAGAGAGATGGATGGAGGGAGTGGTACCGAAGGAGACGGGGAGGAGGGAGTGGTACCGAAGGAGAGGGGGAGGAGGGAGTGGTAGAGACAGAAGGAGATAGACGAGGAGGAAGTGTTTTGTGGAGGGAGAGATGGGAAGAGGTAGAAAGGGAAGAGGGGAAGAAGAGGGTGTGTTTTGTGAAGGAGGGGGGAGGAGAGGAAAAGGAGGGAGTGGTAAACAGAGAGGAGGAGAGTGGGGAGGAGAGAGAGGGGGAGGGGTAGCCTATATGAGCAGGACGAGCGGGGGTGGTGGAGCCTGTATGTCTGCTTCATGCCTCTCTGAGCCCAGACATAACCATTGTGTTTACAAGCATCAGTTGCTCTTACTTTTAAATTATTGGTGTGGGGGACGCGTGGAGGGGAGGGCGGGAGGGGGGAGTATATACTTATCTTCTCTCTCCCTCTCTTTCATAGTTCTGGTTAACCAGGCTTAAGAATGCTCTTTGTGTTTTCTAATGATAGACTGGGTACTGACTGACTGAGCCTATGAGAGACCCTAAAGACCATAGCCTCAGTGACTGAGCTCTCCAGAGAGGAGGGAGAAGGAAGGCTCTGTTTTGAACAGTGGCTTTGCTGGTCCTCAACTGAGAGAGGGGCTATGGGGAGGCCATGTTGTCTCCCATGCAACTAGGGAAGGCCTGCCATGTATTGGAGCAAGACATACACTAAATTACCAAAAGTCTGTAGACACCTGCTCGTCGAACATCTCACTCGAAAGTCATGGTCATTAATATGGAGTTGGTTCCCCCTTGCTGCTATAACAGACTCCACTCTTTTGGGAAGGCTTTCCACTAGCATCGCCCGGGTTAGGCCGATGTAGGCCGTCATTGTAAATAAGAATTTGTTCTTAACTGACTTGCCTAGTTATATAAAGGTCACATTTTTAAAAAATAAGTATGTTGGAACATTTCTTACATTCAGCCACAAGCGCATTAGTGAGGTCGGGGACTGATGTTGGGCGGTTAGGCCTGGCTCGCAGTCGGCGTTCTAATTCATCTCAAAGGTGTTCGATGGAGTTGAGGTCAGGGCTCTGTGCAGGCCAGTCAAGTTCTTCTACACCGATCTCGACAAAACATTTCTGTATGGACCTCGCTTTGTGCACGGGGGCATTGTCAGACGCTTCCACTTCACAGCACTTACAGTTGACCAGTTGACGGGGCAGCTCTAGCAGGACAGAAATTTGAGGAACTGATCTGTTGGAAAGGTGGCATCCTATGACGGTGCCACGTTGAAAGTCACTGAGCTCTTCAGTAAGGCCGTTCTACTACCAATGTTTGTCTATGGAAGCTGCATGGCTGTGGGCTCGATTTTATACACCGGTCAGCAACGGGTGTGGCTGAAATAGCCGAATCTACTCATTTGAAGGGGTGTCCACATACTATTGTATGTCTGGTGGCCGTTAAAACACAGGACCAAAAAATAATCATGGTAGACCCACCACAATGGTTTACTGAGTCTCAGGGCTGAAGGAAACCTTTCACTGTGTGTGTTTGTATCTCTCTCTCTCTCTCTCTCTCTCTCTCTCTCTCTCTCTCTCTCTCTCTCTCTCTCTCTCGCTCTGTCTGTCTCTGTCAATCTGTCTGTCTCTGTCTCTGTCTCTGTCTCTCTCTCTCTCTCTCGCTCTGTCTGTCTCTCTCTGTCAATCTCTCTCTGTCTCTGTCTCTGTCTCTGTCTCTGTCTCTCTCTCTGTCTCTCTCTCTGTCTCTCTCTCTCTCTCTCTCTCTCTCTCTCGCTCTCTGTCTTTCTGTCTTTCTCTCTGTGCTGGGTGATGCTCTATATCATCATCTACTCTGGACATTGACTATTAAAGGAGAGAGGTGAGTTCACCATCTCAGATACTCTCCGGTAGAAGGAGATACCACTCTGGCCGCACGTATCTCTGTCTGTCTGTCTGTCTGTCTGTCTGTCTGTCTGTCTGTCTGTCTGTCTGTCTGTCTGTCTGTCTGTCTGTCTGTCTGTCTGTCTGTCTGTCTGTCTGGATGGATGGATGGATGGATGGATGGATGGATGGATGGATGGATGGATGGATGACACTAATAACTCCAGACAGTCCATAGTTAGCTCAGCTGGTCTCTATGGATATGAGTTGTCTGTTTGTTGGAATGTTAGCTTTGCTCTTCTTTACTTGGTACGGCTCTTGTTTGTAAACACAAATGCATCACTTCCTCTCTGTGTGGCCTGGAGGGAGAATAAACCACGCTCTGCACTGCTTTCTTACTGAAACAACCTGCCCCATGTCTTACACACAATACACACTCCCCTCTTATACACACATGTTCCCCCTGGTCTACACACTCCCAACTCAACTTACACACTACCTGTCTGCCTCACCTTGAGGGAGGGCACATTATAGGACTCTGCACAGACATTAGTCATACAAGCCCCTGCAGAACCCTCCCCCAGTCTTACACACATCAAATCTGTATACACAGACACATCCTCCCTATTGGTAATATCAGGCGGCTTCACCATCTCAGTCTTACAGCAGGGGATTGTCTCAGGACAATGAGTGCTCAATATTGCTGCTCAATATGCGCTTACTGCTAGGGTGTAGGAGAACACCACCTTAGATAGCTAGCCATCTCTCTCTCTCTCTCTCTCTCTCTCTCTCTCTCTCTCGACTCTCCCATCTCATCTGTTTAGATGATGGGAGAGGCGTGTGTATGTCCCATCAGACATTTAGATCCTTACTTGTTAGATGTGTACATGTTGTAAACAGTTGTTGTATTACCTCATGCAGTGGAGACTGAGGGGACAACCGCTCATAATAATAGCTGGAACGACGCGAATGGAATGGCACCAAACCATGTGTTTGAGGTATTTGATACCATTCCACTCATTCCTCTCCAGCCATTACCACAGACCAGTCCTCCCCAATTAAGGTGCCACCAACCTCCTGTGGTGTATATGTACATTCAGATCTCATCCTCTTCCTCATCTCTGGCAGAATGTTCACCTCCTATTACTATAAAGAGAGGGAGTGTGTGTGCGTGTGTTTGTACAATCCGTGTGGGCCTCTATCTCCTGGCCAGGGTGTGAGCACATGGAGGTCAGAGGCAGGGCTGGCTGTGTCTCCATTCCCACGGCTGCTGTCTCACAGCCACATTGGTCACAGGAGGATAAAAAGACTATGGATTTTTCCTCTTCTTTGCATTCTCCGGAGCAGGCAGATTAGACAGGAGATACGTGGAGCCTGACCCATTCAAAGCAGCTCTAAGCTCAACATTGTAGTGCTGCCTAGCCCGCATCTCTGGTTCAGGGAGCAACACACAGGCATACACACACACACACACACACACACAGGTAGGCAGGCACGCATGCATTCAAACTCACACACACGCATACTCAAATCAAATCAAAGGTTATTTGTCACGTGCGCCGAATACAACAGGTATTCGAACAGACCTTACAGTGAAATGCTTACTTACAGGCTCTAACCAATAGTGCGAAAAAAAAGGTATGTGTGTGTGTGTGTGTGTGTGTGTAGGTAAGTAAAGAACCAACAACAACGAGACGGCCTACAGGGAGGAGGTGCGGACCCTCGAAGTGTGGTGTCAGGAAAATAACCTCACACTCAACGTCAACAAAACAAAGGAGATGATCGTGGACTTCAGGAAACAGCAGAGGGAGCAGCCCCCTATTCACATCGACGGGACAGTAGTGGAGAGGGTAGTAAGTTTTAAGTTCCTCGGCGTGCACATCACGGACAAACTGAAATGGTCCACCCACACAGACAGCGTGGTGAAGAAGGTGCAGCAGCGCCTCTTCAACCTCAGGAGGCTGGAGAAATTTGTCTTGTCACCAAAAGCACTCACAAACCTTTACAGATGCACAATCGAGAGCATCCTGTCGGGCTGTATCACAGCCTGGTACGGCAACTGTTCCGCCCACAACCGTAAGGCTCTCCAGAGTGTAGTAAGGTCTGCACAACGCATCACCGGGGGCAAACTACCTGCCCTTCAGGACATCTACACCACCCGATGTCACAGGAAGGCCATAAAGATCATCAAGGACAACAACCACCCGAGCCACTGCCTGTTCACCCCGCTATCATCCAGAAGGAAAGGTCAGTACAGGTGCATCAAAGCAGGGACCGAGAGACTGAAAATGAGCTTCTATCTCAAGGCCATCAGACTGTTAAACAGCCACCACTAACATTGAGTAGCTGCTGCCAACACACTGACTCAACTCCAGCCACTTTAATAATGGGAATTGATGGGAAATGTATCACTAGCCACTTTAAACAATGCCACTTCATATGATGTTTACATACCCTACATTACTCATCTCATATGTATATACTGTACTCTATACCATCTACTGCATCTTGCCATCTTGATGTAATACATGTATCACTAGCCACTTTAAACAATGCCACTTTTATATGTTTACATACCCTACAGTACTCATCTCATATGTATATACTGTACTCTATACCACCTACTGAATCTTGCCTATGCCGTTCTGTACCATCACCCATTCATATATCTTTATCTACGTATTCTTCATTCCTTTACACTTGTGTGTATAAGGTAGTTGTTGTGAATTTTTAGGTTAGATTATTCGTTGGTTATTACTGCATAGTCGGAACTAGAAGCACAAGCATTTCGCTACACTCGCATTAACATCCGCTAACCATGTGTATGTGACAAATACAATTTGATTTGATTTGATGTGGAAATAAAACTACAGTAAAATGAGATAAGAGTATGAAGGCTATATACAGACACCTGTTAGTCAGACATATTGAGGTAGTATGTACATGTAGATATCGTTAAAGTGACCATGCATATATGATGAACAGAGTAGCAGTAGCGTAAAGAGGGGTTGGCGGGTGGTGGGTGGGACACAATGCAGATAACCCGGTTAGCCAATGTGCGGGAGCACTGGTTGGTCGAACCAATTGAGGTAGTATGTACATTAATGTATAGTTAATGTGACTATGCATATAAGATAAACAGAGAGTAGCAGCAGTGTAAAGGAGGGGTTGTGGGGGGCACACAATGCAAATAGTAATTTGGTTACCTGTTCAGGAGTCTTATTGGTTGGGGGTAAAAACCGTTGAGAAGCCTTTTTGTCCTGGAACCGGTACCGCTTGCCATGCGGTAGTAGAGAGTCTATGACTGGGGTGGCTGGGGTCTTTGACCATTTTTAGGGCCTTCCTCTGAAACCGCCTGGTGTAGAGGTCCTGGATGGCAGGCAGCTTAGCCCTAGTGATGTACTGGGCAGTACGCACTACCCTCTGAAGTGCCTTGCGGTCAGAGGCCAAGCAATTGCCGTTCCAGGCAGTGATGCAACCATTTAGGATGCTCTTGATGTTGCAGCTGTAGAACCTTTTGAGGATTTCAGGACCCATGCCAAATCTTTTTAGTTTCCTGAGGGGGAATAGGCTTTGTCGTGCCCTCTTCACAACTGTCTTGGTGTGTTTGGACCATTCTAGTTTCTTATTGATGTGGACACCAAGGAATTTGAAGCTCTCAACCTGCTCCACTACAGCCCCGTCGATAATATGCACACACACACATGCAGGAAGGCATGGACACCACACTCACCGACACATTCCCTCTCTCTCTAATAAAGTTTATCTTGGTTCAAAATGTGGCCAAACAGTACATGGGTGAAACACTGACCTCTTAACCTTGGATGTGAATGTTTAAGTGAGGAAGCTGAGCTTGCTGTCAACACGTTCACACACTGACTGTACACACAAAGACAAAAATACACAAACACACAAACATTCCCTAGCATACACTTATGGAGACTGACACATACTCTATGTCGGCAGACACACAAACTGGGAAAAACATGAATTGGAGAGAGAGAAAAAGAGAATGGAGAGAAAGGGGAGGGAGACGTATGGGGGAGGGAGAAAGAAAGACAGAGAGATTGAGGGAGGTAGGCAGAGACAGAGCGAGAATTCAAAGGCCCGTTGCCCTCGCAAGCAATTAGAATCATTTCAGATGAATATGAAAGCGTGCGCTGCGGTCTTATCTGCATCCCGAGGAGAAGGCTCTCCTCCTCCTCAATCAAAATGCATGAGTGGCCTCCCTGACGGAAACACTGACACCCTGCCATATGCTGGTTTCCTCTCTCTTTTCCCTCTGTCTTCAGCTCGCAGCTCTCGCCCTGTAAAAATACTACAAATCCATGCACACAGACAGGTTGTCATACAGAGAGAGCTAGGGAGAGGCTGTAATGGGGCTGTAACTGAACTGTCTCTGAACTGTCTTGTTCCAAATTCTATTGTTCTGTCTTTTTTGTAAATCTTGCTTTCACCTCAGATAAAACTATTTCTCAGACTGCAGGCTGTCCTGTTGACCAGTGTCTACATAGCAGTGCCGTGTATTCATGGAGGCCAAGGGAAGAATAAAAAAATCACAAAATAATGTGTCTTTAGTTTCTCTGTGTTTCATAAATTAACTTTAATTCGCAAGAGGCTGAATGTATCTCACCGGAGAAAGCATCTGAGTGAATGAAACAACGCCCCTCTGTTTCAGTATGTGCAGCGTATCTATCTGATGCTGTCTGGTCAGAAAGAGTATGACATTGTTGCTGCCTCTACAATTGAATGCAAGGGAAGCCAGTGGGCATTAGGATTCCCTTGATAAAAAAAAAGTATAAAATAATATCCAATCAGCTTTGAGCTAAACTGAGTGATCTCAGCGCACCAGACCAATCACATAACAAGCCAAACGTCTTTTATTGACTAAAAAAACTTGAATTGTTGTATCTTGTTGTGTTGTTGGCCTCCGGTGGTTAGCTAGCTAGCTAAATTCGTCTCTTTCTTAAATTAGCTATGGATGGAGAAAGGGATTTGGACTTAAATTAATTTTAATTAATTCTCCGTACTGGCCAATGATTATACCGGTGATTCTGATCCAACCGTTAATGTCCATCCTGACCTGAGAGGATGGAAATGTAACTTGTAGCTAGATGTATTATGCTAATGTTAACTAGCTAACCTGGCATATTGTTTGCCATGAAAGGGAGTTAGGCTAGCAAGCAAGTATTTTAGCCATAGACAGTTTAGGCAACATGAAAGAGGAGGATGGCATTGGCGGGATCTCTTCAAGTAGGGTGTGTCAATATGTTTTTTCTACTTGCACACAGGCACACACACCACACACACACACACACACACACACACACACAGAATTCAGTACCCTGGACAGCCATATTATATTTAGCTTAACGTTGACTGGACTAAATCATTTTGTTATCTTTTAGTTGTCACTGTATAGACAAAGCATAGGTGATTTGATGATGTTGATGATGTTGAAGTTGAAATGGTGCTGGAATAGTGGAGGCAGCAACTGTTTTCCCTTTAACTTGCGGTAGCTCTGTGTGGTTCTAAATCAATAGTTGTTCAGTAGTCCAAAAATGTGGGAAACATTACCTTGCTTGACCATGCTGTAGGTCATGTAACTGTTTATTACAAGCAATATGTTTTGTGTACTTCACCGGACAGATGTTGCTCTCCGGTTTTGTACTGAAAAAAAAGGTGTAGTTGAACTAATTCTACCACTGTGTCTTCTTATTGTCTCGGCATTAGGCCTATATATCACGATGTCAAGGTATATGAACTAACAGGTTATAGAGCAAACAGCAGAGTTATCACAACACATAGGTTGTAATATGTGTTTTTCTTCTGGATTTTACCCACTCACCACTAGATACATAGCAAAGAAGATGTCGACCATTTACAGTAATGTGACCGTCATTTCAACATATCCACCATGTAAAATGGTGACAGTCATGGGATACAGTTGCAGGGCGAGAGTATTGTTGATGGAAAGATGTGTTTTTGTGGTCGTCTGTGTGTGTGTGTACGTGACCGTGTGTCTGTGTTTGTGACTGTTTGTGACCGTTGCTGGTTTCTGGATGTTGGGCGACGTGTGAATCACTGGTAGGATGTGTCGTTCACAACCCACTCGAAACTGCCATCATCAGCGTGTGTGTGTGTTTGTGTCAGGGGGGGTAGGCACTGGGGAGCCAGGCTCAACCACTCAGATTGAGCAACAAAAGAATAATATATATACATATATATATATATATATATATATATATATATATATATATATATAGAGAGAGAGAGAGAGAGAGAAAGAGAGAGAGAGAGTAGAGTACACACTGGGCATGGACATTACCTAGAAGTATCAGGGCATACAGAACACAATCTGATGTCACAATCTCACTCACACACACACACACACACACACACACACACACACACACACACACACACACACACACACACACACACACACACACACACACACACACACACACACACACACATATATATATATACACAAACCAGTGGCGTAACTCGTTGGTGGGTGGGCCTGCAGAAATGTTGGTCCAGTTTGGAACAGTGACAAGTAAAGATCGCAATATATACACATGCAAAAGGCTCTTCTGAGTGCATGTCTTTTCAACTACTAGTAGACCTACACATTCTAGTAGTATCTCTCTCTCTCCTGTGAATCCTTCTGTCTTTGTACCAGGGCAGGCTGGCAGGCAGGCAGGCAGCTTGTCACCGTCTGAGTGCATGTCTTTTCAACTACTAGTAGACCTACACATTCTAGTAGTATCTCTCTCTCTCCTGTGAATCCTTCTGTCTTTGTACCAGGGCAGGCTGGCAGGCAGGCAGGCAGCTTGTCACCGTCTGAGTGCATGTCTTTTCAACTACTAGTAGACCTACACATTCTAGTAGTATCTCTCTCTCTCCTGTGAATCCTTCTGTCTTTGTACCAGGGCAGGCTGGCAGGCAGGCAGGCAGCTTGTCACCGTCTGAGTGCATGTCTTTTCAACTACTAGTAGACCTACACATTCTAGTAGTATCTCTCTCTCTCCTGTGAATCCTTCTGTCTTTGTACCAGGGCAGGCTGGCAGGCAGGCAGGCAGCTTGTCACCGTCTGAGTGCATGTCTTTTCAACTACTAGTAGACCTACACATTCTAGTAGTATCTCTCTCTCTCCTGTGAATCCTTCTGTCTTTGTACCAGGGCAGGCTGGCAGGCAGGCAGGCAGCTTGTCACCGTCTGAGTGCATGTCTTTTCAACTACTAGTAGACCTACACATTCTAGTAGTATCTCTCTCTCTCCTGTGAATCCTTCTGTCTTTGTACCAGGGCAGGCTGGCAGGCAGGCAGGCAGCTTGTCACCGTCTGAGTGCATGTCTTTTCAACTACTAGTAGACCTACACATTCTAGTAGTATCTCTCTCTCTCCTGTGAATCCTTCTGTCTTTGTACCAGGGCAGGCTGGCAGGCAGGCAGGCAGCTTGTCACCGTCTGAGTGCATGTCTTTTCAACTACTAGTAGACCTACACATTCTAGTAGTATCTCTCTCTCTCCTGTGAATCCTTCTGTCTTTGTACCAGGGCAGGCTGGCAGGCAGGCAGGCAGCTTGTCACCGTCTGAGTGCATGTCTTTTCAACTACTAGTAGACCTACACATTCTAGTAGTATCTCTCTCTCTCCTGTGAATCCTTCTGTCTTTGTACCAGGGCAGGCTGGCAGGCAGGCAGGCAGCTTGTCACCGTCTGAGTGCATGTCTTTTCAACTACTAGTAGACCTACACATTCTAGTAGTATCTCTCTCTCTCCTGTGAATCCTTCTGTCTTTGTACCAGGGCAGGCTGGCAGGCAGGCAGGCAGCTTGTCACCGTCTGAGTGCATGTCTTTTCAACTACTAGTAGACCTACACATTCTAGTAGTATCTCTCTCTCTCCTGTGAATCCTTCTGTCTTTGTACCAGGGCAGGCTGGCAGGCAGGCAGGCAGCTTGTCACCGTCTGAGTGCATGTCTTTTCAACTACTAGTAGACCTACACATTCTAGTAGTATCTCTCTCTCTCCTGTGAATCCTTCTGTCTTTGTACCAGGGCAGGCTGGCAGGCAGGCAGGCAGCTTGTCACCGTCTGAGTGCATGTCTTTTCAACTACTAGTAGACCTACACATTCTAGTAGTATCTCTCTCTCTCCTGTGAATCCTTCTGTCTTTGTACCAGGGCAGGCTGGCAGGCAGGCAGGCAGCTTGTCACCGTCTGAGTGCATGTCTTTTCAACTACTAGTAGACCTACACATTCTAGTAGTATCTCTCTCTCTCCTGTGAATCCTTCTGTCTTTGTACCAGGGCAGGCTGGCAGGCAGGCAGGCAGCTTGTCACCGTCTGAGTGCATGTCTTTTCAACTACTAGTAGACCTACACATTCTAGTAGTATCTCTCTCTCTCCTGTGAATCCTTCTGTCTTTGTACCAGGGCAGGCTGGCAGGCAGGCAGGCAGCTTGTCACCGTCTGAGTGCATGTCTTTTCAACTACTAGTAGACCTACACATTCTAGTAGTATCTCTCTCTCTCCTGTGAATCCTTCTGTCTTTGTACCAGGGCAGGCTGGCAGGCAGGCAGGCAGCTTGTCACCGTCTGAGTGCATGTCTTTTCAACTACTAGTAGACCTACACATTCTAGTAGTATCTCTCTCTCTCCTGTGAATCCTTCTGTCTTTGTACCAGGGCAGGCTGGCAGGCAGGCAGGCAGCTTGTCACCGTCTGAGTGCATGTCTTTTCAACTACTAGTAGACCTACACATTCTAGTAGTATCTCTCTCTCTCCTGTGAATCCTTCTGTCTTTGTACCAGGGCAGGCTGGCAGGCAGGCAGGCAGCTTGTCACCGTCTGAGTGCATGTCTTTTCAACTACTAGTAGACCTACACATTCTAGTAGTATCTCTCTCTCTCCTGTGAATCCTTCTGTCTTTGTACCAGGGCAGGCTGGCAGGCAGGCAGGCAGCTTGTCACCGTCTGAGTGCATGTCTTTTCAACTACTAGTAGACCTACACATTCTAGTAGTATCTCTCTCTCTCCTGTGAATCCTTCTGTCTTTGTACCAGGGCAGGCTGGCAGGCAGGCAGGCAGCTTGTCACCGTCTGAGTGCATGTCTTTTCAACTACTAGTAGACCTACACATTCTAGTAGTATCTCTCTCTCTCCTGTGAATCCTTCTGTCTTTGTACCAGGGCAGGCTGGCAGGCAGGCAGGCAGCTTGTCACCGTCTGAGTGCATGTCTTTTCAACTACTAGTAGACCTACACATTCTAGTAGTATCTCTCTCTCTCCTGTGAATCCTTCTGTCTTTGTACCAGGGCAGGCTGGCAGGCAGGCAGGCAGCTTGTCACCGTCTGAGTGCATGTCTTTTCAACTACTAGTAGACCTACACATTCTAGTAGTATCTCTCTCTCTCCTGTGAATCCTTCTGTCTTTGTACCAGGGCAGGCTGGCAGGCAGGCAGGCAGCTTGTCACCGTCTGAGTGCATGTCTTTTCAACTACTAGTAGACCTACACATTCTAGTAGTATCTCTCTCTCTCCTGTGAATCCTTCTGTCTTTGTACCAGGGCAGGCTGGCAGGCAGGCAGGCAGCTTGTCACCGTCTGAGTGCATGTCTTTTCAACTACTAGTAGACCTACACATTCTAGTAGTATCTCTCTCTCTCCTGTGAATCCTTCTGTCTTTGTACCAGGGCAGGCTGGCAGGCAGGCAGGCAGCTTGTCACCGTCTGAGTCATTAGGGATCCTGCTCGTTGTCACGGACACACAGAGGGCATTCGCTGCCGTGCCATGCGTGGGACAGGAAGTGTGTGTGGCGAGAATGACATAAGCAGAGCGCAGTGCTCTTCCCTGGCACCATAATTTCACTACACCTAGAGTACATATGAGGGGTCAAGGACGAGACACAAACACACGCGCAAACACACACA
The DNA here is from genome assembly GCF_057628025.1 of Oncorhynchus mykiss. Taxonomy (NCBI): domain Eukaryota; kingdom Metazoa; phylum Chordata; class Actinopteri; order Salmoniformes; family Salmonidae; genus Oncorhynchus; species Oncorhynchus mykiss. The sequence goes on along the minus strand of NC_143047.1, from coordinate 22,140,498 downwards.
CACAGACACGCACACACACACACGCATTACTATTGATACAAGCGAATGCGATCACAAATAGTCTATATGTGTAAGAGTGTGTGTCTGTGTATGTTTTGTCTGTGTGTATTTGTCTGTGTCCACACACTCTTGGCAGCAACGGGCACACACACTGTGTGCGTGCTGTAAATAGGCAGTGTGTGTTGCGGGTCTCTGCTGTGTTGGGGCCAATTTTAGAGCTCAAGCAGGAAACCAGGCCACTCTGACAGCCTGCACCCTGCCAGCCAGTACTGAACACAACACACCAGTTCCAGAACCTTCTGTCTCACACACAGCAATACACACACACACACTACACAACAGATACATACACACACACACACACATTTTTATAAAATGTCATTGGTACCACCACTTCTCCACAACATCATTCTACCATTTAATTTCTCTGATATTCAATCATGCATTTTCCCTGTTGCCTGCAAATTCTGTAGCACGGCTCTACTATAATCCTGCTTCTCTGAGCTGTGCAGAATCCTTTCCTGGAAGGACCTTGAACATGAGGCCCCCTGCTGAGCCACTCTGGGGTCCCTGTCCCCTGCCTGTCCCCCTAGCTGCCGTTAGGACTGTACATGGCTCTCTGCTCCTGCCTCCCTGCCTGTCCTCCTAGCTGCCTTTAGTACTGTACATGGCTCTCTGCTCCTGCCTCCCTACCTGTCCCCCTAGCTGACTTTAGTACTATACATGGCTCTCTGCTCCTGCCTCCCTACCTGTCCCCCTAGCTGCCTTTAGGACTGTACATGGCTCTCTGCTCCTGCCTCCCTGCCTGTCCCCCTAGCTGCCTTTAGTACTGTACATGGCTCTCTGCTCCTGCCTCCCTACCTGGGGATTTATTAAACATTTACAGCCTCGCTAGCCAGGGTGCTTTAGACAGTGGCTTCTTCTAGTAACCTACCAGACTCTACCCTCACGGTACCACAGGGAATTTGTCTGCACCTCTAGGTTTGCCATTTATTTGACGATCAGATAAAAGAATGTATGTAACTTTGTATACACTTCTAGTGGTTAAAAACCAATGATATCTTCGCTGCTAGAAAGCTGTTTTAGTTTGGTACAGCATGGTCATGGAATTGACCCATTTTTAATATTGTGGAATACTGTTATCCTGTATTACATTGTTCCACCCCTCTAATACTGTGGCCAGTTATACTCATGTGGCCAAGACAGGCATTGTACTGCAGCAGAGAATAATTCCCTTGGAGAAATTCCTTCAGAACACAGTGACACACTGATCTGAGCTCAGTCGGATTGGGGCCTAAATGAAGCGAGTCAAAAGAGTCCCATCCTAAAGGACACCACAATGGCTGCCCGTCTACATCAGAGTTGGGGTAGCGCTAGCACACAGCTCTTCAAAGGGACAAGAAGTGGAGTTCCAGTCGCCAGCCTCTCATATTTGGGAGGGAGATATTCTTCTCGCCGCTCCTGCCTCTCTCTATAATTACAGTATGTGCATGGTGATGTGCTTTTTACAGGCTGCCTAACAGTAGGAAATTATCTGGTAGGAACAGAGCCCAATTAATTGTGGCACTTTGCAGGCGTACTTGTGCGAAAACATTGTAATGACACTTACCCGGAAATTGGCTCCCGTTGAATATATTGAATAAATAAAGTCTGGAGGTTAAACAACCTTCACGACGTCACAGAATAAAACGGCTTCAGAGGATCGCTGTCTATCATTCTCTCTCATTCTCTTGTTCTCTTACAGTCTCTCTCTACATATGGAGAGAACACACATCCTTTCCATTTTCCCTACAAGACTGCAGTGTGTGTGTGATTGTGTTTGTGTCAGTGCGTGTGTTAGAGACATAGATATATCTCCGTTGCTATATCTCCGTTGCTATATATTCTTTGTATATTCAGTGGAATGCTTTAGGGTAACTGAGAATGATAGCAGAGGTTTATAAAAGGAAGCAGGACCTGTTTGGGGGTCAATGACAAGCTATGTCACGCCACAATGAGTGCCTGTTGTGGGCCTATAAAACAGCGATGCGTCAGCACTTTGAGAGAAAAGCACCTTTTGTCTCTGGCCTCACTGGGGGACAGTGTTGGTATCTGCCGAAGCTCACAACATTGCCCACACTCCCCCTTTGCTTTGAAGCCCCTAAATAAGATCTGGTGCAACCAATTACCTTCAGAAGTCAAATAATTAGTTCATAAATAAAGTCCACCTGTGTGTAGTCTAAGTGTCACATGATCTCAGAATATACAGTTGAAGTCGGGAGTTTACACACACTTAGGTTGGAGTCATTAAAACTCGTTTTTCAACCACTCCACAAATTTCTTGTTATCAAACTATAGTTTTGGCAAGTCGGTTAGGACATCTACTTTTGCATGATACCAGTCATTTTTCCAACAATTGTTTACAGACAGATTATTTCACTGATAATTCACTGTATCACAATTCCAGTGGGTCAGAAGTATACAGTACATACACTAAATTGACTGTGCCTTTAAACAGCTTGGAAAATTCCAGAAAATGATGTCATGGCTTTAGAAGCTTCTGATAGGCTAATTGACATAATTTGAGTCAATTGGAGATGTACCTGTGAATGTATTTCAAGGCCTACCTTCAAACTCAGTGCCTCTTTGCTTGACATCATTGGAAAATCAAAAGATATCATCCAAGACCTCAGAAAAACATTGTAGACCTCCAAATGTCTGGTTCGTCCTTGGGAGCAATTTCCAAACGCCTGAAGGTACCACATTCATCTGTACAACCAATAGTACGCAAGTATAACCACGCAGCCATCATACCGCTCAGGAAGGAGACAAGTTCGGTCTCCTAGAGATGAACGTACTTTGGTGCGAAAAGTGAAAATCAATCCCAGAACAACAGCAAAGGACCTTGTGAAGATGCTGGAGGAAACAGGTACAAAAGCATCTATTTCTACAGGAAAACGAGTCTTATATTGACATAACCTGAAAGGCCTCTCAGCAAGGAAGAAGCCTCTGCTCCAAAATCACCATACTGCACATGGGGACAAAGATCTTACTTTTTGGAGAAATGTCCTCTGGTCTGATAAAACAAAAATATAACTGTTTGGCCATAATGACCATCGTTATGTTTGGAGGGAAAAGGGGGAGGGCTTGCAAGCCGAAGAATACCATCCCAACCATGAAGCACGAGGGTAGCAGCATCATGTTGTGGGGTGCTTTGATGCAAGATGAACTGGTGCTCTTCACAAAATAGATGGCATCATGAGGTTGGAAAATGATGTGGATATATTGAAGCAACATCTCAAGACATCAGTCAAGAAGTTAAAGCTTGGTCGCAAATGGGTCTTCCAAACGGACAGTGACCCCAGGGATACTTCCAAAGCTGTGGCAAAATGGCTTCAGGACAACAAAGTCAAGGTATTGGAGTGGCCATCAAAAAGCCTTGATCTCAATCCTATAGAACATTTGTGGGCAGAACTGAAAAAGCTTGTATGAGCAAGGAGGCCTACAAACCTGACTCAGTTACACCAGCTCTGTCAGGAGGAATGGGCCAATATTCACCCAACTTATTGTGGGAAGCTTGTGGACGGCTACCCAAAACATTTGACTAAAGTTAAACAATTTAAAGGCAATGCTACCAAATACTAATTGAGTGTATGTAAACTTCTGACCCACTGGGAATGTGATGAAAGAAATAAAAGCTGAAATAAATAACTCTCTCTACTATTATTTTGACATTTCACATTGTTAAAATAAAATGGTGATCCTATCTGACCTAAAACAGGGAATATTTTATTGGATTAAATGTCAGGAATTGTGAAAAACTGAGTTTAAATGTATTTGGCTAAGGTGTATCTAAACTTCTGACTTCAACTGTATACACCTGTTCTGAATGGCCCCAGAGTCTGCAACACCACTAAGTAAGGGGCATCGCCAAGCAAGCGGCACCATGAAGACCAAGGAGCTCTCCAAACAGGTCAGGGACAAAGTTCCGGAGAAGTACAGTTGGATTGGGTTTGATTATAAAAAAATATCCTTAATTTTTAAAATCCCACGGAGCACCATTAAATCCATTATTAAAAAATGGAAAGAATATGGCACCACAACAAACCTGCCAATAGAGGGCCGCCCAACAATACTCACGGACCAGGCAAGGAGTGTATTTATCAGAGAGGCAACAAAGAGACCAAAGATAACCCTGAAGGAGCTGCAAATCTCCACAGCAGAGATCAGAGTATCTGTCCATAGGACCACTTTAAGCCGTACACTCCACAGAGCTGGGCTTTAAGGAAGAGTGGCCAGAAAAAAAGCAACACAGTGGTTTAAGAGGAAACATTGAAATGTCTTGGAATGGCCTAGTCAACGCCCAGAACTCAATCCAATTGAGAATCTGTGGTATGACTTAAAGGTTGCTGTATAACAGCGGAACCCATCCAACTTGAAGGAGCTGGAGCAGTTTTGCCTTGAAGAATGGGCAAAAATCCCAGTGGCTAGAAGTGCCAAACGTATAAAGACATGCCCCAAGAGACTTGCAGCTGTAATTGCTGCAAAAGGTGGCTCTACAAAGTATTGACTTTGGGGGGTGAATAGTTATGCACATTCAAATTTTCAGTTTTTTTGTCTTATTTCTTGTTTGTTTCACAATAAAAAAAAAAATGTTTTGCATCTTCAAAGTGTTGTGTAAATAAAATTATACAACCCCCCCCCAAAAATAAATTTTAATTCCAGGTTGTAAGGCAACAAAAGAGAAAAAATGCCAAACAGGGTGAATACTTTCACAAGCCACTGTATGTTGAAATCTCAAGTGAGTTTGTAGTATTTCTATTTGTAATCTTGTAACCGTGAGACTCAAGTGATGATGTGATGCGGGTTATGGAAACATTGGCCTTTGCCCCTGGCCTTCTCCCACAACTACTGTACTGCCCCCTTAGGTCCTTGTAGTAGTCAGTGATAATGCGTGTGTGTGTGTGTGTGTGTGTGTGTGTGTGTGTGTGTGTGTGTGTGTGTGTGTGTGTGTGTGTGTGTGAGTGCGCGTGCATGTATTTGCGTATGTGTGTGTGTACCTGCTTACTTCTCTTACACCAGCATGTTTATTAGGTGTTCATTTGGCTCATTTTGATGTGCCCGACAGCAGACGACAGATAACTGTACTGTGTGTGTACCAGTGTGTGAAAGATAAGGGCCCACCATAGGCCCATTCCGCCGGGCGGTATCGGCATGGCACGTACAGTAAATGGCAGAGGAGTGGCATGGCTGTCAGCCGGAACGTGTGCTTGGCAGGCGGCGGCTACGCTATTAACGAGCGCTAACAGTTTTATTATTAGAAAATAAACGGTGCGCTGCAAAACTCTGAATGTTATTAGCACCCCACCATCTGGGTCTGACAGCTGTGTTCAGACACCACTACACCACCATGGCTGTGGTGCTGCTGACGGTGTAGTCACAAATCTCAATCTGAAATCCCTCTTTCTATCTATGGCACTTCCTCTCTGATGCAGACTCTGTCTCTTTATATTCTCTCTCTCTCTTTCTCTTGCTCTCTTTCTCTTGCTCTCTTTCTCTCTCCCGCACACTCTCGCATGCTCTCTGTCGCTCTCGAGCGCTCTTGAGCGCTCTCTCTCGGGCGCTCTCTCTCGGGCTCTCACTCTCTCTCTCCGACTCTCTCTCTCTTGGGCGCGCTCTCTCTCTCTCTTGGGCGCTCTCTCACTCTCGTGCGCTCTCTCTCGGGCTCTCACTCTCTCTCTCGGCGCTTTCTCTCTCTCGGGCGCTCTCTCTCTCTCGGTCACTCTCTCTCCCGCGTTCTCCATCTTTCTCTCTCTCGGGCACATTCTCTCTCTCTCGCTCTCTCTCTCGGGTGCTCTCTCTCTCTCTCTCGGGTGCTCTTTCTGTCTCTCTCTCTCCCAGGCGCTCTCTCTCTCTCGCTCTCGCTCTCTCCCTCTCTCTCTCTCTCTCTCTCTCTCTCTCTCTCTCTCTCTTTCAGGTGCTCTCTCTCTCTCTGCGCTCTCTCTCTCTCTCGGGCGTTCTCTCTCGGGCGCGCTCTCTCTCTCTCTCACTTGGGCGCTCTCTCTCTCTCTTGGGCTCGCTCGCTCTCGCTCGGGCTAGCTCTCTCTCGTGGTCGGGCACGCTCACTCTCGGGCTCGCTCATGCTCGCTCTCTCTCGGGCTCTCTCTCGGGCTCTCTCTCGGGCTCTCTCTCGGGCTCGCTCATGCTCGCTCTCTCTCGGGCTCTCTCTCGGGCTCGCTCATGCTCGCTCTCTCTCGGGCTCTCTCTCGGGCTCGCTCATGCTCGCTCTCTCTCGGGCTCTCTTTCGGGCTCTCTCTTGGGCTCTCTCTCGGGCTCTCTCTCGGGCTCGCTCATGCTCGCTCTCTCTCGGGCTCTCTCTCGGGCTCTCTCTCGGGCTCTCTCTCTGGCTCTCTCTCGGGCTCTCTCTCGGGCTCGCTCATGCTCGCTCTCTTTCGGGGGTTCTCTCTCGGGTTCTCTCTTGCTATATTTGTCCTGTTTCATACATGTACAAGTTGAATTATACGCATGTATCATTTTAATATATATAAATAATAAAAATATTACTACTACTAATATTAATAACTATTATAGTCAGTATATTATTATATTATTTGTATTACACACTTCAAGACACACAGTTAACAGGAGGCCCTTAGAGCATTGTTTAGTAGGATCACATAGTTATATAGGTATGGTGCAGGGATTTCGCTGCCTGTGACAAAATAAAAAATCTAACCAAAACTGCAAGTTCTCTTTAAAAGGCCCGTCATCCGTTGTTTTTTACAGGCAGGCTGTGAAAATAGAGCGCTGTGATCAAATCAAATCAAATGTATTTATATAGCCCTTCGTACATCAGCTGATATCTCAAAGTGCTGTACAGAAACCCAGCCTAAAACCCCAAACAGCAAGCAATGCAGGTGTAGAAGCACGGTGGCTAGGGAGAACTCCCTAAAAAGGCCAAAACCTAGGAAGAAACCTAGAGAGGAACCAGGCTATGAGGGGTGGCCAATCCTCTTCTGGCTGTGCCGGGTGGCGATTATAACAGAACATGGTCAAGATGTTCAAATGTTAATAAATGACCAGCATGGTCAAATAATAATAATCACAGGCAGAACAGTTGCAACTGTAGCAGCAGCACAGCCAGGTGGACTGGGGACAGCAAGGAGTCATCATGCCAGGTAGTCCTGAGGCATGGTCCTAGGGCTCAAGTCCTCCGAGAGAGAGAAAGAAAGAGAGAAAGAGAGAAGAGAGAGCATACTTAAATTCACACAGGACACCGGATAAGACAGGAGAAGTACTGCAGATATAGCAAACTGACCCTAGCCCCCCGACACATAAACTACTCCAGCATAAATACTGGAGGCTGAGACAGGAGGGGTCAGGAGACACTGTGGCCCCATCCGAGGACACCCCCGGACAGGGCCAAACAGGAAGGATATAACCCCACCCACTTTGCCAAAGCACAGCCTCCACACCATGAGAGAGATACCTTCAACCACCAATTTACCATCCTGAGACAAGGCCGAGTATAGCCCACGAAGATCTTCGCCATGGCACAGCTGTATAGCCCTACTCAAAAGTATATTTCTGCCGTTAGAAACAAGCAAAACTGGAAACCCATTAAGGTTACCAGTGTACCACTCTCAATAAAACACATTTACAGAGACAACAAATACAGCCAAATTTAACATCTCCAAGATGTGATTTTTTAAATCTTATTTATTTTGATGGAAATAGCACCATAAACATTTTTAATCAAGCTTTAATAAGCAAGATTATGTTTATTGATATGATGAAGGAGTTCAACATTAATGACAAGTTATGGTCAGGTTTTAACTTCTTATGGCTGCAGGGGCAGTATTGAGTAGCTTGGATGAAAGGTGTGAATATATGCATATTATTAATAGTATTGGATAGAAAACACTCTGAATTTTCTAAAACAGTTTGAATGATGTCTGTGAGTATAACTGAACTCATATGGCAGGCAAAAACCTGAGAAGAAATCCAAACAGGAAGTGGGAAATCTGAGGTTGGTCGATTTTCAACCCAGCCCCTATTGAATACACAGTGGGATATTGGTTATGTTGCACTTCCTAAGGCTTCCACTCGATGTCAACCGTATTTAGAAACTTGAATGAGGCTTCTACTATGATGTTGAGCCGGATGGGAGCTGTTTGAGTCAGTGGTCTGGCAGAGAGCCAGGTCCTGGTAATGCACATTTCACATGATAGCGACCTGCGTTCCATGGCTTTTCCACAGACAATGGAATTCTCCGGTTGGAACGTTATTGAAGATTTATGATAACAACATCCTAAAGATTGATTCTATACTTAGCTTGAATTGTTTCTAAGACCTGTAATATAACTTTTTGAAGTTTTCGTTCGGCCTGACCTGCACGAGCATTTGGATTTGTGTACTAAACGCGCTAACAAAAGTAGCTACTTGTACATAAATAGTGGACATTATCAAACAAATCAAGCATCTATTGTGGAACTAGGACTCCTGGGAGTGCATTCTGATGAATATCATCAAAGGTAAGGGAATATTTATAATGTTATTTATTGGCGGATAAAAATGAAACATTCTGAGCACGGTCTCAGATTATTGCATGGTTTGCTTTTCCCGTAAGTTTAAAAAAAATCTGACACAGCGGTTGCATTAAGGAGAGGTATGTCTATATTTCCATGTCTAACAATTTTATTTATCGACATTTATGATGAGTATTTCTGTAAAATGATGTGGCTCTCTGAAATATCACTGGATGCTTTTTGAACTAGTGAACGTAACGCGCCAATGTATCCTGAGATTTCTTTTATATAAATATGAACTTTATCAAACAAAACATGCATGTATTGTGTAACATGAAGTCCTATGAGTGTCATCTGATGAAGATCATCGAAGGTTAGTGATTAATTTTATCTCTATTTGTGCTTTTTGTGACTCCTCTCTTTGGCTGGAAAAATGGCTGTGTTTTTCTGGGAGTTGGTGGTGACCTAACATAATCATTTGTGGTGCTTTCGCTGTAAAGCCTATTTGAAATCGGACACTGTGGTGGGATTAACAACAAGATTACCTTTAAAACGGTATAAGATACATGTATGTTTGAGGAATTGTAATTATGAGATTTCTGTTGTTTTGAATTTGGCTCCTTGCACTTTCACTGGCTGTTGTCATATCGATCCCATTAACGGGATTGCAGCCCTAAGTTTTTAAATGACATCCACTGTGCTCTTGACAAGAAGTTTCATTGTGTGTCTGTCTTTATTGATTTGTCAATGGCATTTGACACCGTGGTCCATGCTGTGTTAGTGCAAAGGTTAAACTGTTGTGGAATTACTGGTCATGCTCTAGATTGGTTTATAAATTACATATCAAATCATACACAATGTGTAATGGCGGATAGTTGTAAATATGAGTCCAAAGAGTTGTGCTCAGGTGTTCCGCAAGGTTTTATTTAGGGCCCACTGTTGTTCATTTTGTATATCAACAACATTGGGGATCATATTGTAACAGCGGATGTTAATTTTTTATGCAGATGATACTGCTCTTTATTCAAGTAGTGGTAGTTTATCTTTAGCTTTTGAAAATGCCCAAAGAGCATTTAACATCATTTAACAACAGAATCTTATATATATTCAGGCCTCAACCACTACCCAAAACGTTGTTTTGTCTGAAACCTGGTTCCCCAGCTGCTATTGGACCAGGTCTCTCTTGAAAAATGTGAAGAACCTATATAAAATATATAAATATATATAATAATGTGATGACAGGTCATGACGCCGTTGGGTGACTATGTCAGATGTCCGTTCGTGCAGCGTGGAAACCCCCCTATAGGTTCCTTTCTCCATAGAAGAGTTGATTGCAGTATGTTGGGGCAAACCCCTGGTGCCCTATAGTGCCCGTAGTACCCACCTGATGGTTTCAGGAAGTGAAGACGGTAGGCGTACTATCAAACGTCCCATTACATGTTACACCCACAGTGACATCACACCTCATCACTATCACTTTGTTTTATCACTCAGTGTTAGTATGAATTTACAATGCTTTTTTGTTGCTCCATTGCATTCTGTGTACAGTAAGTATATTTCTATGTGTATAGGCGTACATGTGTATGCAAACCTGTGTCTTTGTGTGTGTGAGTGCAATGTGCATGCAAGCCTGTGTGTGTGTGTTATCCCTCCTGTGTGTGTTCCCTATCCTCCTATCCCACAGCATCTCATGGGTTTATTTAATCAGATAACCTGCTACCACTGGCCTGCAGCGAACCCCATGATTCTCTAGGCACCTCATGTTGCCCCCCGGTCCTCCAGAGAAACCCCAGCTAACGGAGATGCCTCCAGACACACACACTCTTACTGCAGACGCTGCACAATACACCCCGTGTCTTCCTCTCTCTCTCTTCCTCTCCTCCAGGAGAAGAAAACATGTTTCATCTTTCTCCGCTAACTCTGCTCCCACTCCTCGTTTAGGTATGGTTCTCTGCTTAGTCTGCATGCATAGCTACTTACTTTTCTCTTATTTAGGAACGTCACATCCATGTAGCGTGAAGGACTCTGGGATGCCATAGGAATCCATTTCACATACAGATGCACAGGGGTAGAGAACAGTGAATGGAGAGAATAGGACATGAGAGAAACAGTGTACTTTCAATTTCAAGCCGGCTTTTTCCTATTCTGCTGTTGTTATCGTCCGTCTGGTTCTATTTGTTTGATAGTTTCGTCTCTGTCTGGTGCTATTGGAGTAATGCTGTAATGGTAAATCCAAAGTGGATCTGTAACAGATACAAAGTTGACAACTGAAGCAGGGTGTACCTGAACAGCTTCTACCCCCACCTAGCCCATCTACTGGTAATAGTTGACCAAATAGCTACCAGGACAATCTGCATTGACCCTTTTCGCACTAACTCTTTTAACTCATTACATACTGTAAAAAAAAATGGAATTGTTTCAACTAATTATTATTACGTAACTAATAAGTAACTGGTTTCACAGCCTTTTTTTGTTGTTTACTTAACCTTTTGGTCTTAGTGTTACCTGAACTAAAAATAATTAGTTGGCCCAAGCTTAGCTCCAACTTGGCAGACATGGGGGTGTAGCAGAATAGATCGGAATGCGATGAACCAAGAGGGTATGAGTTCAAATCCCAGGTGAGGACATGTTGAATAATAATTACTGTATACATGCACAATGTAATCAAGTATGTCAACATGTGTCAAATATTTAAGTTGAAAACATTGTATGTTAAGAGCACTGTGTGTGTAACTAGTTCCACAGCCTTTTTTGGGTTTCTAGTTGAATGAACATATATCCACCAACAGGTTTCGGTGCCAATGCACCACACAATATATAAGGAAGAGAAGTTTAGGCCTAACCCTAAAGAGAGAGAGGCTGGTGGCATGCTACGACACCAACATGCATTTCTTTCAGAAAGTGGCAGATTTGTACATTTTCGATCAGAATATTTTTTATAAAGTTAAGCATTGTTAGATTATAAGAGTAACTCTGGTAGGCCTGAAACAGACTTCCTCACCTCAAGTTCAACTGTTGGAGTCAGCATTGCCTTCATATCATAGGCCTGCAGTAGCTAAAGCTTAATAATAGCCACACCAAACCTTCACAAACGTCTCTAAACTTTTTTAGGGTAATACCAAAACTAAGTCAAGCCATTGTTTAAACGGACAATACGAGGAGAAGATTGGATGTAAACCAGGAAAAAAAAGTTAGGCAACACTCCACTATTTTGGCCCACCCCTCCCCCCAGTTCTTTTGACTGTATTTTTGCCTACGTTTTCTCAAGTTGGAGCTAAGTTGGAGCCAACTCATTTGTTTTAGTTCAGGTAACTCTTGGAAATCAAAGAGGTTTATGAGAAAACACTGCTGCTAGGCTGACACAGATCTCCAGGCACTCCCAGGCCCAGTTTGGAGCACAGACCAGCCCTCCACCAGTCCACATAGCTGGCATGGTGCTGAAGAACAAGTCCACGAGCCAGAGGTTATGGAGGTCGAAAGTGGGTGGGCGGGGAAGGAGAGGATGGCGTGTGTGCAACTGTGTGTGTGTGTGGGCATGTGTGTGTGCACACATCCGTGTGTGTGCGAACTGTACATGCATGATTGTGTGTGTGTGTGTGTGTGTGTGTGTGTGTGTGTGTGTGTGTGTGTGTGTGTGTGTGTGTGTGTGTGTGTGTGTGTGTGTGTGTGTGTGTGTGTGTGTGTGTGTGTGTGTGTGTGTGTGTAAAGTGGGACTCCAGGAGGCATTGTAAAGACGTAGGCAGGGAGGCAGCCCAAGAAGGGGAGAATTCACAGGTTTGTCTCAGAGAGAACACCAAATGAGTCACTCTGGCAGCAGACAAAGACAATGCAGTACCTCTGAGAATAACAGGAGATGGTATTTCCCCCAACACAACATGATAGTCTGCAGGCAGAAAGGCGTTTATGAATGACTCTATCAAAACACCAACTAGCCCACCGACCACTTTCAATTAAAACACCAAAGTCACTGTGTGGTTATACAGACATGATCAAAGACACCTCTGTGTATTATCAATCTCTATCTAATGAGGGGGGGGGGGGGGGGGGGGGGAGAACATAGTGTGTGTTAGTGTATGCGAATGCGAATGCCCACACACATGCATGCGCGCGCGTGTGTGTGTGTGTGTGCAAGCATTAACGTGCACGTGTGTGTGTGTGTGTACTGTGTGAACTGTAACTCTCTGCGAACAGTATGTGTGTGTCTGTGGTTAATGTGCTCAACTTCACTCATACCACATATCAAAGTGATGGCTGGTGAATACCACATAAGAGAGGAGATAAAAACAGATAATTGTTGAGATCAAACAGTTCTTCCACAGGCTAGGCAGTAGACAGGCTAGGCAGTAGACAGGCTAGGCAGTAGACTGGCTAGGCAGTAGATGGGCTAGGCAGTAGACAGGCTAGGCAGTAGACAGGATAGGCAGTAGACAGGCTAGACAGTAAACAGGATATACAGTAGACAGGCTAGGCAGTGGACAGGATATACAGTTGATGGGCTAGGCAGTAGACAGGATATACAGTAGACATGCTAGGCTGTAGACAGGCTAGGCAATAGACATGATATACAGTAGACAGGCTAGGCAATAGACAGGATACACAGTAGACAGGCTAGGCAGTAGACAGGCAAGACAGTAGACAGGCTAGGCAATAGACAGGCTAGACAGTAGACAGGCTAGGCAATAGACAGGCTAGGCAGTAGACAGGATATACAGTAGACAGGCTAGGCAGTAGACAGGCTTGACAGTGGACAGTAGACAGGCTAGACAGTAGACAGGCTAGGCAGTAGACAGTAGACAGGCTAGGCAGTAGACATTAGACAGGCTAGGCAGTAGACAGGCTAGACAGTAGACAGTAGACAGGCTAGGCAGTAGACAGTAGACAGGCTAGGCAGTAGACAGTAGACAGGCTAGACAGTAGACAGTAGACAGGCTAGGCAGTAGACAGTAGACAGGCTAGGCAGTATACAGGCTAGGGAATAGACAGGCTATACAGTAGACAGGCTAGGCAGTAGACAGGCTAGGCAGTAGACAGGCTAGACGGTAGACATAATAGACAGAAGACAGCCTAGGCAGTAGACAGGATGTACAGTGGACAGGCTAGGGGGTAGATGTGATATACAGTAGATGGGCTAGGCAGTAGACTGGCAGTAGATGGGCTAGGCAGTGGACAGGCTAGGCAGTAGACAGGCTAGGCAGTAGACAGGCTAGACGGTAGACATAATAGACAGAAGACAGGCTAGGCAGTAGACAGGATGTACAGTAGACAGGCTAGGGGGTAGATGTGATATACAGTAGATGGGCTAGGCAGTAGACTGGCAGTAGATGGGCTAGGCAGTAGATGGGCTAGACAGTAGATGGGCTAGGCAGTAGATGGGCTAGGTAGTAGATGGGCTAAGCAGTGGACAGGCTAGGCAGTGGACCAGCTAGGCAGTAGATGGGCAAGGCAGTGGACCGGCTAGGAAGTAGATGGGCTAGGCAGTGGACAGGCTATGCAGTAGATGGGCTAAGCAGTGGACCGGCTAGGCAGTAGATGGGCTAGGTAGTAGAAGGGCTAAGCAGTGGACAGGCTATGCAGTAGATGGGCTAAGCAGTGGACCGGCTAGGCAGTAGATGGGCTCAGCAGTGGACGGGCTAGGCAGTAGATGGGCTAGGCAGTGGACAGGCCAGGCAGTAGATGGGCTAGGCAGTGGTCCGGCTAGGCAGTAGAAGGGCTAGGCAGTGGACCAGCTAGGCCGTAGATGGGCTAGGCAGTGGATAGGCTAGGCAGTAGATGGGCTAGGTATTAGACGGGCTAGGCAGTAGACACGCTAGGCAGTCGATGGGCTAGGCAGTGGACAGGCTAGGCAGTAGATAGACTAGACAGTGGACAGGATAGGCAGTCGATGGGCTAGGCAGTGGAGAGGCTAGGCAGTAAATGGGCTAGGCAGTTGACATGATAGACAGTAGACAGGCTAGGCAGTAGACAGGATATACAGTAGAAGAGCTAGGCAGTGGACAGGATAGGCAATCGATGGGCTAGGCAGTGGACAGGCTAGGCAGTAGATGGGCTAGGTATTAGACGGGCTAGGCAGTAGACAGGTTAGGCAGTAGATGGGCTAGGCAGTAGATGGGCCAAGCAGTGGACAGGCTAGGCAGTAGACAGGGTAGGCAGTGGACAGGCCTAGCAGTGGACCGGCTAGGCAGTAGATGGGCTAGGCAGTGGACCGGCTAGGTAGTAGATGGGATAGACAGTGGACAGGCTAGGCAGTAGATGGGCTAGGCAGTGGACCGGCTAGGCAGTAGAAGGGCTAGGCAGTGGACTGGCTAGGCAGTAGATGGGCTAGGCAATGGACAGGCTAGGCAGTAGATGGGCTATGCAGTAGACGGGCTAGGCAGTAGACAGGCTAGGCAGTCGATGGGCTAGGCAGTGGCCAGGCTAGGCAGTGGACATGCTAGACAGTAGACGGGTTAGGCAGTGAACAGGCTAGGCAGTTAACCGGCTAGGCAGTGGACAGGCTAGGCAGTGGACCGGCTAGGCAGTGGACATGCTAGACAGTGGACAGGCTAGGAAGTAGGCAGTAGACACGGCTAGACAGTAGGCAGTAGACAGGCTAGGCAGTTGGCAGATGACAGGCCAGGCAGTAGACAGGTTAGGCCGTAGATGGGCTCGGAAGTGGACCGGCTAGGCAGTGGACAGGCTAGGCAGTGGACAGGCTAGACAGTGGACAGGCTAGGCAGTAGGCAGTAGACAGGCTAAGCAGTAGACAGGCTAGGCAGTAGATTGGCTAAGCAGTAGACCGGCTAGGCAGTGGCCAGGCTAGGCAGTGGACAGGATATACACTAGAATGGCTAGGCAGTGGACAGGTTAGGCAGTCGAATGGCTAGGCAGTGGACAGGCTAGGCAGTAGATGGGCTAGGTATTAGATGGGCTAGGCAGTAGACATGATAGACAGTAGACAGGCTAGGCAGTAGACAGGATATACAGTAGAAGGGCTAGGCAGTGGACAGACTAGGCAGTCGATGGCCTAGGCAGTGGACAGGCTAGGCAGTTGATTGGCCAAGCAGTAGACCGGCTAGTCAGTGGCCAGGCTAGGCAGTGGACAGGCTAGACAATAGATGGGCTAGGCATTGGACCGGTTAGGCAGTGGACAGGCTAGGCAGTTAACCGGCTAGGCAGTGGACAGGCTAGGCAGTGGACCGTCTAAGCAGTGGACAGGCTAGACAGTGGACAGGCTAGGAAGTAGGCAGTAGACACGGCTAGACAGTAGGCAGTAGACAGGCTAGGCAGTTGGCAGTAGACAGGCCAGGCAGTAGACAGGTTAGGCCGTAGATGGGCTCGGCAGTGGACTGGCTAGGCCGTGGACAGGATAGGCAGTGGACAGGCTAGACAGTGGACAGGCTAGGCAGTAGGCAGTAGACAGGCTAGGCAGTGGACAGGCTAGGCAGTAGATTGGCTAAGCTGTAGACCGGCTAGGCAGTGGCCAGGCTAGGCAGTGGACAGGATATACACTAGAATGGCTAGGCAGTGGACAGGCTAGGCAGTGGACCGGCTAAGCAGTGGACAGGCTAGACAGTGGACAGGCTAGGCATCAGGTAGTAGACAGGCTAGGCAGTAGACAGGCTAGGCAGTAGACCGGCTAGGCAGTAGATGGGCTAAGCAGTAGACCGGCAAGGCAGTGGACAGGCTAGGCAGTGGACAGGCTAGACAGTAGACGGGTTAGGTCGTAGATGGGCTAGGCAGTGGACTGGCTAGGCAGTGGACAGGCTAGACAGTGGACAGGCTAGGCATCAGGTAGTAGACAGGCTAGGCAGTAGACAGGCTAGGCAGTAGACAGGCTAGACAGTAGACAGGCTAGGCAGTAGGCAGTAGACAGGTCTAGGCAGTAGGTAGTAGACAGGCTAGGCAGTAGACAGGATAGGCAGTAGGCAGTCGACAGGCTAGGCAGTGGGCAGTCGACAGGCTAAGCACTAGACAGGCTAGGCAGTAGGCATTAGACAGGCTATGCAGTAGGCAGTAGACAGTAGACAGGCTAGGTAGTAGGCAGTAGACAGGCTAAGCAGTAGGCACCAGACAGGATAGGCAGTAGGCCGTAGACAGGATAGGCTTTTGACATGATAGGCAGTAGACAGGCTTGGCAGCTGAATTGGCCAGGGGCCTCTGGTACTGAAATGACAACTTTATTTCACTCAAACACAGCCATCAGTATTGGCACTGAAGAGGCAATTGTTTTTTGATGTAATGTTATTAAAAAGTTGAGTTGAGGCTAAACAGCCAATTAATCCGTTTTTTTGTTGTTTTATAATCTATTGTATTGATGCTCCTAATACAAGGTCATCGACCTTTCACCTTTTGATGTTTATTTTGTATTTGTGTGTTTTAGTCTGTAATGTTCTGCAGTTTGCCTTTATAGTGGATTGAACATCTTGTGTGTGTGCCATGTGTGAGCTCTCCATTGTCTTAGCCATGTTTTAAATCTCCGTACATGCCAGGAGTGTGCCAACACTAGCATTGATTTAATGTGGAGTGGTTGTAAATCAGCTGACCTCAGATCAGAGCTTGGTCTTTAAAAGCAGTCCAAATGGACCAGATTGAGAAACACATGGATGAGGAATGGCATTGATGAGAGGTCTGTGTCACTGTCTTGGCGGAGGGCCAGGGAGTAGTGTGAATTGTGTAGTGTTACTCTCTGACAGGGCTGAACACTGTCGGTCTGACAGGCTGTACCTCTCCTCCCCTCCCGGGTAGGTTTTCCCACACAATAACCATAGTGAAGTAAATTACTCTGAGTTTACAATGCACTATTTATTCACCCTCTCAATTCCTTCTAATGTTTCTGTGTACCAGCCTAACAAAAATGCCAACAGAGGTCAATGTTAGGGTCAGCCAACCACATTCAGACATTTATAACCCAGTTTACAAAGGCCTAACTAACAGTGCAGTCGGAAACTTTCTCAGTTCTCTTTCAGTTCTCTCTTTCCTCTCTTTCCATATCGCCTCCCCTTTTCTTTGTTGATACTCATTCTGCAAGATAAAAAAAAATATCTCTCCTCCCCCACTCTCTCTGCCTCTCTGTCTCTCTCTCTCCCTCTCTCTTGCTCTCGCGCTCTCTGTCCGTGGAACATACTTCCCCCTGTAGCTGATCTGCTGTGTGTGACAGTCTATTAATGATGGGGCGGCAGCTCCCCAGACAGCTTTATAATAGTAATTCCTCTCTCTCTCCACCACTACCAAATTGTTCTGGGGGAGAAATAGGAACTAATCTTGTCCACTGTCATCACAGTAGAAAACTTAGCCACACAAAGCCATGAATCCAATCTTACCTGCTACACTTGAAATAACTCTATGTGCTACATATTGTATTAATCTCTGTGCACTTTTCTATTGTCCGTGTAATACCTCAGACAATAGACTTTTTGTTTCTTTAGGAGTATTTATCTAATATTTGATTAGATGGAAAAAAGAGAGGGAGAAAAATGTGGCATAGAGAAAATGTTATTACATAAATGGACTATGCAAGACAAAGACATGCGTATTATCATAATTAAAAGTGAGACGGAACATATGGTGAGGGAAAGGAGCTGCACGTAAACAATCCCAGTGAAAGCCTCTAAGTGAACGGAAAAGCAGGAAAGGCTCATTTTTCAACCCGGGATGGAAGGAAGCACTGATGGAGCCAGTGACTCCCAGAGCACAGGGAGACTCACTAACCTACACTTCTCTGTAACCTTCCCCTCTCTTCCCCTCTCCTCCCCTCTCCTCTTCTCTCCTCTCCTCTCCCTCCATCCCTCTCTGTCCACTCCTTGCCCTGGTCCCTGGGTTATGTGTGTCTCCAGGAATAGCTGCCACGTGGGCCCCGCAGCGCTGGGATCTGTTCCCTAAGCAGGAAGCTGTTATATGGTTACAGTTATTTCTGTTGTCTGTCTGGGGATAGTTTTTCTGCGCTCCGGAGGATCAATAATTGTCATAAAAAGCCTGCATCACCCCGTGCCCTCTGCGAGTGGGACGGCCGAGTTGCTGTGTGTAGGTTGGGATGATGTGTGTGTTTGTGGTGATATGTTTGGTGTAGGAGAGTGTATATGTGTAGGTTTGGCTGGTGTGTTGGGAAGGGTGGTGTTTCTAGCACATAAAACAAGCAGATATTTCCTGATTTCCCCCTTCCCGCTGATAAGTTGTCTCAAAACATGCCATGCTTTGTGTATCATGTGTATTTGTGTATCTTGTAGGCTCTTCCTTCTGCTAGGTCATGACCTGTCTATGTCTCCTTGTCACTCCTCTAGCTCTTCTCTGTTGTTCCTTCAGTCTGCTTCTCGATCGCCACCATCTGTATCTTTTCTCTGTCTACGTCTGTGTCATTTTCTGTCCTGTAGTTTCATGCTCCTGCTTCTCTATTTCCTGTCTCGACCTGTCCTGTAGCCTCTGTCTCTATTTATCAAATAGGTCGTCTGTATGTCTATCGGTCCAATGGGCTGTCTGTATGTCAATCGATCCAATGGGCTGTCTGTCTGTATGTCTATCCTATAGGCTGTCTGTCTGTATGTATGTCTATCCTGTAGGCTGTCTGTATGTATGTCTATCCTATAGGCTGGCTGTGTGTCTGTCTGTATGTCTATCCTATAGGCTGTCTGTCTGTATGTATGTCTATCCTAAATCAAATCCAATCAAATGTTATTTGTCACATACACATGGTTAGCAGATGTTAATGTGAGTGTAGTGCAATATTTGTGCTTCTAGTTCCAACAATGCAGTAATAACCAACGAGTACTCTAACCTAACAATTTCACAACAACTACCTTATATACACAATTGTAAAGGGATGAAGAATATGTACATAAAGATATATGAATGAGTGATGGTACAGAACGGCATAGGCAAGATGCAGTAGATGGTATCGAGTACAGAATTTACATATGAGATGAGTAATGTAGGGTATGTAAACATTATATTAAGTGGCATTGTTTAAAGTGGCCAGTGATCAATTCTTTACATCAATTTTTCCATTATTAAAGTGGCTGGAGTTGAGTCAGTATGTTGGCAGTAGCCACTCAATGTTAGTGGTGGCTGTATAACAGTCTGATGGCCTTGGGATAGAAGCTGTTTTTCAGTCTCTCGGTCCCTGCTTTGATGCACCTGTACTGACCTCACCTTCTGGATGATAGCGGGGTGAACAGGCAGTGGCTCAGGTGGTTGATGTTGTTTATGATCTTTATGGCCTTCCTGTGACATCGGGTGGTGTAGGTGTCCTGGAGGGCAGGTAGTTTGCCCTCGGTGATGCGTTGTGCAGACCTCACTACCCTCTGGAGAGCCTTACGGTTGTGGGCAGAGCAGTTGCCGTACCAGGTGATACAGCCCGACTGGATGCTCTTGATTGTGCATCTGTAAAAGTTTGTGAGTGCGTTTGGTGACAAGCCAAATTTCTTCAGCCCCCTGAGGTTGAAGAGGCGCTGCTGCGCCTTCTTCACCACGCTGTCTGTGTGAGTGGGCCAATTCAGTTTGTCCGTGATGTGTACGCCGAGGTACTTAAAACTTAGTACCCTCTCCACTACTGTCCTCTCGATGTGGATAGGGGGGTGCTCCCTCTGCTGTTTCCTGAAGTCCACGATAATCTCCTTTGTTTTGTTGACGTTGAGTGTGAGGTTATTTTTCTGACACCACACTCCGAGGGCCCTCACCTCCTCCCTGTAGGCAGTCTCGTCGTTGTCGGTATTCAAGCCTACCACAGTAGTGTTGTCTGCAAACTTGATTATTGAGTTTGAGGTGTGCATGGCCATACAGTCGTGGGTGAACATGGAGTACAGGAGAGGGCTCAGAACTCACCCTTGTGGGGCCCCAGTGTTGAGGATCAGCGGGGTGGAGATGTTGTTACCTACCCTCACCACCTTGGGGCGGCCCGTCAGGAAGTCCAGTACCAAGTTGCACAGTGCGGGGTCGAGACCCAGGGTCTCGAGCTTGATGACGAGTTTGGAGGGTACTATGGTGTCAAATGCTGAGCTCTTGTCGATGAAGAGCATTCTCACATAGGTATTCCTCTTGTCCAGATGGGTTAGGGTAGTGTGCAGTGTGGTTGCGATTGCATCATCTGTGGACCTGTTGGGGTGCTAAGCAAATTGGAGTGAGTCTAGGGTGTCAGGTAAGGTGGAGGTGATATGGTCCTTGACTAGTCTCTCAAAGCACTTCATGATGACGGAAGTGAGTGCTACGGGGCGGTAGTTGTTTAGCACAGTTACCTTAGCTTTCTTGGGAACAGGAACAACGGTGGCCCTCTTGAAGCATGTGGGAACAGCAGACTGGGATAAGGATTGAATAAATATGTCCGTAAACACACCAGCCAGCTGGTCTGCGCATGCTCTGAGGACGTGGCTGGGGATGCCGCCTGGGCCTGCAGCCTTGCGAGGGTTAACATGTTTAAATGTTTTACTCACGTTGGCTGCAGTGCAGTGAGTCCACAGCTTTTGGTAGCGGTGGCACTGTATTGTCCTCAAAGCGAGCAAAGAAGTTGTTTAGTCTGTCTGGGAGCAAGACATCCTGGTCCGCGACGGGGCTGGTTTTCTTTTTGTAGTCCGTGATTGATTGTAGACCCTGCCACATACCTCTTGTGTCTGAGCTGCTGAATTGCGACTCTACTTTGTCTCTATACTGACGCTTAGCTTGTTTGATTGCCTTGCAGAGGGAATAGCTACACTGTTTGTATTCAATCATGTTTCCGGGCACCTTGCCCTGATTAAAAGCAGTGGTTCGAGCTTTCAGTTTCACGCAAATGCTGCCATCAATCCACGGTTTCTGGTTTGGGTTTGTTTTAATAGTTGCTGTTGGTACGACATCACCGATGCACTTGCTAATATACTCGCTCACCGAATCAGCGTATTTGTCAATGTTGTTGTTTGACGCAATGCAGAACATATCCCAGTCCACGTAATCGAAGCAATCTTGAAGCATGGAATCAGATTGGTTGGACCAGATTGGTCAGACCAGCGCTCCTGAGCGCGGGAGCTTCCTGTTTTAGTCTCTGTCTATAGGCTGGAAGCAACAAAATGGACTCGTGGTCAGCTTTTCCTATAGGCTGTCTGTCTGTATGTCTATTCTATAGGCTGTCTGTCTGTATGTCTATCCTACAGGCTGTCTGTATGTACAGATGAAGTCAGAAGTTTACATACACCTTAACCAAATACATTTAAACTCACAATCTTTAACAATTCCTGACATTTAATCCTAGTAAAAAGTCCCTGTCTTAGGTCAGTTAGGATCACAACTTTATTTTAAGAATGTGAAATGTCAGAATAATAGTAGATAGAATGATTTATTTCAGCTTTTATTTCTTAAATAAAAATTTCTTAAATATTCCCAGTGGGTCAGAAATGTACATACACTCAATTAGTATTTGGTAGCATTGCCTTTAAATTGTTTAACTTGGGTCAAAAGTTTCGGCTGGCCCATTCCTCCCGACAGAACCGGTGTAACTGAGTCAGGTTTGTAGGCCTCCGTGCTCACACATGCTTTTTCAATTCTGTCCACAATTTTTCTATAGGAATGAGGTCCGGGCTTTGTGATGGCCACTCCAATACCTTGACTTTGTTGTCCTCTAGCCATTTTGCCACAGCTTTGGAAGTATGCTTGGGGTCCATTTGGAAGACCCATTTGTGACCAAGCTTTAAGTTCCTGACTAATGTCTTGAGCTGTTGCTTCAATATATCCACATAATATTCCTACCCCATCTATTTTGTGAGGTGCACCAGTCCCTCCTGCAGCAAAGCACCCCCACAACATGATGCTGCCACCCCCGTGCTTCACGGGTGGGATGGTGTTTTTCGGTTTGCAAGCCTCCCCCTTTTTCCTCCAAACATAACAATGGTCATTATGGCCAAACAGTTCTATTTTTGTTTCATCAGACCAGAGGACATTTCTCCAAAAGGTACGATCTTTGTCCCCATGTAAACGGAGTATGGCAAACCGCTGTTTGGCAAACCGTAGTCCGCGGTTTATGGCGGTTTTGGAGTAGTGGCTTCTTCCTTGCTGAGCGGCCTTTCAGGTTATGTCGATATAGGACTTGTTTATTAACTGTGGATATAGATACTTTTGTTCCTACTTTTGTTCCTCCAGCATCTTCACAATGTCCTTTGCTGTTGTTCTGGGATAGATTTGCACTTTTCGCACCAAAGTACGTTAGTCTCTAGGAGCGCGTCTCCTTCCTGAGCGGTATGACGGCTGCGTGATCCCATGGTGTTTATACTTGCGTACTATTGTTTGTACAGATGAACGTGGTACCTTCAGGTGTTTGGAAATTGCTCCCAAGGACGAACAGGACCTGTGGAGGTCTACAATTTTTTTCTGGGGTCTTGGCTGATTTCTTTTGATTTTGCCATGATGTCAAGCAAAGAGGCACTGAGTTTGATGGTAGGCATTGACATACATCCACAGGTACACCTCCAATTGACTCAAATGATGCCAATTAGTCTATCAGAAGCTTCTAAAGCCATGACATACATTTTTTGAATTTTCTAGGCTGTTTAAAGGCACAGTCAATTTAGTGTATGTAAACTTCTGACCCATTGGAATTGTGATTTATAAGTGAAATAATCTGCCTATAAACAATTGTTGGAAAAATGACTTTTGTCATGCACAAAGTAGATGTACTAACCTACTTGTCAAAACTATAGTTTGTTTACAAGAAATGAGTGGAGCTGTTGAAAAATTAATTTTAATGACTCCAACCTAAGTGTGTGTAAACTTCTGACTTCAACTGTATGTACAGCATGTCTGTCCTATAGGCTGTCTATCTGTATATATGTCTATCCTATAGGTTGTCTGTCTGTATGTCTATCCTGTAGGCTGTCTGCATGTATGTCTATCCTATAGGCTGTCTATATGTATGTCTATCCTATAGGCTGTCTGTGTGTATGTCTATCCTATAGGCTGTGTATATGTATGTCTATCCTATAGGCTGTCTGTCTGTATGTATGTCTATCCTGTAGGCTGTCTGCATGTATGTCTATCCTATAGGCTGTCTATATGTATGTCTATCCTATAGGCTGTATGTGTGTATGTCTATTCTATAGGCAGTCTGTGTGTATGTATGTCTATCCTATCGGCTGTCTGTATGTATGTATGTCTATCCTATAGGCTGTCTGTATGTATGTATGTCTATTCTATAGGCTGTCTGTATGTATGTATGTCTATCCTATAGGCTGTCTGTATGTATGTATGTCTATCCTACAGGCTGTCTATATGTATGTCTATCCTATAGGCTATCTGTGTGTATGTCGCCATTGGCCTGTAGCTGCAGGCAGTCCTGGGGAGCCCCAAAGGAGGTCCAACAACGTATAGCGTGGCGGAGAGCGGAAGCACACTTACAGCTAATTGCTTCCTGTGTCAGTGGCATCCCCAAGCCCATCTCAGCACAGCTATCTCTCTCTCTCGCCCTCCTCCCCTCCCCTCCTCTCCCTCTCTCTCCCTAATATGCCCGCCGAGGGTTTGACACCTCTGAGCTAACATGTACATTACTGTATGTTTGTGGGCTGCCAGAGAATGGAGTTTGTGAGACTTTTAGTGAAATACAGTAGATCCAGAATGTTGCCAGTTACTCAATTAGTGGATTTCACATACATCACAAAATCCAAAACAAGTCCATTTTACCCGGACCAGATCTCAACAGGGATAATGTTACTGTTCCGGTCATGCCCAATTCCTGTCCCATCCCAGCTTTATGACGGTGACCCCCCCACCTGGCAGTAAAAAGACCTTCAGGCAGGGCACTGTGCTGTATTTTATCTCTCTGTCGCTGCTACTTCTTCCAACACTATACACACACACAGAAATCCCACCCCCAGCCCTGAGAAGAGGATATGATGGTCGCGGTTACCCCCACAACATCCTACTAACTTGGTTCCTAATGACAGTGGAGGCAGTCCTTAGTCCAGGTAATGGCAGCCTTTTTACCTATGTGTGTGTCGTAAAGAGGTGCATCTGTAAAAGGGTCCCTCCCTGTGTGGCGGGGTATTAGCCAGAGGGGTGGATGTGTTTTCTCGAGATGTGTTAGCCAGAGGGACAGATATGTTGTCTGGAGATGTGTTAGTCAGAATGGGTGATGTTCTCTTGAGGTGTGTTAGTCCTAGTGGTAGATGTGTTCTCTGGAGGTGTGTTAGTCCTAGTGGTAGATGTGTTCTCTGGAGGTGTGCTGAGAGAGGCCTGGGAAGATCGACAGAAGGACCCAGGAATTAGCCCCTCCCCTCCTCCTGTACTGTGACCATAGTACAGGAGGAGGGGAGGGGATGCCTGGACTGAGACAGCAGGTGTGGTTATCATGGTAGGAGACCTACTGTCGACCTACTGTGGTAGGAGACCAACTCTATGTTTGTGTTCAGGTCTTACTGGCGTCATGCAAGGCATCTGACCCCTCCCCAGGCCGCCAGACGCCTTGCGTGACAGCTCTGACTAACCCTCCTCCCGTCACCTCCTCCCTCGTCCCTGTGGTCCCCCTCCACCTCAATGGCTCCAGTGTTGACCCACTCTGTCAGCCTGCCAGCCCAGACCAGGGCCCCATGCTGGCCCCAAGACATTAAACATTCATGGGGGAGAGAGTGAAGGCGAAAGCCAGGCTCCGAGTGGGGCCTGCATTGGCCTAAAGACTGCCTGTAATACTACACCTCTTCTCACACTCTCCGCTCCTCCAATCGGTTAGACTAACTGTGTCTGAATGATGTCTGTGATCAATCAGAAACAACTGAATATATTCAGATCAAGTGGAGGTTGATAAGTAGCTGCTTCCTGCGTCCTGACAATCACACACAGGACGATGTGACTTCCTGGAACTGGTTCTGTGTGTGAGCGAACGTACACACGAGTGTGTGTGCATGAGCCCTGTCGCAGCACACGGCAGTGTGAGAGGATGTGGTGGGAGGTAGGAGAAGACGAGTTACATGTCTTTTATTATTGGTTACCTCTCCAAAACGCTCAGAGATAAGACCAATATCACCCTATCTCACAAAAGAGGTCTCTGTAGTGCAAATCAATTCTCCTCTTCCTGTTCCTGTCTTCTCTTTTAGCCTGTCTCTCACACACACACACACACACACACACACACACACACACACACACACACACACACACACACACACACACACACACACACACACACACACACACACACACACACACTCACACACACACATCAGGTCTACTAGTGGTTATAGTTCCTCTGTCAGCATCTCAACTGGTTGTTTAGGGGAGAGATTTGTTTGGGGTCAGTTCTTATACTCAGTGTTGACGAAGAGGCCTTAAATATATATAGCTCACAAGTCTACCATCGACTGACTTACACTGACATTCATTCAACACAGCTAATTATTACTGTACTGTTTGCACTTGAAGCACAGAGGAATGTTGTGTTACTGGTTTTAATGTTTGGAGTGTATTATCTAAAGGCTTCTACATATCTGGATCAGCTGTCTCTGGGCTCATATTGCCTCCCTGCTCCTAGCTGAAACCTTAACATGTTTTATCCCTTTCATTAATTAAAGAGTGTAAGTCAAATACCAGCACTCAGTTCAGGGCCAGCAGAATGTCCGACAGAGAGAGAGTCAATAAAAACATATCAGCTGAGCGCCAAAGAGATTTGGGCCAAGGGAATGTATTCTCCTCTCACCCTGTCCCATAGCCCTCGCTGTAGCCTTGCCCCATAGCCTTGCTCCATAGCCCTGCCCCATAGCCCTCCCCGTAGCCTTGCTCCATAACCCTACCCCATAGCCCTCCCCGTAGCCTTGCTCCATAACCCTACCCCATAGCCCGTCTCCATAGCCTTTTCCCATAGCCCTGCCCCATAGCCCTCCTCGTAGCCTTGCCCCATAGCCTTTTTCCATAACCCTGCCCCATAGCCCTCCCCGTAGCCTTGCTCCACAGCCTTTTCCCATAGCCCTCCCCGTAGCCTTGCTCCATAGCCCTGCCCCATAGCCCTCCCCGTAGCCTTGCTCCATAGCCCTGCCCCATAGCCCTCCCCGTAGCCTTGCTCCATAACCCTACCCCATAGCCCGTCTCCATAGCCTTTTCCCATAGCCCTGCCCCATAGCCCTCCTCGTAGCCTTGCCCCATAGCCTTTTTCCATAACCCTGCCCCATAGCCCTCCCCGTAGCCTTGCTCCACAGCCTTTTCCCATAGCCCTCCCCGTAGCCTTGCTCCATAGCCCTACCCCATAGCCTGTCTCCATAGCCTTTTCCCATAGCCCTGCCCCATAGCCCTCCCCGTAGTCTTGCCCCATAGCCTTTTTCCATAGCCCTGCCCCATAGCCCTCCCCGTAGCCTTGCCCCATAGCCTTTTCCCATAGCCCTGCCCCATAGCCCTCCCCGTAGCCTTGCCCCATAGCCTTTTTCCATAGCCCCGCCCCATAGCCCGTCTCCATAGCCTTCCCCTAATTGCTTCAGGGGTGGCAGGTAGCCTAGTGGTTTGAGCATTGGGCCAGTAACTGAAAGGTTGTTAGGTCAAATCCCCTAGCTGACAAGGTATAAATCTGGCGTTCTGCCCCTGAACAACCCACTATACCTAGGCTGTTATTGTAAATAAGAATTTGTTCTTAACTGACTTGCCTAGTTAAACAAAGGTTAAAACAAGTGAAAGCTCTGCCCCATAGCTTGTCTCTGTAGCCTTGTGTCACAGGCCAGATGTGCTGGGGTGAGGCCATGCCAGGATCTGATAAGTCCATGCTGTACATGTATTTATAGAATGAAATGATGTGAGCCGTGCCCGGGTATCAAGCCCGTGAGAGAACGGATGACTGTAATGTGTGTGCTCCTTTTTATGTCTCTGTTCTCCATTGTTTATGTGTGGCTGAAGCAGGCTTGTGTTAATCAGGATCATGGCTGATTATGCTGCCGTAGGGCATAGTGGGTTTATGGCTAATGCTGGGCTGGCCATGGGTCAGGTTGGCTGAGGGGAGTGTTGGGTCCTGGGAGTGTCTGCTGGCCTGGGTTAGACCAGACCAGTCTCCCTCCCTCTGCCCTGCCAATGGCCATCACCAGCCACAACACCCGCAGGACTACTGACCAGGAATACTGCCCAGGACTACTGCTACAATGTTCTCTTCTATACTGGTCCTGGCACTGTACTTAATACATGGGCCACACATATTCTTTAGGACTCATTTTACTAAAAGAAAGCTTAGAAAAGCATTTAGAATAATACAGACAAAAATATGGTCATAATAATGAAATAAAATGAAATAGTAGGAACTTCTGTTTTATTTTATATTTCAACAAATCTGATGTGATAAAGTAATGTTTAAAAGAAACCTCTTCATTCTACATGCCATTTAGCAGACGCTTTTATCCTAAGCATTTCTAAGGTATAATAAAACTTCATCTTTGGAGATGAGCTTGAATCCGTTTCCCCCATAACGAGCTGCGTGGAAATCACATGACAATATCATCTAATCACAGTGCCTTATAATCACACCTCAGAGCAACACAACATGCCAGGCAGAATAAATAAGAAGAACTAAATAAATGATCAGTGATTGTTTGGCTCTAAGTGCAGTTAGCTCAGCTTCCTGATTTAGTCGAAGCCTTCAGCCATCCCTCAGCGGAGGACTGGTCTTAGCGGAAGAGAATCGGCTAAAAAGACCCATTTGTCTTTATATCTTCAATATTCGATGAGAGACGTTAATTGCATCGCGCTGAAAGAAAAGGAGGGAGGAGGGGAGGGAGGGATAAAGGGAAGGAGGAGGGTAGGGAGGGATAAAGGGAGGGAAGAGGGAAGAGAGGGATAAATGGAGGGAGGAGGGTAGGGTGGGATAAAGGGAGGGATATACTGGCTAATGGTCCGTAGGGGGAAAAGAAAGGAGGGAGAAAATAAAAGGGGATTTATATTAGAAAGTTAGAGCATATCCTCGGGAGGTTCCTTTCTCCTCCCCCCGTGTGTGTTTGTCTTTCACCTGTGTGCGTCTCTAAGCGCTAATGCTCATTAGCCAGTCTGTGTGATGATAGCTCAGGATCACTGGTAGCGTCAGCTAGCGACCATCACCGCAAGCACTCTGGCTAAGGAGAGAGGCTTCCAACGGTTACACACCACTCTGCTCTTGTCAGCTGGAATAGTGCACACTCATTAATTCAGTCTTTCTTGGTTTTTTTTGGTGGGGGGGTTTTACCTCAAAAGTTTGTTGGAAAGATATCTACGAATGAACTCGCTCAAGGTGCACCGATTTTCATTTTAAGAGGAATTTAGGGGACGCATATGCATTAGAAAAGTCTTTGTGTGGAGAAAGTGCCAGCGCAGCACTTCATTTTGCCTTCTTCCCATCCTTCCTCTTCTACTCTCTTCTTTCTCTTTAATCTAGGGCTTAGTCCTGATACATCACATCTCCCGGTCCTCACTGATCTGGAAACAGTGGATAAGCATTATCAATTTGGCCTAAACTCTCTCTAAAACTTCTGCAGTGATTCCACCTGTCCAATCAGTTAGGGCAAGGACATTGGGCATACAGTGCCTTATAAAAGTGTTCATCCCCTTGGCGTGTTTCCTATTTTGTTGCATTACAACGTGCAATTTAAATAGATTTTTATTTGGATTTCATGTAATGGATAAATACAAAATAGTCCAAATTGGTGAAGTCAAATGGAAAAAAGAACTTGTTTAAATAAATTCTAAAAGAATAAACAGAAAAGTGGTGTGTGCATATGTATTCACCCCCTTTGCTATGAAGCCCCTAAATTAGATCTGGTGCAACCAATTACATTCAGAAGTCACATAGTTAGATTGAACACAGGTTGACTTTTTAACTAAGTGTCACATGATCTGTCACATGATCTCAGTATATATACACCTGTTCTGAAAGGCCCCAAAGTCTGCAACACCACTAAGCAAGGGGCACCAACAAGCAAGCGGCACCATGAAGACCAAGGAGCTCTCCAAACAGGTCAGGGGCAAAGTTCTGGAAAAGTACAGATCAGGGTTGGGTTATAAAAAAATATCTGAAACTTTGAACATCGCATGGAGCACCATTAAATCCATTATTTAAAAAATAGAAAAAATATGGCACCACAACAAATCTGCCAATAGAGGGCCACACACCAAACATCACGGACCAGGCAAGGAGGGTATTATTCAGAGAGGCTCCACACCAGAGATTGGAGTATCTGTGCATGGGACCACTTTAAGCAGTACACTCCACAGAGCTGGG
This sequence comes from Oncorhynchus mykiss, assembly GCF_057628025.1. NCBI lineage: Eukaryota > Metazoa > Chordata > Actinopteri > Salmoniformes > Salmonidae > Oncorhynchus > Oncorhynchus mykiss. Next base: position 22,110,855 of record NC_143047.1, on the reverse strand, counting down.
CTTTACGGAAGTGTCCAGAAAAAAATAAGCAACAACGTTTGGTGTTTGCCAAAAGGCATGTGGGAGACTCCCCAAACATATGGAAGAAGGTACTCTGGTCAGATGAGACTAAAATAGAGCTTTTTGGCCATCAAGGAAAACGCTATGTCTGGTGCAAACCAAACACCTCTCATCACCATGCCCACAGTGGAACATGGTGGTGGCAGCATCATGCTGTGGGGATATTTTTCATCGGCAGGGACTGGGAAACTGGTCTGAATTTAAGGAATGATGGATGGCGCTAAATACAGGGAAATTATTTTTTCTCCCCAATTGGTAGTAGTTACAGTCTTGTCTCATCGCTGCAACTCCCGTACAGACTCGGGAGAAGCGACGGTCGAGAGCCATGCGTCCTCTGAAACACAACCCAATCTAGCCGCACTGCTTCTTGACACAATGCACATCCAATCCGGAAGCCAGCCACACCAATTTATAAGAGGAAACACCGTACACCTGGCAACCTGGTCAGCATGCACTGCGCCCGGCCCGCCACAGGAGTCACTAGTGCGTGATGAGAGAAGGATATCCCTGCCAGCCAAACCCTCCCTAACCCGGACAATTGTGCGTCGTCCCATGGACCTCCCGGTCATGTCCAGCTGCGACAGAGCCTAGGCTCGAACCCAGAATCTCTGGTGGCAGAGACCACTGCACCACCCAGGAGGCCAATACAGGGAAATTCTTGAGGGAAGCCTGTTGCAGTCTTCCAGAGATTTGAGACTGGGACGGAGGTTCACCTTCCAGCAGGAGAATGTCCCTAAGCATACTGCTAAAGCAACACAAGGGGAAACATTTAAATATCTTGGAGTGGCCTAGTCAACGCGCAGAACTCAATCCAATTGAGAATCTGTGGTATGACTTAAAGATTGCTGTACACCAGCAGAACCCATCCAACTTGAAGGAGCTGGAGCAGTTTTGCCTTGAAGAATTTTCAAAAATTCCATTGGCTAGATGTGCCAAGCTTATAGAGACATACCCCAAGAGACTTGCAGCTGTAATTGCTGCAAAAGGTACAATGTATTGACTTTGGGGGGGGGTGAATAGTTATGCACGTTCAAATGTTCTGTTTTTTTTGTCTTATTTCTTGTTTGTTTCACAATAAAAAATATTTTGCATCTTTAAAGTGGTAGGCATGTTGTATAAATAAAAGGGACAACTTTCAGATATTCCGCTTCACCCAAGCGTTTTCAATTATGAAGCCCTCAGGTCCTCCCAGTGCTGTAAAGGTTGTGTGCAGTCGCACTTACCGAAAACACAGGGCAGTGTATCTGATCCCTCCACCCTAAGGCCACAGGGCAGGCACTTGCCTTCTGTCAGCTTAACTCCACCCCCCACACCAACCCTACAATCAACCTTTCACTGTCCGCCCATCTACAGCATGTGTGTGTGTGTGTGTGTGTGTGTGTGTGTGTGTGTGTGTGTGTGTGTGTGTGTGTGTGTGTGTGTGTGTGTGTGTGTGTGTGTTTCTTTGTGTGTGTGTGTGTGTGTGTTTCTTTGTGTGTGTGAATGCTTGTGGTTTGGTCAAATTTGATTATTTTTCAGTAATTCATTATTTTTTATTTGACATATGCATGCAATAGAAATATTCATAAATTCACAATCACAGCTCACAATCACACAAAGACATTCCCTTTTGATGTATGCATGAGTGTGTCCATGTCTGCTTGCAACAAGCATTCGATATCCCATTGTCTCTCGATGTGTGTGTTTGAGTCTTTTTATTACGTAAGGTGTGTGCGGATGTGTATATGTTTGTGTGTGTGTGTGTGTGTGTGTGCATGTGAGTGTGATTGTGTGTGTGTGTGTGTGTGTGTGTGTGTGTGTGTGTGTGTGCGCTCACTGCTGCTCCAGTTTTGTCTTTGGGGATCATTTACAACTCTCAACATTTTTATAACAGCCCATTTGGTGCTATTTATATTGATCACACAGGCTGCCAAGCACAAGTACTGGCTCTGAATACAGGCTTCTCCTGAATCACACCATTTCTCTGCCCTCGGACCAGCTCTGTTCTGTTCTGTTACTCTCTCTCTCTCTCTCTCTCTCTCTCTCTCTCGCTCTCTCTCTCTCTCTCTCTCTCTAAAACAACTATCTTCCTCCCTACAGCTACGTTGCATCACCTCTCTCATAAACCTAGTGTGTCTGCAATGGTCTCAATGACCCTGTATGTTTGTCTCGAAAGGGGAAAGGAGAACCCTACACTTCACAGATGGCAGAAGGATCGTGTTGAGGCTTGCTGAGACGATTTATCATAGATCAAGCTTCGTCTTCGTTGGGGACAGAGGCATGCATGTAGGCTGTTGCGCTGTATATCACTCAGCCCTGTATCATGTTCACTAGAGGTGCTGTAAGTTTGTCCCCATGTGTGCTGTAAGTCATGTCCCCATGTGTGCTGTAAGTCATGTCCCCATGTGTGCTGTAAGTCATGTCCCCATGTGTGCTGTAAGTCATGTCCCCATGTGTGCTGTAAGTCATGTCCCCATGTGTGCTGTAAGTCATGTCCCCATGTGTGCTGTAAGTCATGTCCCCATGTGTGCTGTATGTCATGTCCCCATGTGTGCTGTAAGTCATGTCCCCATGTGTGCTGTAAGTCATGTCCCCATGTGTGCTGTAAGTCATGTCCCCATGTGTGCTGTAAGTCATGTCCCCATGTGTGCTGTAAGTCATGTCCCCATGTGTGCTGTATGTCATGTCCCCATGTGTGCTGTAAGTCATGTCCCCATGTGTGCTGTAAGTCATGTCCCCATGTGTGCTGTATGTCATGTCCCCATGTGTGCTGTAAGTCATGTCCCCATGTGTGCTGTAAGTCATGTCCCCATGTGTGCTGTAAGTCATGTCCCCATGTGTGCTGTATGTCATGTCCCCATGTGTTTCTCCTCCTTCTCTTTTTTATCTCCTTCGTTCTCTTTTTCTCGCTCTCTCTTGTTCTTGTTCTCGCTCTCTCTTGTTCTTGTTCTTGCTCTCTCTTGCTCTCTCTCTCTTTCTTGTTCTCTCTCGTTCTCTCTATCTCTTCTGATGAGCATATAATTAAATGTTCCACATCCATGTCCCTGCTGACATTCACTCTGGGTCTAAGTGTGGATAAGATGTATGATTAATTGAATTATATGTTCACACTGTTGATTGAGTCTCACTCAAATTTAACTGCGGCCATGAATGTATATTGTGAAAAAAAGTGATATGTCTTTATTTGTCCGGGGTCCATATGCTGTATCAAGTGACAATTTGAGTGGCATGAATGTGTTATGATGAACTGAATACCAGTCTGAACACATACCTGTATAATACCCTTTTCCCCCTCACTAATTGGGGAGAAACCTAATACTGGGCTCTATCAATAGGACACTCTGCTCAGCTGTGGATGAGTGTCCCTGTGGTGGGGAAACAACATTCCATCCTTAAGCCTGACCCTGGTACAGTGGTTAGTGACCACATTCTAAATCCTGCACTTGGGCCCTGCTACAGCACCTTGAGTGCCATCGGACGCTTTAGCGTGTGTGTGTGTCCGTCTGTCAGTTCCACTGTAACATAATCTGGTGTGCAGGGTTCTGGTTTGGTCAGGCCTCATGGATCACTTTAGTCCTGGTGGCCTTGGAACCTCCTCCACTTGTCCTGAGCAGGAATGTGTGAGCAGTTTGGAGTTCCTGGAGCGGCTGGCTTAGAGCTCCCTCCCTGTTGTGGAGACACTCAAGGAGGCCCTCCATGCTACTGTTTCTCCCAGTGGAAAAGCAGACGGATAGCAATGAAGGGTTGGGCAGCCAGGGGCAAGGCCGGGCGAGGCATTGTCAGCACTGGTGAAAGGTGTGGGGTCAAAGGTGAGGGTGAGAGGGGACAGGGGATAGGGGAACAGAGGAAACTAGGTTTGGCACCCTCTTAGATCCCAAGGAGACTTAAAGAACAGCAACATAATCTATCTTTCTTTCCCCTCTTTCTGGTCTCTTGCTTTACTATTTTCATTTCCTTCTTTTACTTTCCGTTTCTTTTCTGTCTTTCATTCTGAAGGAGAAGGATGATTTAGGTCATGACTTCCTCTGGACTGAGTGCATGGTGTGTGTGGGTGAGGAAAGGCCTTCTCTGGTCTGTGGTTATCTCCTAGAACAGTGCAGTTAGACTGGTATCAAAGATCAAGTGTCTCTTGTATGTCTCTGAACTGATTACATGGTGCAGGGTGTGTGTCTCGGGACTGAGTCCATGGTGTAGGGTGTATATCTCTGGAATGATTACATGGTGTAGGGTCTATGTCTCTGGACGTATTACTGATTACATGGTGCAGGTTGTATGTCTCTGGACTGATTACTGATTACATGGTGCAGGGTCTATGTCTCTGGACGTATTACTGATTACATGGTGCAGGGTCTATGTCTCTGGAATGATTACTGATTACATGGTGCAGGGTCTATGTCTCTGGACGTATTACTGATTACATGGTGCAGGGTCTATGTCTCTGGAATGATTACATGGTGCAGGGTGTATGTCTCTGGACTGATTACCGATTACATGGTGCAGGGTGTGTGTCTCTGGACTGATTACATGGTGCAGGGTAAATGTCTCCTGGACTTATTACTGATTACATGGTGCAGGGTGATTACATGGTGCAGGGTCTATGTCTCTGGACTGATTACATGGTGCAGGGTGTATGTCTCTGGACTGATTACATGGTGCAGGGTCTATGTCTCTGGGACTGATTACATGGTGCAGGGTCTATGTCTCTGGGACTGATTACATGGTGCAAGGTGTATGTCTCTGGACTGATTACTGATTACATGGTGCAGGGTGTATGTCTCTGGACTGATTACTGATTACATGGTGCAGGGTCTATGTCTCTGGACGTATTACTGATTACATGGTGCAGGGTCTATGTCTCTGGAATGATTACTGATTACATGGTGCAGGGTCTATGTCTCTGGACGTATTACTGATTACATGGTGCAGGGTCTATGTCTCTGGAATGATTACATGGTGCAGGGTGTATGTCTCTGGACTGATTACCGATTACATGGTGCAGGGTGTGTGTCTCTGGACTGATTACATGGTGCAGGGTAAATGTCTCCTGGACTTATTACTGATTACATGGTGCAGGGTGATTACATGGTGCAGGGTCTATGTCTCTGGACTGATTACATGGTGCAGGGTGTATGTCTCTGGACTGATTACATGGTGCAGGGTCTATGTCTCTGGGACTGATTACATGGTGCAGGGTCTATGTCTCTGGGACTGATTACATGGTGCAAGGTGTATGTCTCTGGACTGATTACTGATTACATGGTGCAGGGTGTATGTCTCTGGACTGATTACTGATTACATGGTGCAGGGTGTATGTCTCTGAACTGATTACTGATTACATGGTGCAAGGTGTATGTCTCTGGACTGATTACTGATTACATGGTGCAGGGTCTATGTGTCTGGACGTATTACTGATTACATGGTGCAGGGTCTATGTCTCTGGAATGATTACATGGTGCAGGGTGTATGTCTCTGGACTGATTACTGATTACATGGTGCAAGGTGTGTGTCTCTGGACTGATTACATGGTACAGGTTGTATGTCTGGACTGATTACATGGTGCAGGGTATATTTCTCTGGACTGATTACATGGTGCAGTTTGTGTGTCTCTGGACTGATTACATGGTGCAGGGTGTGTGTCTCTGGACTGATTACATGGTGCAGGGTGTGTGTCTCCGGCCTGATTACATGGTGCAGGGTGTATATCTCTGGACTGATTACATGGTGCAGGGTGTATGTCTCTGGACTGAGTACATGGTCCAGGGTGTGTGTCTCTGGACTGATTACATGGTGCAGGGTGTATGTCTCTGGACTGAGTACATGGTCCAGGGTGTATGTCTCTGGACTGATTACATGGTGCAGGGTGTGTGTCTCTGGACTGATTACATGGTGCAGGGTGTATATCTCTGGACTGATTACATGGTGCAGGGTGTATGTCTCTGGACTGAGTACATGGTCCAGAGTGTGTGTCTCTGGACTGATTACATGGTGCAGGTTGTATGTCTCTGGACTGAGTACATGGTCCAGGGTGTGTGTCTCTGGACTGATTACATGGTGCAGGGTGTATATCTCTGGACTGAGTGCATGGTGCAGGGTGTATATCTCTGGACTGAGTGCATGGTGTGTGTGGGTGAGGAAAGGCCTTCTCTGGTCTGTGGTTATCTCCTAGAACAGTGCAGTTAGACGGGCATCAAAGACCAAGCACCTTGACTTGAATTACTGTATCTCTATCTCCGAAGTGCAATGGGTTGGCACATGCCGGCAGTTTAAAAGCCGTGTATCCTGTCCTGTCAGAGATTTATGAGCCCAGGGGGACTGTAAAAAGACAAAGGCCTCATGGCCTTGGGCTGGTCAGTGGGCCAGAGAGGTCTGGGGAGGGCTTGGAGTGGTGGATGATTGCTGGGAGGGCCGGAGGGGGCTTGGGAGGGTTGAGGAGGGTAGTGAAGGATTGAGGAGGGCTGGAAAAGGTTGAGGAGGACTTGGGAGGGTTGAGGAGGGCTGGGGAGGGTTGAGGGCCAGAGAGTTCAGTCTCATCTGGGTCAACGTCTTCTGACATAATGGATTGTAGGGTGACTTATGTAACACACACAACCAACTCCTGTCCAATCCCACACACACACCATAAGTCTGTTGACCACCTTGAGCTTCCTGTAACATTCCCAAACTATTCTCACTTCCAAGAAAACATGCACGCGCACACACACACACTCTCTCTACTATGATTGTTTCCAGCCTGAGACATACCTGTGTCCAGGTTGCTGACAGATACAGTACATGGGTTGGTATGTGTGTTTTCTCAGTAGGGGTCTTTGGGCTGCAGTCGGAAGACATGATAAAGATATCTGTGTTTGGACAGACACTAGTGGAGCTGAGAGAACACACTCTGCTATAAAGACGACAGATATTACAGGATGTGTGAACGGCCACAATAACACTCTCTAAAGTAGGGATTTTTATTTTCTTTTCAATTTATTTTGAGCAAAGAGAACATGTGGTCTGTCGTTTGCACCACAGCATATGCATGACACATATTTTGACACATCTTCACACAAATTCATGCATTTTCCTTGATCACTACTTGATTATAATTCTTGCTGGCTGACTTCCCTAGCAGGTTAAGTGTAGTGCTATGGTGAGTGATAATAGCCGGCTCATCCTCTCAGCTAATGAGTTAATGGGAGCAGGGTGATGGTGATATCCATCCAGTACAGGGAGACGTAGAGCCATGTACAGCCCCAGACAGCTTTAGACACAATGGGAACACTCACAGACAAGCCTGCCTGGGCATCTGCTTCCATAGGGATCCCACTGAGTGAGAACACACATTTAACCATCTGTAGCTCAAAGACACACAGGGAACAGAGGAGGAGAGTGGAGAAAAAAGGAGTGCTATTATTGAATGTGTGCGATGGTGTGTGTGTGTGTGTCTGTGGGAAATTGAAGTATGTGTGTGTGCGTGTGTGCGCACATGCAGGTGCACTTGCACAGGTGTGCATGTATTCCTTAAAAGTCATAAGTTACAATGCATTTGTAGTCTGCAATGGATGAGCCAAACTAGGGACTAAAGACACATTAACAAAGAACTAGTAGAACACAGTAGAATCACACCCAGCTGTCATGATGAAATGAGATTGACCTAACTGAAACACTGAAGGCCACATGACTCAATGGCCTGTACTGAGCAGTGTGTTCACGCACTGTTTCTGGAGAGGATGAGCGAGCTTAAAAGCTTCTGACAGTAAGATGTGAATCATCAGTCGTTTCATCAGAACATCACGCCCACCAGGGACCTCGGGAGAGCGTTGTGACCGATCCCGCTCCCTGTATTCTAGTAATCCGTGGGCCAACCAAAACCTCAGTCCCTTTTCTACATGTCACAGCATTTCTGTATAACTTGGGCTTCTGGAGAGTGCAGCGTTCAAGTGAATAGTAAATGGTAAAGTGAGTTCCCTCAGTTACATTTACAGTATTTACATGATCATCAACCATGACCTTAATTATATGAAATAAGTAGTTGTTTTTACTCTGCTTGTAACCTTAACAAAGGTCAACTCTAGCACTCCCGTTAACCCGTCTCACACACCTCTGAAGCTCTTAAATAAACAGACAGCGGATTTCAAGGTGTGTGTGTGGTGGAGTTGGTCATATAGAAGCTCAGAGGTGTGTGTGTGGTGAGGGTGGTCATATAGAAGCTCAGAGGTGTGTGTGTGGTGGAGGTGGTCATATAGAAGCTCAGAGGTGTGTGTGTAGTGGAGGTGGTCATATAGAAGCTCAGGGGTGTGTCTATAGTGGAGGTGGTCATATACAAGCTCAGAGGTGTGTGTGTGGTGGAGGTGGTCATATAGAAGCTCAGAGGTGTGTGTGTGGTGGAGGTGGTCATATAGACGCTCAGAGGTGTGTGTGTGGTGGAGGTGGTCATATAGAAGCTCAGAGGTGTGTGTGTGGTGGAGGTGGTCATAAAGAAGCTCAGAGGTGTGTGTGGTGGAGGTGGTCGTATAGAAACTCAGGTGTGTGTGTGTGTGTGTGTGTGTGTGTGTGTGTGTGTGTGTGTGTGTGTGTGTGTGTGTGTGTGTGTGTACATTACCTCTCCACACATCAAAATTCAGCAGCACCTGCATTTGCTTTAACTGCCACTGTGCTGCCAATGTCAACAAATACACACACACACACACACACACACACACACACACACACACACACACACACACACACACACACACACACACCTTGCACTACACGGGGTCAAAAAACCTGCAAAACATACTCAGTGTTATTAAAAATTATGTGACACCTGCAATACGTGCATACCCCTTAGCTAAGCATCCCCTTAGCTAAGCATAAAGCATGGGTGGGTTTGCGTATATTTGCTGTCTAAATATGCCAGGTTGTTTTGGCATCAGGCAAACCAATAATGTGACGCACATCAAGGATGCACCTCCCCTCATGCAGTGTGTGTGTAAATAAGAACAGTTGTGAGTGTGTGTTCCGTTTAGTGTCCAGTGTGTGTGTAAATAAGAACAGTTGTGAGTGTGTGTTCCGTTTAGTGTCCAGTGTGTGTGTGAATAAGAACTGTTGTGAGTGTGTGTTCTGTTTAACGTCCAATGTGTGTCGAATAAGAACTGTTGTGAGTGTGTGTTCTGTTTAACATCAAGTGTGTGTGTGAAGAAGAACTGTTGTGAGTGTGTGTTCTGTTTAACATCAAGTGTGTGTGTGTGAATACATATAATGGGGAACGACCAAAAAGAGGAGTGCAGGTTAATCAAATCAAAGTTTATTGGTCGCCTACACAGTTCTGCAGGTGTTATCGCAGGTGCAGTGAAATGCTAGTGTTTTTAACAACAACTGTACATTAATATCTAGCAATACAATAATAACACACACACATTATCCAAAAGTTTTCAAAAAATAACAATTGCAGACACTTGCATTGATGGAAGCCACAATCTATATGCAAAGTAAAGCTGATCTACCCACTAAATAAAAAAAGATAAAATAAATATAGAATTAAAAATATAGAATAAAAGTAAATAATAAACAAATATATTAAGACATCAGAACATGCAATGTCAGTTTCAGGAATATATATATATATATAAATACACTGCTAAAAAAAATAAAGGGAACACTTTGTAACAACACAATGTAACTCCAAGTCAATCACACTTCTGTGAAATTAAACTGTCCACTTAGGAAGCCACACTGATTGACAATACATTTCACATGCTGTTGGAATAGACAACAGGTGGAAATTATAGGCAATTAGCAAGACACCCCCAATAAAGGAGTGGTTCTGCAGGTGGGGACCACAGACCACTTCTCAGTTCCTATGCTTCCTGGCTGATGTTTTGGTCACTTTTGAATGCTGCCTGTGTTTTCACTCTAGTGGTAGCATGAGACGGAGTCTACAACCCACACAAGTGGCTTAGGTAGTGCAGCTCATCCAGGACGGCACATCAATGCGAGCTGTGGCAAGAAGGTTTGCTGTGTCTGTCAGCGTAGTGTCCAGAGCATGGAGGCGTTACCAGGAGACAGGCCAGTACATCAGGAGACGTGGAGGGGGCCGTAAGAGGGCAACAACCCAGCAGCAGGACCGCTACCTCCGCCGTTGTGTAAGGAGGAGCAGGAGGAGCACTGCCAGAGCCCTGCAAAATGACCAGCAGGCCACAAATGTGCATGTGTCTGCTCAAACGGTCAGAAACAGACTCCATGAGGGTGGTAAGAGGGCCCGACGTCCACTTGTGCTTACAGCCCAAGATTGGCAAATCGCCACTGGCGCCCTGTGCTCTTCACAGATGAAAGCAGGTTAGTGGCAGTGTCTACGGTTCAGGGCAGGGTACTGGGCGGAGTCCGGCTAGTGGCAGTGTCTACGGTTCAGGGCAGGGTACTGGGCGGAGTCCGCCTAGTGGCAGTGTCTACGGTTCAGTGCAGGGTACTGGGCGGAGTCCGGCTAGTGGCAGTGTCTACGGTTCAGGGCAGGGTACTGGGCAGAGGCCGGCTAGTGGCAGTGTCTACGGTTCAGGGCAGGGTACTGGGCGGAGTCCGCCTAGTGGCAGTGTCTACGGATCAGTGCAGGGTACTGGGCGGAGTCCGGCTAGTGGCAGTGTCTACGGTTCAGGGCAGGGTACTGGGCGGAGGCTGGCTAGTGGCAGTGTCTACGGTTCAGGGCAGGGTACTGGGCGGAGGCTGGCTAGTGGCAGTGACTACGGTTCAGGGCAGGGTACTGGGCGGAGGCCGGCTAGTGGCAGTGACTACGGTTCAGGGCAGGGTACTGGGCGGAGGCCGGCTAGTGGCAGTGACTACGGTTCAGGGCAGGGTACTGGGCGGAGGCCGGCTAGTGGCAGTGACTACGGTTCAGGGCAGGGTACTGGGCGGAGGCCGGCTAGTGGCAGTGACCACGGTTCAGGGCAGGGTACTGGGCGGAGGCCGGCTAGTGGCAGTGACTACGGTTCAGGGCAGGGTACTGGGCGGAGGCTGGCTAGTGGCAGTGTCTACGGTTCAGGGCAGGGTAAAAAAGGACAAATGGAACAAATCGTGATCTGATTGACCAGTGTGACAACAGCCTGACCACAGCTCTACTCTAACCCCTATCCACCCCATGATCCTGTAACGTTCTAACCTCAGTGGACTGCTCAGGCCCTGCAGGTCACCTCCCAGGCTCCCACACACTGCACTCACATCCGCCCTGGTGTGTCATACGCTGGAGGAGAAAAGGAGGTAGTGACAGAAATACACTCATCACAACTGATCCATGTACTGTAGTGGTTATGATCCCATTTCAAACCAGCCTATACAGTTACTGTATCTGATGAAGATGGAACACATTTCAAGCAGAGTCAGGTTTACTCATACAGTAGCCTAAAACTGTTTGACTTTGCAAATGTATCGTAGCGTAAATACTCCTATTACATCAATGCCAGTGTGACTGACCCGGGGACGTGAGTGTCTAATATGAGCAGCATCTTCCCGGAAACGCAAATTAAAAGGAATCTATTTCTGCCTCTCCTTCCTGCTATGCTCAGGCGGATGGGCACACTGATCGTACCATGAACCCGGTTCACGTCTATCTCAATAGCCCAAAGATTCATGATTTTCAAACTGTCCTTCCTATGTGGTTTCAGTACCTGTGCCAACCCTGTAGCAGCATATGCCTGTCATTGGCAGTTGTTAAATTATGTTTGACCTTTGAACTCTCACTACAAAAAAACATATATAACAGCCCTAGTCATCCCCCCTGAGTGACAGGAAATGATGTGCTGCTGTCGTGGCCTCTGCTCTGCTGAGCGGTGTGGTTAGGGGTGCTGTGAAACAGGCAGCAAGGAAACATTACCAGATAATTAACGGTTATCATGTCTCAAGAGAGAGGGAGAGAGAGTTGTATGTTTGTGTAAATGAGTATATGTGAGAGAGAGTTTATATGAAAGATAGAGACTGAGACAGAGAGAGCAGGAGTGAAAAATGAGAATCAGATTAGAAAACAGTATGTGCATCATTATATACTCATGTTACATTATTGGACATCATTTTGGCCTTGTCGATGGACTACTTTGTGCACATGTATTTATTTGTGGACACTCCGCACTGGATATACAGATGTTTCCAGAATCCTATCTATCCACTGTCACATACATTATACAATATAACTTGTACTACCACTCACACACATTAGAGCCTTGTCATGAGCATCTTTGTGCAGTTCATCTGTGGTGCCACTGATCTTCTCTGCTTTGCCCGTACATGTTTTCTGTTTGACTGTCTGTTCTCTGTCATCCTTCCTCCCTCTCTGCTCTACTCTAAACCACCACGCTCCCACACAGAACAGCCCAGCAGCTGAACAGAGAAACAACAGGCGACCTCAAGATTTAAAGAGACAGGAAGCTGAATTAGCTGAGAGCAGGGTGCCCATGTTAATATACATGTTACATTTCAACATTTCAATACATTCATTTGATAAGTATTTGATAGCTTATGTTTTGCCTGTGCATCCTGGTTTCACTTCAGCACCTCGCATAAGACTTCCGGGAGAAAGGAAACTTTTCAGGTTGCTTTTGTGCTTGGTGTAATGACTACTGGAAGAGACAGTTACTGTTACTGTGAGATGAACAGTCACAGACACCTTGCAGACACCTTGCAGGGTGAGAGCTATCTACCAATATCTGATCTCAGAGCAGTTCATTAGTGCGGCCTGCAGTTAGCTATCCCCAGATGACCTGGGTTTGACTAATATCTGGTTCTGATTTGGATCAGACATATCACACACTCAGTTTTCATCCACAGACACAGCTGATGATTTTTTTATTTCACCTTTATTTAACCAGGTAGGCTAGTTGAGAACAACTTCTCATTTGCAACTGCGACCTGGTCAAGATAAAGCAAAGCAGTTCGACACATACAACAACACATAGTTACACATGGAATAAACAAAACATAGTCAATAATACAGTAGAACAAAAGAAAACAAAAAGTCTATATACAGTGAGTGCAAATGAGGTAAGTTAAGGAAATAAATAAGCCATGGTGGCGAAGTAATTACAATATAGCAATTAAACACTGGAATGGTAGATCGGCAGAAGATGAATGTGCAGGTAGAGATACTGGGGTGTAAAGGAGAAAAAAAATACCAGTATGGGGATGAGTTAGATAGATGGGCTGTTTACAGATGGGCTATGTACAGGTGCAGTGATCTGTAAGCTGCTCTGACAGCTGGTGCTTAAAGCTAGTGAGGGAGATGTGAGTCTCCAGCTTCAGAGATTTTTGCAATTCGTTCCAGTCATGGGCAGCAGAGAACTGGAAGGAAAGACGACCAAATTAAGAATTGGCTTTGCGGGTGACCAGTGAGATATACCTGCTGGAGCGCGTGCTACGAGTGGGTGCTGCTATGGTGACCAGTGAGCTGAGATAAGGCGGGGCTTTACCTAGCAGAGACTTGTAGATAACCTGTAGCCAGTGGGTTTGGCGACGAGTATGAAGCGAGGGCCAACCAACGAGAGCATACAGGTCGCAATGGTGGGTAGTGTATGGGGCTTTGGTGACAAAACGGATGGAACTGTGATAGACTGCATCCAGTTTGTTGAGTAGAGTGCTGGAGGCTATTTTATAGATGACATCACCGACATGATAACACAAGCCACTGTTGTGGGATAGAGAGAGAGAGAGTACAGCTCATGAGAAAGAGAGAGAGAGAGAGAGAGAGAGAGAGAGAGAGAGAGAGTACAGCTCATGAGACTAGCATGGCCTCTATCACAGCCCCTACTAGAAACATGCACTGTCCCATTATGGGCTGAGTTTGAGAATAAATCATCTAATGCACCCACCAGTTCAAAGCACTACCCCGTCAAACCTAATCTAACCTGCTCTCTCCTCCCCCACTGCCCTCGCCCCACTCCCTTGGCCGACAAAGCCATCTGCAGTCAGGCAAGGGCTGGGAACACAGGAGCATAGTTACAGCCAAGGGAGCGGTAGACTAGCACTAGCGCTGACAGGGAACCTCTCCAGTGTCTGTGTCTCTAGTCTGTAGAACCCACACTTCCCGTGGACGACCTTAAGATCTGGACATGTGAAATGACTGCTCCTGGGTCACTTAGCATTGCTTTGGAAGCCAATTAAAATATATTGCCCTGTGAAATGACACTGTTGTTGTTGTACCCAATAGCATTTAGAAGAGGAGGGAGATTGTAAAATAGATTGCGAATTCTGCAAGTATCAGCCTTTCCACTGAGAACTTTAGTGCCATTAAGAATATGGCCAAGAACAACAAGCGAATGGCCTTTTTAGAGCGACCACTGGTAAAGAGAACATATCTGTGGAATGTCTTCTGCATGTCTCCTCTGTGTCTGTCACTCAATGTGGTTTCCACCACAAGACACATACCCTATTCCCATAGGAACTATAAGGCTAGCCTCCATGTCAGCACAGCTAGGGGACAAACATACCAGCAGACATTCAACACAGACCTAGTCAGTTTGGGGGTTTTACTAATCACGGAGATGGCTTTGAGGTGTGATACTGATCTTAGAACAGTGCTTTGACTTAACTTGTAAATTAATTATAGTTTGACAGGCCTTGAGTAGGGCCAGACTGATTGAGCTGGGAAAGAATTACCTCAAACATTCAGACATGATTTAAAATAAGAAAACGTCCTATGGAAATGATTAAACCTGAACCAAACACTGTGGGAAAACAAGAGTAGCTATAGTTTTATTGATTTAATATGCTCACAAGAGATGATGAAAATACTCCATAGATTATGTCTGACACTAGATGTCAACTTGAAACATGGAACTAGTGAGCACATGCACAGTGAGGCTGTTACAGGATCTGTAGGTGTAGACATGTACAGACTCAACTCCCTCAATATCATTTATTACATGCATGACTGCATGCACTAGTTGTTAGTGGGCATTCAACTCAACATTTCGTATCTAAGGAAGGTAGCTCATTTTGATTGAGTATGAAATGTTAAAATGATTACACCAATCACAGAATAATTTTTATGTGATTACAGTATTTTAGGGCCATGCATCCGCAATGCATCTGTGTTCTTACCTATTTAGTAAAGATAAAAGAGTTAAGTCCCCCTCCTCTCAGCGACAGGGACAGTGACTCAGTGACAGGGCTTATGTTACGTGAGAACTGTCTCACACCAGATTTGCACTTCCGTTCTCACTTAAAGACAAGCCCCATTGATCCTTTGGAGAGGAGGGATAGAAGCTGTGTGTTTTTCCATGGCTCCCTCCAGTGCTGAGGCCTGCAGACTGCTACTCTCTGTGTGGAGCTGCGGCTGCAGCCGGGTGTGAGACAGCCCAGCCTGTGATGACTGACAGGCCTCGAAAAGGGATAATGTGTCTGGCCCCTGTGCCAGTGCAGCACAGTACAGCTCCAAGTGATAAACACTGGTAACCTGATCCAGAGACAAGAAAAGGCTCTACTCCTCCTGACACAATGCAAAAACAATGCACCTCCGCAACGCCTCACTCAGATCTGACCAGACTTGCTTAAACAGTTCCACCTTGATCTAGCCCAGATCTAGTTCACTTCAGCTCATTACAGCCCAGCCCAGCCCTGTCCGATTCAACTAAGCTCAGCCCAACTGGGCTCGTCTCACCTCCTCAGAGGAAGCCATCAAATCTTTCCACCATCTGTCTGCTGTCTCCTGCTTCACGACGGGGACTCTCCACCACTATTATTGTAAAGGCCCTCCCTATTCAACATTCCCATTCAGACGACAGGACTTTTGCATTCTCTCCCTTCAGGAATAGTTATTGGAAGTTTTATTTGATTTTATCTGTGTTTTATTACTCCTGCAAATAGGCCCCCTCAGAGTGGCTGGGCCCCTGCCCTTGCCGTAATGCCAATGTAAACATGGGAAAGTAATTTGAATTCTAACAAAGTATAGATTAGCTGGTGACAGTTTGTGGCATGGGCGATTATTTCGAAAATAATCCTGTTTTGATATGCATCGGCGTCCCGTCAGGAATTTTCAATTTGTTTTCCCATTGCCGGATGTAAACAAGCTCCCAATGTCTCCTTATCACTGAGACGCACGGACGGGGAATGAACGCGCGTCTGTCTCCCACCTCTCCCCTCCCCCTTCCTTCCCGCCCCCCACACCCGTCTCCTCCGCTATACTGCTCAGCGTCTGGTTTGAGTCGCTAAGAAGCAGACTCGCTTGTCTGGGTTTCAACAAGTCCCTTTATCACACGCAGGTAGAGGGGTTTATGTATGTACCTGCAAGTCATTCGCAAACATGAAGTCCTCAGAAACGTTCCTCCTGAATATGTTCTGCTTGAGGAGTTTCTGCCCATTTCCCTGTGTGAATAGGCAAATGTGCAGCCCGGCAAAATGGCCCCCTGTAACTCAAAAGAAACGGGCCTGGTGTATGTGATAAATGTTTACAGAGTTGACTGTCGACTGCAAGTTATGTAGAGAATTAATTGTTTTTTTGAATAACAACAACAACAACAAAAAAACGGTCAACTTTAAATTAAAGTTCCAAACTTAGTCAAAAACGATTGAGAAATGATGGCGGTGTAACGGCACTATTTGTGGTGCTTTGTTGCTGGTAATATCTCGCATTTGGCTCCCCGTCATACCCTCCAACTATTTAGGAGGTGTTGACTCATTTCATAATGTTCAGTGTACCTGAGTGCAGGACTTAAAACCACAGACTAACAGCGTCCGAGAGAGAGCCACTGTGGCGCTAGAGCTGTTAACTTTAACCTTCCTTCATTTGGCAGGAATGCCAAAGGGGCTATTTATCTCACTTTGTGATTGATTGCTCCTGCCTGAAGCTCATCAGCATGTTGCTCGTCATGTCTTAATGTTTATCGGGATTATGCGAGGATAAACATTGTAATCCTAAACGTGGTCCGGGACTTCCAATTACCCACGCTCCTTTACCAAAAATAAGGTCACCATTGATTTAACCTATTAATACAACATAAGCCATCTGTCATCCCTCTCCTGTTAATTTCACCAAAGTTAGGACTGACTCTCGAGGTGACCCTCTAGATGCCCCTGCCTCATCAGGAGTGGGCGTTTGATTAGAGGTGACCAGGCACGCAAGCCTGCGGTCACTGCTGTTACCCAGCCTGGCCACCATAGCGTTAGCGATAGTGCCGGGGTAGACGTCCAGTCCGTGCTGACAGTCTGGATCGATGGGGGACAGATCGCTTTCTCCTCCTGCGATCGTTACGATCCCGCCCCTGAGCTCAGGTAGCTAGAGAGGGGAGCTGCAGGGGGAGGGACACAGAGGAGACTAGAGGTGATGGAGCTGATCAAGGGGTACCCTCACCCAGACATACTGTCTACTGTCCTTACATATTTTAATATAACATAGGGTACATTAGTCATGAAGAAGAAAGAGTCATTTGCCTGATGACACCGTTACCTACTGAGACTTTTGATGTTTTTTATTCAGTGATAAAACAATCACAAGATCTCCATTTTAATTCATTTTTTTACATTGTGTTCTATATATTCCAATCCACAATTCTCTTAGCATATTTACCCTTAGTGGGATAAATAAAGTATCTTGAATCTAATTTAATTAAACACATCATCTGTTTGGCTGAAACATGATAGAGCTTCATGGCCTGGCACATAAGTAAGGGCTACAGAGCAGACTGACTCCGTATCCGCCCTTCATTAATCTAGTCTAATACATTCAAATCCAAGCACTGCTTTCACAGGCAAGAGTAAGCACGCCTTAAATTACAATACAGAGGAGTGGAAATCATTACTACCTTTAATGTTCCCAATCTAATTGAGGCATTAATTGAAGCAGAGAACTCCACTGAGGATGATTCATAACTGTTTTTTAATGTAGAGAGGCCTTCAGCAGGAATAAGGAATATCACAGGGAATAGCCAGTCAATGTTTTCCATTTTTTCTAGATATGAAAGCTCCTTGACTTTCCGGGAGGGTAGAGAGGGGAACTGCACAGCGGGAGAAAACCCTTGCCTGCCCGAGAATACGCAAACATACACACACACGCACACACGCACACACGCACACACGCACACACACACACACACACAAAGGCTATGTGGCTCCTCTAGTAATTTTTGATTTGTTTAAGTGTGTGTGTTTGTGTGTGTGTGAGCATGCTTGTGTGTATGTGCTGTTGGCGTGCCTCGAGGCTCCTCTGTCGCCTTATCAGTCTCAAAGTAAAAAAACATGCTTCTCTAAGCTTGAATCAAACGTTTAGATATGTCTCAAATACTGCAGAATCACTGCACTTTCAGGGGAATGTGCTTGGGCAGGTGTAGTGAAGACTGGCTTGATGATGTCTTTACAGAGTGCCAGTCAGTATGTTTCTGTAGGGAGGCTGATTGAACCTGATGTCTGACTGTTGTCTCTGAGTTTTGGTTATGAGCAGATTTCAGAGGACTCTAACAGTACAGAGGACTCTAATATTCCTCTGTACAACAGCGCATCATGAAAACTAACAGTTCTAATGGGTAGTGAAATATAATGTATGACTTTTGACATTATATTTAGTAACACATTTAAAAATACATATCTAATCACTTTAGATTAATTATAAGACTTGAGAATTATTTGAATATGTTTTTAGACAGGCTGCAGTCTCTTGTATCAATGTCATACCCATTGCAGGGACCAGTTACCCCACAGAAACCTAAGGGACCCTCTCATACGCACACACACACGCACGCACACACACGCACGCACACACACACACACACACACACACACACACACACACACACACACACACACACACACACACACACACATCTAGGGACTTTGTCACACTGATACCGTCACGGTTCCCCCGTGGCATTAGTGTCACGCATGGCATGCCATCTGGAGTGGGGAGAAGGGTTTGTTCAAAGACTGTTTGAGCTGAGTGGTACATGCTTTGACCGTGCGGCTGACCATCTGGGCTGGCACGGTGAGTATCACTAACTTTGAGCTGCCTGTTCTGCAGAAAGGGGAGGAGGGGGGAGAGCCAGAGGGAGATAGCTGCAGGGTTAAGAGCAGTCAGGAGCTTAGTGGACATATTGATGAATGTATTAGATAACGCTGGCATTCCCTTGCCTGCCTACTGGGGTTTTTGTCATTCTCTTTCAGAAGCTGTCCACAATGCAGTATCCTTTATTCTGCCTCTAGTATGAGACATAGAACAACTCTGTATCTCTTCCTCCCATAGTGTACCTGTTGATTCTGCAGCAAATTTACAAAGGAAAGAAAAGGCATTGGGGGGAGGGGGAACACATGGCAGAGTTGGACTGTGTTTTAACATTATCAGCCTCACTGGTGCAGTCTGTATAGACGGGTTAGCTGACAACGTCACCAAAAAGTTGTGCACTCTTCAATGGGGCACAAGTCCTTGTGTTGTTGTGACTCTGGATGGCCTGATAGCTTGCAACAATAACAAGAAGCTGCCATGTGGAGAATCCTAGGTGACTCGTTTCAACTGGTTTTTACCTTGTTCTTGATACCATGTCTTGTTTTGAGGTGTTTTGACTGTTGCCACGTCTATGCTAATATGGCAAAAAAATTGCTAGCTAGCTAACCAACAACTGTAACAACGTATTTGAGAGACAACAAGTGCTCATTGTGAAAACAAAATATAGTTTGCATGTTGTCAACAATCTAAGCCAACCCCATCTGTTTTGCCCCATAGTTGAGCACGACTCGGTTTTGTTGCTTAACAACCAACCCGTCTATTGAAGAGTTGTTTCTATTGTTGTGTATATTATTTGATGTTTGTATGGATTCACCCTCTTCCATGCTGATTATGTATTAGTTTAACAGCGCTGGTGAACTGTATAATAGATACAGGAGCATGATCTAAGAAGCCATCTTATTTCTTCTTTTCACCGTGAGTTGGCGATAGAAATGTACTGACATCAACATTAATAGTTCATCTTTAATTTGCATATCAAAACACTATCCGATGTTGTTTGCTCTTTTAGCGTGCGGGCAGAAAAAAGTCTGTAACAAGCCGCTTATTGGCTTTAAGGCCGTTGAAAGAGGAAAAGGGATTTTTTTTAATGCTAAAGCAGGGATGAGCAAAAGTAAGCCCATCTTATTATTCAGTCTCTACTGCTAAGGGTTGGTTTTACTAGCGGAGATGAAGAGGAGGATGGGGGAGAGGGGGTCGGAAATGGTAGCAGAGGAGGGTTACATCTTAGGAGGGTTACATCTTAGGAGGGTTACATCTTAGGAGGGTTACATCTGTACCAGAGTCCAGGACTCGTGCTTTGACCCCCCGGGCCGACAGTTGTGCTTACCCGGCAGGAACACTTATCCTGACAGGTCTGTGTGTGGCTCTGAGTAGGGCTGTGGCAGTCACAACATTTTGTCAGCCTGTGATTGTCAAGCAAATAACTGTCAGTCTCACTGTAATAGACCATTAATTAACATTAACACATTTAGCATCTCCTGGCTTCCACACATACATTTTAAAAAGTCTAATAAATCCATGTAATATAGCCTACACCTTCACAATAAATCCATTATTTATTTTAGATCTAAACAAGCATGATATGAAGAAAATGTAGTCTATTTCAGAAGAACAGAATAACCTTGTCCTTCTATTAGGTCCTGATCTGGCTATGCCAAATGGCTTAGAATTCTGTGGCATTATTTTAAAGTACGAAGAATACAATTGAACAAAACTGAATAAAATACAAAGGATATTTTCTCCAAACGATTTGAGGAAGTGCGCACATGTGGCTATTCTGTGTTGGGCGGTTAACAAAGAAATAGGTATTCCTATATAATTAATTTAGAGTTATTAATGTAAATGTAGTTGTTCTACAAAGATTGAGCTATATGTTTTGATTTGTAATACAGTGTAAGGCTGCATGATGTGACTCTAATTATGATTTGAAAAAAGTTGGTTGAAAGACATGAGCTCTGCTTAGTTTTTTGCAAAGGCTGTACACACTACATCAGTCACTCATTCACAATTTGACAAGCGCATGATAATGCCTAGAATTTCACAGAGGCATCCTCTTTGTGTGTCCATAATGCACCCCAATAAAATCCATGCCTTTTGTGCTCGATCACGTGATTGGGTCTTTTTCACAGGCTACAAGTGAAGACAAACACATCGGGGACTCAACTGCACGTGTCCTTATCCAATTCCAAGGTGCATATTGAAGATATTGGAAGACATGTTCACATTTATTTTTCATCAGCCAACAAGGTGAGTAGGCCTAACGAACAACAAAAGCACTAGCCTATGTCAAACTACTATCCCCAAAGTACAAAAGTTGACCTACTCTGTGTGAGAAATAAATATTCTAAACATAGTCTGGGACTATGGGGACTAAAACACCATCATCAAAAGTGACCGCAAATGTATTTATGCATGTAATGCATTTTAGAATAAAGTGCGTTTTAATACCTTCATAATAAAAGCATTACATGCATAAATACATTTGCGGTCACTTTTGATGATGGTGTTTTAGTGGTGAAAAGTGTTTTAGTGTTTTATGGTGAAAATGATCTTTCCCAAACTTGAAACTCACGCACTGCTTATGTATGCCAGTTAGGCTCTACACTCCTTGTAAAGCGGATTAATGTGCTTAATTTTAAAAAGTTATTTGGCCACTTTAGTTGTGATACAAACTTTTTTAAAACATATCGGCCTATCGGCTAGGCAACATGAGGTGTGCGACCATAATAAGAAAAAGTGCAAAAAAGGCATTGTTTCTTATGCTGGGCATCATTCACAAGTGCTAATATATAATTCACAAGTGATAGGCTAATATTGTCACCCATCAGACTATTCTTTATTTAATCTTCTTTACATATACGAAATAATATATGTGTGAAATTTGTTTTGATTTAGAATGGACCATTATCATGCACCTGTATCGAAACAGGGTCAGTGGGAAAAAATACATGTCATCTATGCAATTAAATGGGGCTTTTCCCCGTGGTTTATTTTCATGCCAGCCAGCTAGGCTACAAGGCTAGGCTGTTGTAAATATAAGCAATGTGCTTAGTATTAGGAAAGTTGAGAAATAAAGATAGTTAGCCTAGCCTATAGAAAGCTGATCCTCCTATTTTTAGTAGAGGCCATCACTCTGTTTTCTCGCCCAATTGCGTAGCCTATTGAAATTTTGCGCAACATGAGCTTATGGGGTTCTCATCTCAAGTGTTTGATTAGATTTTTGAATACATTTGCATTGATGTCAGAGTGATTAGAGGGACAATAGAGTGCCAAGTACCAGGCAGTTAGGTAGGCTACCAATGACCATCAGCAGCATCAGAGTTTGGAGAAGCTTAATTACCATAACTAAACAGTCATGTGGAATTTGACTGCCTTCATGACTCGTGACCGCCGTTGTGGAGGTCACAAGAGAGTGAGAGTGCAAGTACTATAGGGAAAAAAGAGATGTCTCACACCACTACGGTGGGTCTACAGGTGGCCAGATCCGCGCCCAGCCGCATTACTTTAGTCAGCCGAGAGGAGGTATCCACTTCCCCTTAATATTTGATAGTTTCCTTCAAAGGTGTCCTGCTGCCTTTGCTGATCTCTGCTCTCTGCTGCTGTGTCTGGGCCAGGCTTGGTGCTAGTTGTTCAGACTTCTCGCCTGTATCCTGCATGGGGATAGTGTTACCCTTCTCCTTTACCTCTTCTTCTCTCCTCTCTCCTCTCTCCTTCCTCTGCTTGCGCTATCGCTTCTATCTCCCCTGGCCATCATCGATCATCACAGAATGCACAGTTAAGCTCAACAGAGGAACGGTCGCCCCGCAGCATGCCCCTCGGTTAGCAGGCGTCTACCAAAGTGAGAGACCCTTGGCTGGGTCAGGCGTAGGGGGAATTCCCAGAGTGGGTGGATGGAGGGAACCAAGGAATGAAGGGGGAGAAGAGCTTGTCGGGCACAGCTACGGCTGGTCAGATCGTATTCCTGGCGTCTCAGCGTTCTTGATTCCCCAGGAGGAGTCGAGTCCAACTGGCATTAACATACAGTATGAAGGCATTCCGGTTTCTCCCACCGTATGCAAAGAAAACCAACAGAAAACCAACAGGAAAAATAAATATATATATATATATATATATATATATATATATATATATATATATATATATATATATATATATACACACATATATATAACCAGTGTTTAATTACTGACGAGCAAATGGACAGAGGCTTTTTTGGAGAAGTGGATGAAATCTAGGAGACTTCAAAGACAAGGAAGGGTATAACGTTCCCAAACACTTCATGAATATTGCAGTATTCCAAAGTCACTCCTCCTGATCTGAAAGATAGAACTTCTGAGGATCGGGGCCCCCTTCATTACTTACAGTAGCAGAGTGGATGGCTAGTCCATGAACTATTTAAATACACACCGAGATGTGAGGAGGCAGTGGCCAGCATGCTAATGAAAACCAGACTGGATCCATAGAGAAGCCCTCTGTTACTGATTACCCACTCCTATCCTCTCCAGTGCTGCTCTCAGGGAGTCAGGTTTGAGATGGAGTCAGAAATACATTGATATTCTGGACTCTCTTTTTATCAGTTATAAAAACTATTTCCTGTACTATTTTCTTCTTATACTGAGGTCAAAATAAATGTTTGTGTGTACATGTGTTCACATACATGTACAGTATGTTTGTGTGCTTCAGTATATATATATGTGTGTGTACATACAGTACTATTACGCCTTGATACATGGATGTGTATCTGTGTATATCAGCATATGCACAGCATAATGATCACAGCTGTTTGTAACAGAAGTGTCCCAGAGTCTGAAAGTCAAGACAAGTGACAAAGGGACTAGAACTCACTCTAGAAGTTGGCCAATACCACAGTGTCATCAACCCCCCTTCATGTTCAGTGAGAGTCCTCTCCCCATCCACTCACTCTTGGCTGTCCTATCGTAGGCACTGTGCTAATGAGAAACAAGCCATATTTTTAACACTGTGAGGCCCTGTGGAAGGATCTGGTTCAAGGCTGAAGGAGCCACTCCCAGGGCGTGATGCCAGTTTTTAGTGTGAGGGACGGGTGACAGTACGTCACTCTGTCAGTTAGAGATTCAATGTGTTTGTTTTTTTGTGTTGTTTGTTAGAGGTTGGCAGGGTGTGATGGGTGGGCTGTGGCGGGCTGGGGATGTTAGTGAGGAGTAGGATGTCTTGGTGACTGGTGGCACTCTCACCGACACCCTATATGGGCATGGTGGGTCACAGGGGTAAGTCAAGTCTGGAGAGACCCAAGGCCAAGGCCACCAGATGGTAAATATAGAGATAATATATTTGTGGGACCAGGACTCAAAGCTTCTACCAAATTGTCCCATATATACAAAGCAACAAGTGTATTCAGTTGTTCTGTGAGAGTGCAACATATTTAATGACTTATGCTATGCAGCTGGCAGTAATGATCCAGCCTGCTCCTCTTGTCTTCATATATACGTAAATAATATCTCATAGAAAAACTGAACTTCAGTTGACAAATCCAGTGTTGTGTATGTGATTTAAAGCCCTGTCTTAACTCTACAGCTCTTCCTCATCTCTCTCATTCTGTAGCCTCAAGACCTCTTTTTTTTTTTTTTACCTTTATTTAACTAGGCAAGTCAGTTAAGAACAAATTCTTATTTTCAATGACGGCCTAGGAACAGTGGGTTAACTGCCTGTTCAGGGGCAGAACAACAGATTTGTACCTTGTCAGCTCGGGGATTCGAACTCGCAACCTTTCGGTTACTAGTCCAACGCTCTAACCACTAGGCTACCCTGCCGCCCCGCCGCCTCTAGAATGTGAGACCGTGTCACAACAGGCCCGTGGTACCCACAGGGAGAGAGGACTAAGTGGTTGTGAGGACTGGGAAAGGGCCTGGGTAAAACACTAAAGACTTTTCAGAGGAGCTCGCTGCTTTGCACTGCACTGCTCCCACTCTTCTCTTCAGATCAGCGCTCAGTCGCCCCAAGCAGAGTCAGTCGCCCCAGCAGAGACAGTCGCCCCAGCAGAGTCAGTCGCCCCCAGCAGAGTCAGTCGCCCCCAGCAGAGTCAGTCGCCCCCAGCAGAGTCAGTCGCCCCCAGCAGAGTCAGTCGCCCCCAGCAGAGTCAGTCGCCCCAGCAGAGTCAGTCTCCCCCAGCAGAGTCAGTCTCCCCCAGCAGAGTCAGTCACCTCCAGCAGAGTCAGCCACCCCAGCAGAGTCAGTCGCCCCCAGCAGAGTCAGTCGCCCCCAGCAGAGTCAGTCACCCCAGCAGAGTCAGTCACCCCAGCAAGCTGTTTGTTTTAAGTCTCTCACGCTTTCATTCTCTCTCTCTCTCTCCCTCTCTCTCTGACTCTTTCTCTATCTATTCCTCTGAAGCATTGTTCAGTCTTGCACTGCGGCATGGAGCTACAAGACACCGTTTAGAGTTCCCACCCTTACCATTGTTCCAGCCTGTTCCTCTCAGAGGTGACTATTATCCTTCTAACCACGCTCTCTGCCAGGGGACAAACAAAGATTTGTTGATAGTTTGTTGAAAAATGCACCCGGGAGGATTGCATGCTTTACACGTGGAATGTGTAATAAATTAAAAACAATAATTTTGCTGACATGGTGAGATAGACAGGGAGACAGGGAGGACGTGTGTGTGAGGGATGTGAGCGGGGTTGTGTACAATGATGGGTAGAGGGACGGGGGTGAAGCAGCTTCCTCATCTCTCTCGTTCTGTTATCTCACGGTTCCCTCTCTCTGTCTTTCCTGTCGCTCTCTCTCCTTCTATCTGTCATTCCCTCTGTCTATCATCTCCTCCCTCTTTTGGAGCTCTGATGGAGGAGTACGTAACGGCTTTGCTAAATGGGTTCCCCTCCTAGCCTCCTAGCCTCACTTAGATAAAGATTGCATTTCAATATTTCAGGAGAGACATTTTCATTCATCGTCCTCTCTAAGAGATAACGATTAGATGTATATTGCTCTGGTTCACATAAATCAACTTGTTTTGGGTGCACTCCAAGTACCCCCCCCCCCCCCCCCGCCCCTTCCTTAGGCACATTCTCACTCCTCAGCCAGCAGTGTGTTCAAGAGATTTTGCATTGACCATTGACTGTTGGCTTTAGGTGCAGTTAATTTAGGGTGTTGTGAATGGCCAACTTTGAAGGGTAATTGATTGTTACAAACAAACATTTCAGTCTTATACATTATAGTAATTATAGCAATTGATAATGAGCAGTGGAGACTATTTACAAAAAGAGAAAGGCTGGGCCAGTTGCCCCATTGAATATCATAAAGTATGTCACTCAGTCAATCACAACATCCACTTCCTACCTGTCTGCTGACATGGTTTAACAGCCCTATACTTCACAACTGAAGCTCTCTGTCTCTCCACCAGCCAATATCCAGCATCAATGTGGCCTAATGGACACACAGTAAAGACTGAGCCCATTAGATCCCATTATAGAGCCATGGGAGAGATGAGAAGGGAATGAACAGCAAGAAGCATCCTCACTATGGTCCTGTGATCTTTCAGGTTTAGTACCAAACATTTCAGAAAGATTACTAATCCTGTCATGAACATAAGGACATAGTGAAACAGGTGGCAGTGATTTGTAGGGGAGAATCTGGGTATCACAGTGAAATGTGTCCCACATGGGTGTCACACTGAAATGTGTCCTCCATCACCATCTCTCTCCTCTTGTGAAATATGAGCCAAAGTGGCTGTATGAGGATCATGGAATTGTAGAGACCACAGTATGGACGGAAGTAGAACTTCTGAATAGAAGAGACTGATAGGAGGTAGATAGATGGATAGTGACACACACACACACACACACACACACACTGTCAAAGTCTATCTAGAAGATAGCGAAGGAGTCAGGCGCAGGACACAGGTAAGAGTAAAAAAACACTGATTTACTCAATCCAAACATGTAACAAAATCCTGTTCCAAACCAGCACAAAACAGGACACAAAATCCAACACACCGGAATACACGAAAGACAATCACGCACAAAACAGAAAGGGAAACCAGAGGGTTAAATAAGGAACATAATTATGAGATGGGAACCAGGTGTGTAAACAGACAAAACAAAAGGAAAAATTAAACATGGATCGGTGGCGGGCTAGAAAGCCAGTGACGTCGACCGCCGAACGCCGCCCGAACAAGGAGAGGGAACAACTTCGGTGGAATTCGTGACACACACACACACACAGTTCAGTCAGTTGAAGGGGGATGGGTCCCCAGAACAGACACCTCCTCTGCCCTCTCTAGCTGATACTCTAGCTGTTCCTTGACCCTTGCCAGGATAAGCTGCTTTTGGATAATCAATGGACACCAGTTAAATGTAATTGCCATGTCACAGTGTCAGGGACACCATTGATTCACCATTGTAGTTTTTGTGGGGACTGTTCCACAGTATTGTCCTGGTAAGAGGATTTTAGAGACCAGATGTCCTTGTTTAGTCCTGTTACAGTCTTACTTTACCCCAGACATGCTGAGGCCAGACAGGCCAATTTAGTCATTTAACACGCTTCTGCTATTGCCAAATCTAAAATCTACTTCTTGCCCTTACCCTGTAAGAACTTGTAGCTCTGAAAGGAGTGGGTAGGTGTTATCAATATGGCATAATAGGATACCCACAGCTAGGCTATGTGTCAGTTTGGCTATAATGCCTACACATATGCAACCTGCTTCTAAGCAAGTGTATAGGGGTTAGAGGCTAGGGGTCAAGTTTGGGTCTAGGGGTGAAGTTTGGGTCTAGGGGTCAAGTTTGGATCACTGGAGATGTCTGTTAGGGTCTATTAACATTGTGAGAGACCCTGGTGCAAAAGCTACAGGCCCAGATGATTACAACTGTAAGGAAACCCATATAGCAGCGAGCGAGAACATGTGTTGCAGCAACATTACGTTATCATGTGAGGTTAGAAACATGGCCCCATAATCAGGAGACAGTGCTGCACTAACCTACCGCGTCGCTGTTTGCAGAGCAGTTCACTATAACCTTCATGTAAATAATTGACCTGCTATTGTGAATTATTCATCAAAGTGCCTGTAAAACAAAGGTAGCAGCTCTCCATAGAGCAATATATTATTTTGCTTTTATGTTCTTTACAGTAGTGACTACATGTATTTATTGTAAATGCTATTAAGGCATTGATTTACAGTATATTGTTTATTGGTGGCAGGCTTAATGCATATTGCATGTTTGTTCATGGACATGTATGGGCCATGTACTAGTCATAAAGCCCATTTCTGTTGCCAGTATGTCTACAGATATGTAAATACATACAGTTCACAAAGACATTAGAAAATAAAGGTAGCCACACATACAGGACTGTATATGGTAGCAAATTACTTTGCAATGTGGAAACAACTTTTATGTTTGGATCTATAAAAAAACGAACATGAATGAACTGTATAAACCTGTCAGGAGAGTAGGTTTCAGTTCAGCTTCTCAGGATGAATAGAGGTGTACTGTAGTGATTGTCAACTTCCTGTACTACAGTAGGTTGAATGTTTCCGTGCAGCAGTGAGAGCTGGTCCTCAGGGCTCTATGCAACCTGTGTCCTGTGGGGAGTGGAGCAGCACCAGAGAGAGAGGAGGTTAAGATTGATTTGCACCTCTTTATAAAGCTGCCGTGTAGGCCTCTGGCTCACTGGCTCTCTCTCTATCTCTCTCTCTCTCTCTCTATCTCTCTCTCTCTCTCTCTCTCTCTCTCTCTCTCTCTCTCTCTCTCTCTCTCTCTCTCTCTCCATCTCTCTCCCTCTCTCTCTCTCTCTCTCTCTCTCTCTGCTACTCTTCCAGGCTTTTGTCACTGTCACCATCTCTCTTTGCCTTGACTTATGTCCCCCCCAGGCATCCCAGAGATTCCATTACCTCTGCGTGCATTGTGGGAATGAAAAGACCTCCCTGTGTGAAGTGCACGCTGCCGTCCCCACGCCGTCTCGGATTGATGGGCTGAGGTACGACGGTGACTCAGAGAGACAGATTTACATGGAAGAGATATGGAGGGCTGCTGTGGTTAGGGGTCTAGCAGGCGCTAGCAAGGCTAACAGACATCACATCCCAGGGTACACAGAGAGGAATGGCTTATTCTGAGGGTTGCAGCCAGGAGAAAAGAAGATGGGGTGTTGTGGAGGTCTGGTGTAGCTTGTCATGCTGTGATTAATAATATGCTGTAAAATGAAAGTATATATTTCTTTCAATTACCTAACAAGCTTACCATTTCTGAGAAATTCGTTACACTCGCCCTCTTGCACTTACTTCCAGACCCCAGTTGTCTGTGAGTGTGAAGAAGCTGTTTTTCTTCACCAGGGCCCAGAGAGCTCCTCGCTTTAGCCCTGTAATCAGGACCTTGCCTCTGTCTGTGTTGGTGTTAATATTGGATCTGACAGCCTCTCCACGGGGGAGGGGCCTTGAACCAAGAGGCTCCAAGCCTCCCTCCTCGGCCTTCACCTTGCCCCCTCCTCACCCACCTCCTCACTCCCCTCCTCGGCCAACCTCCTCACCCCCCTACTCGGCCCACCTCCTCGGCCCACCTCCTCACTCCCCTCCTCTGCCCATCTCCTCCTGCCCCTCCTCACCCACCTCCTCACTCCCCTCCTCTGCCCATCTCCTCAGCCCCCTCCTCGGCCCACCTCCTCGGCCCCCTCCTCGGCCCACCTCCTTACCCCCCTCCTCGGCCCACCTCCTTACCCCCCTCCTTACCCCCCTCCTCGGACACATTTACATTTACACATATTGGCTTAAACAGTGACTGGGAGAAGAGGGTCGGCCCCTAATGACATTGGTCAATGAGGCTTTTTTTTTTTTTACAGCCGGGCCTTTATGGAGTCAGATGCCAGAGATGGACAAATAGCAGGACATTAGCTGTCAGAAGGACAGGTATGAGCCAGCGGCTTAATAGTCTGTTTGTTAGTGGGGAGGAAGAGGTTCGTAAAAGTGGAGATTCTTATCTGTCCAGGACCCTGTGTGTGTGTGTGTGTGTGTGTGTGTGTGTGTGTGTGTGTGTGTGTGTGTGTGTGTGTGTGTGTGTGTGTGTGTGTGTGTGTGTGTGTGTGTGTGTGTGTGTGTGTGTGTGTGTGTGTGTGTGTGTGTGTGTGTGTTTTGGTCACAGACTCAAAGACGAGCAGGCTGTAGACTGCTCAATCCAGGGGCTGCATTTCATTAGCTCAACATAGGGGTTCTATTCCTACTCTTGGTCCTTTAGCTGGACAGATCTACAATCAGGTATTTTACTATCCCATTAATGGTTAAAGTTGGGATTGTGCTCATCTAATCTGATCGTGGAGCTGTGTGTTAAAGGCCACTACTACCTTGAGCACTGAACAACCTGCCATGCGCCCAGCCTTCCCGCCGGAGGCATCCATTTCATGTGTGTCTAAAATACTGAACAGATGATTTGTCAACACACTAAATACATCTTCAGAGAGGGAAGTTGGGTGAAATGTGTGGGTGGGATGTTTCTGACAGCATAATCAGTTCATCCAGCCATGTTTTATGTCCTGACAGCGACGGCGGTCTCTTTCCGCCTGAGGAGCGCCTTTGGCCACGTTCTCCTGGTCCCTGTGCACACACCTTTAACGACTTCTGAAATGTCACTGAATGTCAGGCGGTAGGATAAAACCTGTGTGTGTGTGTGTGTGTGTGTGTGTGTGTGTGTGTGTGTGTGTGTGTGTGTGTGTGTGTGTGTGTGTGTGTGTGTGTGCGTGCGTGTGTGTAAGCGGCAAGGACCTGCTTGCTAGTGATCTTTGGTGGGGTTTTAGTGTAGTATTGAGGTGATACTGCTGTGCAGGGTATCTCTGATCAGGTGTGGGCCAGATTTCACCAGGCAAGCTGGTTGGCTGGGGACATGATTGAATGAACATGCTACTAAGGAGCAGACTGAGGGAAGAGCCTTATCAGTTGTATAACAGTGAGTGAATACCGCTTTCGTCTCAGCTACACTGAGGTAGTTATTGTAGGCACTTGTTTTTTCTTCTTGTAGAGGCTGTACACATAGTGAGATGTTCCAATCATATCAGCTTAAACTTGCAATATGTAACTTTCTGGGGCCATCCAACTAAATTCTCATAGGAATGTGAATTATAGATATGCGTTCCAATTGGTAGGTCTGTTCTATGGGTGCTATTTCTTTTACTTTCAGTTTTGTACACCAGCTTCAAACAGCTGAATATACTATATTTTTGTTTATGGAAAATATATTCCACAGCAGTTTAGATGGTACAATGATTCTCTGCACTATACTTGCTTGTTTTGTCACATAAACGGAAATTAGGCAAACTATTAGAATTTTAGAAACCAGGAAATAGCAGAGCAATTTCTGCATAGTGCACCTTTAACCAATGTCCGATAAACCAACCAGGCACCCCTCTCTATCTCTTACCATCTCCTCTGTGTCTCTGTAGCTGTGATCTTGCCAGCACGCTGTGTGTGATCTTGTGTGAGCTCTCCCTGTCTGTACTGTGAGCCCTGCAGCTGTGTGATTTCAGGCTCTGTGTGAACGGCAGGGTCTCTGTTAAGCCCAGCAGCGTGAGCCTGTATCAATTACTCTGCAGCAGCGATATGGACGCAGCAGGCAGTCGCTCCACTCCTCAAAGACAACGAACCCGCGTCAGTGTCCACTCAGTGTCCACTCTCTCTCAGCTCTATGACCAAAGGAGTGGCCCAAAGACTGGCTAACTTTCAGCCCAGCGAACAATTCACCTAATCTACAGTAGGAGGGAGGATGCGATGGGGGAGAGGGGGTATAGAGAAAGAGAGGAAATGAAAAAGAGAGGTGGAGAGGGAGGGGGATCGGGGGTTAAATTAAATAGAGAAAGAGGGGAGGGTGAAAAAGAGAGAGGTGACCAGGAGAGATGAAGAGAGAGATAGCCGGTAGAAGGGAATATTTCGGAAGAGAGGGAGGAGAAAGAAAGAAGACTGAAGAGGAAAAGAAAAAGAAACAGAGGAAGAGAGAAAAGCAGTGGCTTCAAAGAGGAAGGTCATGACCTGTGACCCCTTTCACCCTGTACCTTTGGCAGTAAACTGAGAGGCCCAGTTCTCCTCAGAGAGACATAGATCTGTGTCTCAGACCAGAGCCTGGTGCTATAGATGTCCTTTAAGCCATGCAGCTCTCTCTCTACTATCCAACTCAATCCAATACCTCTGTTCCTGGCCCTTTACTCAATACTACACCACTGGGAAAACAAACACCATTGAATCCAAAGAATTGATGTGTGTGTTTGAAAGAGGTTTCTTAGGCAAACACTGTCATACATAATATGTATGTTATTACCTTGGTGAGCTCATGTTTAGAGGCAGGGACTGGCTTATCAACCAGGCAGACTGGGGGGTTTAGGGTATGTTAATGAGTGGGGTAAATGGCAGGGTTTGAAGCACTCCTTCCTATTGCAATTTCACACTTGTCAGCTCCCGTGAGGAAACTTCACCTTTACTAGGGCGAGCAGAACAGTGCAGAAGAGAGCAGACCACTCAATGGAGAACACATACAGACAGTATGTCTAGATGGTGTAGGTGAAGTTTATAGTTTTCTCTCAGTAGTTTCAATGTAATTGCAGTGGATTCTAAGGCTCATTATTAAAAAGGTAGACATTTTACTGGCCAAGTATGTTTCTCTTGACAATAGAAAACACAAGGATACTGTATTGTGAGGCAGGCAATATGGCTTAGTGCATGGACAGGCATGTCAGATCTGTTATTCCTATCAACTGGTGTAGGTCTTGGTAAGGTCAGAATAAGGTACATTATTCTAGTTGCCATTGTAAACATTTATTTTTATTTATTTTTATTTCACCTTTATTTAACCAGGTAGGTTAGTTGAGAACAAGTTCTCATTTGCAACTGCAACCTGGCCAAGATAAAGCTTAGCAATTAGACACATACAACAGCACAGAGTTACACATGGAATAACAAAAAATACAGTCAATAATACAGTAAAAAAAAGAAAACAAAAAGTCTATATACATTGAGTGCAAATGAGGTAAGATGTGGGAGTAACCTCTTGAAGCTAGGGGGCACTATTTTTATGTTTGGAAAAATAACGTTCCCAAAGTAAACAGGCTATTTCTCAGGACAAGATGCTAGAATATGCATATAATTGACAGCTTAGGATAGTATAAAAATATTGTCTGTGAGAACTGATATTGCAGGCGAAAGCCTGAGAAAAATCCAATCAGGAAGTGACTCTTATTTTGAAACCTCTGCGTTCCTATGCCTCCCTATTGAGCATTGAAAGGGATATCAACCAGATTCCTTTTTCACAATATGCTGGTCCACCTCCTACGTATGCGATGACATCACCTGGTTTAAACGTCTCTAGAGACTATATATCTCTCATCATTACTCAATGCCTAGGTTTACCTCCAATGAACTCACATCCTACCTTACCTTTGTCTATACACTATGCTTGAATCTATGCTATCGTGCCCAGAAACCTGCTCCTTTTACTCTCTGTTTCGAACGTGCTAGACGGCCAGTTCATATAGCCTTTAGCCGTACCCTTATCTTACTTCTCCTCTGTTCCTCTGGTGATGTAGAGGTTAATCCAGGTCCTGCAGTGCCTAGCTCCACTCCCACCCTGGTGCTCTCATTTGTTGACTTCTGTACCGTAAAAGCCTTGGTTTGATGCATGTTAACATTAGAAGGATGCTGAAACTGAAAGCGCGAACCACTGCTTTTAATCAGGGCAAGGTGTCTTGTAACATGACCGAATACAAACAGTGCAGCTATTCCCTCCGCAAGGCTATCAAACAAGCTAAGCGTCAGTACAGAGACAAAGTAGAATCTCAATTCAATGGCTCAGACACAAGAGGCATGTGGCAGGGTCTACAGTCAATCACGGACTACAGGAAGAAATCCAGCCCAGTCACGGACCAGGATGTCCTGCTCCCAGGCAGACTAAATAACTTTTTTGCCCGCTTTGAGGACAATACAGTGCCACTGACACGGCCTGCAACGAAAACATGTGGTCTCTCCTTCACTGCAGCCGAGGTGAGTAAGACATTTAAAAGTGTTAACCCTCGCAAGGCTGCAGGCCCAGACGGCATCCCCAGCGGCGCCCTCAGAGCATGCGCAGACCAGCTGGCTGGTGTGTTTACGGACATATTCAATCAATCCCTATACCAGTCTGCTGTTCCCGCATGCTTCAAGAGGGCCACCATTGTTCCTGTTCCCAAGAAAGCTAAGGTAACTGAGCTAAACGACTACCGCCCCGTAGCACTCACTTCCGTTATCATGAAGTGCTTTGAGAGACTAGTCAAGGACCATATCACCTCCACCCTACCTGACACCCTAGACCCACTCCAATTTGCTTACCGCCCAAATAGGTCCACAGACGATGCAATCTCAACCACACTGCACACTGCCCTAACCCATCTGGACAAGAGGAATACCTATGTGAGAATGCTGTTCATTGACTACAGCTCGGCATTCAACACCATAGTACCCTCCAAGCTCGTCATCAAGCTCGAGACCCTGGGTCTCGACCCCGCCCTGTGCAACTGGGTACTGGACTTCCTGACGGGCCGCCCCCAGGTGGTGAGGGTAGGCAACAACATCTCCTCCCCGCTGATCCTCAACACTGGGGCCCCACAAGGGTGCGTTCTGAGCCCTCTCCTGTACTCCCTGTTCACCCACGACTGCGTGGCCACGCACTCCTCCAACTCAATCATCAAGTTTGCGGACGACACAACAGTGGTAGGCTTGATTACCAACAACGACGAGACGGCCTACAGGGAGGAGGTGAGGGCCCTCGGAGTGTGGTGTCAGGAAAATAACCTCACACTCAACGTCAACAAAACTAAGGAGATGATTGTGGACTTCAGGAAACAGCAGAGGGAACACCCCCCTATCCACATCGATGGAACAGTAGTGGAGAGGGTAGCAAGTTTTAAGTTCCTCGGCATACACATCACAGACAAACTGAATTGGTCCACTCACACAGACAGCATTGTGAAGAAGGCGCAGCAGCGCCTCTTCAACCTCAGGAGGCTGAAGAAATTCGGCTTGTCACCAAAAGCACTCACAAACTTCTACAGATGCACAATCGAGAGCATCCTGGCGGGCTGTATCACCGCCTGGTACGGCAACTGCTCCGCCCTCAACCGTAAGGCTCTCCAGAGGGTAGTGAGGTCTGCACAACGCATCACCGGGGGCAAACTACCTGCCCTCCAGGACACCTACACCACCCGATGTTACAGGAAGGCCATAAAGATCATCAAGGACATCAACCACCCGAGCCACTGCCTGTTCACCCCGCTATCATCCAGAAGGTGAGGTCAGTACAGGTGCATCAAAGCTGGGACCGAGAGACTGAAAAACAGCTTCTATCTCAAGGCCACCAGACTGTTAAACAGCCACCACTAACATTGAGTGGCTGGTGCCAACACACTGACACTGACTCAACTCCAGCCACTTTAATAATGGGAATTGATGGGAAATGATGTAAATATATCACTAGCCACTTTAAACAATGCTACCTTATATAATGTTACTTACCCTACATTATTCATCTCATATGCATACGTATATACTGTACTCTATATCATCGACTGTATCCTTATGTAATACATGTATCACTTGCCACTTTAACTATGCCACTTTGTTTACATACTCATCTCATATGTATATACTGTACTCGATACCATCTACTGTATCTTGCCTATGCTGCTCTGTACCATCACTCATTCATATATCCTTATGTACATATTCTTTATCCCCTTACACTGTGTACAAGACAGTAGTTTTGGAATTGTTAGTTAGATTACTTGTTATTACTGCATTGTCAGAACTAGAAGCACAAGCATTTCGCTACACTCGCATTAACATCTGCTAACCATGTGTATGTGACAAATAAAATTTGATTTGATTTGATGATTTTAGAAGACTACTCCCAAAGTTTGTTTTATTCACTGCTTTAGCACACTCTGCCAACCCGGATGTCTTAGCTGTGTCTGAATCCTGGCTTAGGAAAACCACCAGAAACTCTGAAATCTCCATCCCTAACTATAACATTTTCCACCAAGATAGAACCGCCAAGGTGTTGCAATCTACTGCAAAGATAGCCAGCAGAGTTCTGTCTTACTATCCAGGTCTGAACCCAAACAATTTGAGCTTACATTTTTTATTTAGCCTTTCCAGAAACAAGTCTCTCACCGTTGCCGCTTGCTATAGACCACCCTCTGCCCCCAGCTGTGTCCTCGACACCATATGTGAATTGATTACCCCCCATCTATCTTCTGAGCTCGTGCTGCTAGGTGACCTAAACTGGGACATGCTTAACACCCCGGCCATCCTACAATCTAAGCTTGATGCCCTCAATCTCACACAACAAAAATCAATGAACCTAACAGGTGCAACCCCAAATCCGTAAACACGGGCATCCTCATAGATATCATCCTAACTAACTCACCCTCCAAATACACTTCTGCTGTTTTCAATCAAGATCTCAGCAATCACTGCCACATTGCCTGCATCTGTAATGGGTCTGCGATCAAACAACCACCCATGATCACTGTAAAACGCTCCCTAAAACACTTCTGCGAGCAGACCTTTCTAATCGACCTGGCCGGGGTATCCTGGAATGACATTGACCTCATCCTGTCAGTAGAGGATGCCTGGTTACTCTTTAAAACTGCCTTCCTCACCATCTTAATAAATAAGCATCAATTTAAAAAGAAAAAAAAGAACTAGGAACAGATATAGTCCTTGATTCACTCCAGACCTGTCTGCCCTTGACCAGCACAAAAACAAACTGTGGCATTCTGCATTAGCATCGAATAGCCCCCGTGATATGCAACTTTTCAGGGAAGTTAGGAACAAATAAACACAGGCAGTTAGGAATGCTAAGGCTAGCTTTTCAAACAGAAATTTGCATCCTGTAGTACAAACTCAAAAAAGTTCTGGGACACTGTAATGTCCATGGAGAATAAGAGCACCTCCTCCAAGCTGCCCACTGCTCTGAGGAAGGGAAACACTGTTACCACCGATAAATCCACTATAATAAAAACATTTCTCTATGGCTGGCCATGCTTTCCACCTGGCTACCCCTACCCGGGTCAACTGCACGGCACCCTCCACAGCAACCACCACAAGCCCCCACCACTTATCCTTCC
This sequence comes from Oncorhynchus mykiss, assembly GCF_057628025.1. Lineage (NCBI taxonomy): Eukaryota > Metazoa > Chordata > Actinopteri > Salmoniformes > Salmonidae > Oncorhynchus > Oncorhynchus mykiss. The sequence goes on along the minus strand of NC_143047.1, from coordinate 22,073,795 downwards.
CCCAAATCCAGATAGCTGATGTTGTGAAAGAGCTGCAAAATCTGGACCCCTACAAATCAGCCGGGCTAGGCAATCTGGACCCTCTCTATCTAAAATGATCTGCCGAAATTGTTGCAACCCCTATTAATCGCCTGTTCTAACCTCTCTTTCGTATCGTCTGAGATTCCCAAAGATTGGAAAGCTGCCGCAGTCATCCTCCTCTTCAAAGGGGGTGACACTCTAGACCCAAACTGCTACAGACCTATATCCATCCTACCCTGGCTTTCTTAGGTCTTCGAAAGCCAAGTTAACAAACAGATTACCGACCATTTTGAAACCTTCTCTGCTATGCAATCTGGTTTCAGAGCTGGTCATGGGTGCAACTCAGCCACGCTCAAGGTCCTAAACGATATCATAACTGCCATCGATAAGAGACATTACCGTGCAGCTGTATTCAACCTGGCCAAGGCTTTCGACTCTGTCAATCACCACATTCTTATTGGCAGACTCAATAGCCTAAATGCAAGTAAAACTAAATGCATGCTATTCAATTGATCACTGCCCGCACCTCCCCGTCCGTCCAGCATCACCAGTCTGGATGGGTCTGACTTAGAATACATGGACAACTACAAATATCTAGGTTTCTGGCTAGACACATCCAAAATTAAATCTAGAATCGGCTTCCTATATCGCAACAAAGCATCCTTCACTCAAGCTGCCAAACATACCCTCATAAAACTAACCATCCTACCGATCCTCGACTTCTAGCATATTCTAGCATCTGGTCCTGAGAAATAGGCCTTTTACTTTGGGAATGTTATTTTTCCAAACATAAAAATAGTGCCCCCTAGCGTCAAGAGGTTAAGGACAACAAAGTCCTGACCTTAATCCTATAGAACATTTGTGGGTAGAACTGAAAAAGCATGTGCGAGCAAGGAGGCCTACACAGTTACAGCAGCTCTGTCAGGAGGAATGGGCCAAATCTCACCCAACTTATTGTGGGAAGCTTGTGGAAGGCTACCCAAAACATTTGACCCAAGTTAAACAATTATAATGGCAATGCTACCAAATTGAGTTCATGTAAACTTCTGACCCACTGGGAATGTGATGAAAGAAGTAAAAGCTGAAATAAATAATTCTCTCTACTATTATTCTGTCATTTCACATTCATAAAATAAAGTGGTGATCCTAACTGACCTAAGACAGGGCATTTTTACTCTGAGTAAATGTCAGGAATTGTGAAAAACTGAGTTTAAATGTATTTGGCGAAGGTGTATGTAAACTTCCGACTTCACCTTCAGTGGTCATCTGTTGTCAATCTCATCATGAGATTTTAATAGCATATGTCTAGTACATGATAAGGCTGTAAAGTCACGGTCAAGTGTTGTTAGGATTGGAAGTATTAGTCTCTATATCACCCCTAAATATGTGTGGGTGTGTGTTTGTGCGTGTGTGTGTGTGTGTGTGTGTGTGTGTGTGTGTGTGTGTGTGTGTGTGTGTGTGTGTGTGTGTGTGTGTGTGTGTGTGTGTGTGTGTGTGTGTGTGCATGTGTGTCTGTCAGTCAGTTATTTCGCACAGTTTGTGTTGTTGGTGAGCGGTCACCGTCAGGGTCGTAAAGAGGGCGCTGTGTAAATATTACCCCTCCATGGCGGGCTGGGGAGGGAGGGGAGGGAGGAGAGGTATAGCTTGCCCTGCTTATAGATCATCCTCGGCCTACACACTACACACACACACACACCGTTCCCCCTTCGCCCGGTGTCTTCTCACAGACACAGCATTCTTATGGGTGTTTTATAATTAGTGCCTGAGGTGAAGAAATGAGGAATACAGACGCATCCTTGTGACATTCATTACACACAGCCCTCATTATGGTTGTGACTGAATAAATTAGGCTGTGATGTGGACAACTTGTGATTCATAATGTATGTATGTGTGTGTGTGAGTCTAATGCACCCATGTATTATGTGTGTTTGTGAGTTTGTGTGAAAGCGCAACTCCCTCACTCCCCCCACACATCTTCCTTGCACATACCACACAAGCATTATGTGTGTACGCACACTTGCACACAAGACAAACCAATAGGACACTGGGTTATTTTGAATGCGTTTGTGAAGTATTTTGGGCATGTGCCAGAGCATGTTTGTCGCTTGTAGAAGGTGAGGTCTGTGAGTGCAAGTGACAAGAGTAAAATATTCAAGTATTCAACAGTAGTGGGAGAAATATTAGAGTACTGATTCGACCATTAGTCCACTTTTGGAGAAAAAAAATAATCACATTCAAATATGAACATAAATACTATATTTGGCATCAGTCTGACACAATATAAAGAGGTTTGCTGAATGATATTATCTCAGTAGACTGGGGTTTATCTAATTGAGAGAGGCATGTTGTTTCAATAATATGTAGCCTATTTCAAACTGAAATATAGTCTTGAGTGTAGAACACTAGTCTACTTACTCTGCTGCCTAATCCTTTGTGGCACCGTAGTTCTCACTGCAGCCTAACAGGGAGGAGAACGAATTTCTATCTGTTTGCATGCCTGGGTGTGTGTGTATGTGTGTATGTGAGAGAGAGAGAAGTACAGGGAGAGAGAATGAAAAAGAGAGATAGGGAAAGACAGGAGAGCCTTCTCAACCTTAAACAAACTGACTAAAGTAGGCCTGTTTTCTGATCAGGCACAGACAGGAGCACACTTAGCGCTGCTGGAGACACTCTAAACAGCCGCTGAGGAATTACCCAGCTACTGTCTGTGGAACTGCAAGTGCTTTTGGGACTGTGGAGTGTCCCCAACTAACAAACCCCACACTCACAGACAGACAGAGTTGCTAAATGGCATACAAACACTAGTAGTTGACACACTCTTTGACTGATACAAATGATAGGAATGGTTAAATAAAACACAGAGGTACAGATACACACACACACACACACACACACACACACACACACACACACACACACACACACACACACACAGTAAACCAGGTAGATAATGAATAGCTTCGTCTCAACCCACTGAGTGTCTCAACCAGGTAACTTGAAACAAGCACCAAACAACACATTCTCACTGAGGAGAAGCAGCCACCTTATTCCTTCTGCTGGTTGATATTTAGTTGTGTCTGTGATCTGCATACTGTAACCAGGTTTCCCCGAGTAAAGATGAGCTCAAAGTTAGGCCCCATGATGTTGCAAGGCAAACACACCCAGAATATTCACCTTAATTAGGTATTTCCCTCCCAAGTAAAGTTCATTTCAATTAGTCCCACCTGGGCCCCTCTTCCAGCTCCCTGTGATTTGTCAATGCCCAAACTTGGATTTTGTGCATGTGTGGCGGTCACAGCACCATACACTGTTTGTGTACATGTGTTTGTGTGTTTATTTGCGTGTGTGTGCACGTTTGTGTGTGACCTAAAGAGAAGGGACTTCTGTGCCCTTGACATTTCCTTCTTGTACTTGTGATAAATTGCAGAGGTTATTTACTTGTTCTAGAGAAGGAGAATCTCACAATTCTGTTTTTTCCCCAAACACACACAAAAGATGCACAACTTTTCTGTTCACCAAATTCTCTGCTCTGAAACACACTGTGGAAATACACTCCCTCTCTTGGTTTCTCACATTTCTTTTTAAATGTCAGCCATTCTGTTTTCTCTAAATGTTGTGCCTTTCTAAACTGTAATTAGTTCCAAAAGAAAGAAGAAGAATTCTTAGTTTGGGGAATATATTAAAAGACACAAGAACAGACAACGCATATGATTATTTTTGTGTTCAGAACAGTCGACCATTATTCTAAATACTCTGAAGATGGTTCTGTGCGTGAAAGCGTTAGATAGCCTACAGTATGTCTTATGTTGGCCGCTGAGGGTGTACTGAGGGTGTACTGTGTCCGCTCATCCGTTTTGTGACACCCTCACATGGGCAGATCAATCTGCTGAAAGGAAACCCATCTGGTCACCTTTGGAATTCATCATTATTGGCCACGTAAAACGAAACGGCCCATAATGGGGCATATGCTAAATTTAGATTACCTATATGCTAACATATCTCTCTCCTAAAAAAGGTTTCATGGATTATGCTGAGAGGCCAAATCCATGTTCCTGTACTTGTCAGGTCATTTCAAAGACCTGGACTGTTCTGTACTTGGCAGCTTGGGTGACTCTCTAGTCAATCAAATCAAATCAAATCAAATTGATTTATATAGCACTTCGTACATCAGCTGATATCTCAAAGTGCTGTACAGAAACCCAGCCTAAAACCCCAAACAGCAAGCAATGCAGGTGTAGAAGCACGGTGGCTAGGAAAAACTCCCTAGAAAGGCCAAAACCTAGGAAGAAACCTAGAGAGGAACCAGGCTATGTGGGGTGGCCAGTCCTCTTCTGGCTGTGCCGGGTGGAGATTATAACATAACATGGCCAAGATGTTCAAATGTTCATAAATGACCAGCATGGTCGAATAATAATAAGGCAGAACAGTTGAAACTGGAGCAGCAGCATGGCCAGGTGGACTGGGGACAGCAAGGAGTCATCATGTCAGGTAGTCCTGGGGCATGGTCCTAGGGCTCAGGTCCTCCGAGAGAGAGAAAGAAAGAGAGTAAGAAAGAATTAGAGAGAGCACATGTGGGGTGGCCAGTCCTCTTCTGGCTGTGCCGGGTTGAGATTATAACAGAACATGGCCAAGATGTTCAAATGTTCATAAATGACCAGCATGGTAGAATAATAATAAGGCAGAACAGTTGAAACTGGAGCAGCAGCATGGCCAGGTGGACTGGGGACAGCAAGGAGTCATCATGTCAGGTAGTCCTGGGGCATGGTCCTAGGGCTCAGGTCATCCGAGAGAGAGAAAGAAAGAGAGAAAGAGAGAATTAGAGAAAGCACACTTAAATTCACACAGGACACCAAATAGGACAGGAGAAGTACTCCAGATATAACAAACTGACCCTAGCCCCCCGACACATAAACTACTGCAGCATAAATACTGGAGGCTGAGACAGGAGGGGTCAGGAGACACTGTGGCCCCATCCGAGGACACCCCCGGACAGGGCCAAACAGGAAGGATATAACCCCACCCACTTTGCCAAAGCACAGCCCCCACACCACTAGAGGGATATCTTCAACCACCAACTTACCATCCTGAGACAAGACTGAGTATAGCCCACAAAGATCTCCGCCATGGCACAACCCAAGGGAGGGCGCCAACCCAGACAGGATGACCACATCAGTGAATCAACCCACTCAGGTGACGCACCCCCTCCAGGGACGGCATGAGAGAGCCCCAGTAAGCCAGTGACTCAGCCCCTGTAATAGGGTTAGAGGCAGAGAATCCCAGTGGAAAGAGAGGAACCGGCCAGGCAGAGACAGCAAGGGCGGTCGTTGCTCCAGAGCCTTTCCGTTCACCCTCCCACTCCTGGGCCAGACTACACTCAATCATATGACGACCGATTTTGCGTCTCTGACATGGGTAGGCAGACCGTTCCATAAAAATTGAGCTCTATAGGAGAAAGCCCTGCCTCCAGCTGTTTGCTTAGAAATTCTAGGGACAATTAGGAGGCCTGCGTCTTGTGACGGTAGCGTACGTGTAGGTATGTACGGCAGGACCAAATCAGAGAGATAGGTAGGAGCAAGCCCATGTAATGCGTAGGTTAGCAGTAAAACCTTGAAATCAGCCCTTGCTTTGACAGGAAGGCAGTGTAGGGAGGCTAGCACTGGAGTAATATGATCAAATTTTTGGGTTCTAGTCAGGATTCTAGCAGCCGTATTTAGCACTAACTGATGTTTATTTAGTGCTTTATCCGGGTAGCCGGAAAGTAGAGCATTGCAGTAGTCTAACCTAGAAGTCACAAAAGCATGGATTAATTTTTCTGCATCATTTTTGGACAGAAAGTTTCTGATTTTTGCAATGTTACGTAGATGGAAAAAAGCTGTCCTTGAAATGGTCTTGATATGTTCTTCAAAAGAGAGATCAGGGTCCAGAGTAACGCGAGGTCCTTCACAGTTTTAATTGAGACGACTGTACAACCATTAAGATTAATTGTCAGATTCAACAGAAGATCTCTTTGTTTCTTGGGACCTAGAACAAGCATCTCTGTTTTGTCCGAATTTAAAAGTAAAACCATCCACTTCCTTATGTCTGAAACACATGCTTCTAGCAAGGGCAATTTTGGGGCTTCACCATGTTTCATTGAAATGTACAGCTGTGTGTCATCCGCATAGCAGTGAAAGTTAACAGGAAAGAAAGAAAATAGATTTAAGAAGAATGTGTCTCTCTACAGTATACATTTATAATTGTGATCCTTTAAAAATCTACAAAACACATTGAAATGCAAGTCAACAAAACATGAATGAAATAAAATACAAAACTGAAGTTCATTCATAGAGGGAGAGAGCGTTTCAACATTGGCATGTAGAGACTAGAAGTATCTCCTTTGGTTCCTTCAGAAAAAAGGAAGGAAGAAAGGAAGGATATCAAATAGAGAAGTTTAGAAGGTAAGAATAAAACAGGCATTGAGCAATCACCTGAGTGTGACTTTGTTTGTGTGTGTGTGTGTGTGTGTGTGTGTGCTAGAATGTGATAACTGGTTTAAGAGATTTCTTACGTTTTGTTTGCATATATGTATGTGTTTGCGTCGCTTGCAGAGGTTTGAGATGCTTAGCGTCTCTTGTTTGCACACAAGCCCCCTGTGATTATTGTGAGCTCTAGATGATGCGCACGGTGCTGCCTCTGCTCTCATAGCAGGTTCATTTGCATAGCTATCGCTGCAAAACCCTTGAGTCTTAAGTGTCACATTTGTGTTCCAGACGAGAGATCATAATGACAGATCATCTTCATTTGTGTTCAAGACGAGAGACCGTATCAGTGCATGCAGGCACAGGGTAAAAGAACACAGTTCTACAAGTCAAACGTTCAGTACAGTACCATCAAACGTCTGTGAATGTGAGTCCTATGGGGGTGTATTTGCGGCAGTGAGGTGACTTTTCCACAACTCATGCCCCACCACAATCCAAGTCCGGCACTATGACTTTGTGTCACGTTTGTCGTATAGAGGAGACCAAGGCGCAGCGTGATATGAATACATTCTTCTTTTAATAAAGACAGGCCACTAAACAACGTGACCGTGCCGCTATATGAAACGAGTGCTGACAGGCAACTACACATAGACAATAACCCACAAAACCAAAATGGAAAATCGCAACCTAAATAGGATCCCCAATCAGAGACAACGAGAAACAGCTGCCTCTAATTGGGAACCAATCAAAAACCCTAGACAGGATACCTAAAACATAGATAACTAAGGTCAGGGCGTGACACTTTGCACATATTTTACTGCATATGGCACACAAAAAGTGCGTTATCCGAGCATTTGCTAAAGCGACAAAATGATCCGTTTCTTATGTGTTTGTTGATGAGTTTATTTATTTATTTAGTTGTTGTTTTTTTTCTGCTGAACACAGCTGGTCAGGCCCCTCCATGCAGAAAGGACCAATATGGCTATGTCTGTAAATGGGAGTCCAGGGGCCTGAGACAGAACGCAGGGAGAACCACCCACAGAAATTTAGCATGCGATAGCTCCCAGCGGGTGTCATTTGGAGACCGGAGCAGAGAGTTGCTTTTTTCTCTCCTTTTTTTACGCTTTTATTTCCTGAAACTGAGCAAGTTGGAGAGCTCAACCCTGGCAGCGGTGCTGACACAACCACTCAGGGACGGCTGTAACAGCTTTCTTAGCACAGCACCTGCTATTGAGGAGAGTGAGAGTGGGAGAGAGAGAGATGTAACAACAGGCCAACTGTACAGAGATGTTACACCAGGCTACCTGTACAGATATGTTACACCAGGCTACATGTACAGAGATGTTACAACAGGCTACATGTACAGAGATGTTACACCAGCCTACATGTGAAGAGATGTTACACTAGCCTACCTGTACAGAGATGTTACACCAGGCTACATGTACAGAGATTTTACACCAGGCTACATGTACAGAGATGTTACACCAGGCGACCTGTACAGATATGTTACACCAGGCTACCTGTACAGATATTTTACACCAGGCTACCTGTACAGATATGTTACACCAGGCTACCTGTACAGAGATGTTACACCAGGCTACCTGTACATATATGTTACACCAGGCTACCTGTACAGAGATGTTACACCAGAATACCTGAACAGAGATGTTACACCAGGCTACCTGTACAGATATGTTACACCAGGCTACCTGTACAGAGATGTTACACCAGGCTACCTGTACAGATATGTTATACCAGGCTACCTTTACAGAGATGTTACACCAGGCTACATGTCAGATATGTTACACCAGGCTACCTGTACAGAGATGTTACGCCAGGCTACCTGTGCAGATGTGTTACACCAGGCTACCTGAACATATATGTTACACCAGCCCAACTGTACAGATATGTTACACCAGGCTACTTGTCCAGAGATGTTACACCAGGCTACCTGTACAGAGATGTTACACCAGGCTACTTGTACAGAGATGTTACACCAGGCTACCTGTACAGAGATGTTACGCCAGGCTACTTGTACAGAGATGTTACACTAGGCTACTTGTACAGAGATGTTACACTAGGCTACTTGTCCAGAGATGTTACACCAGGCTACCTGTACAGAGATGTTACACCAGGCTACTTGTACAGAGATGTTACACCAGGCTACCTGTACAGAGATGTTACGCCAGGCTACTTGTACAGAGATGTTACACTAGGCTACTTGTACAGAGATGTTACACTAGGCTACCTGTACAGATATGTCACACCAGGCTACCTGTACAGAGATGTTACACCAGCCCAACTGTACAGAGATGTTACACCAGAATACCTGTACAGAGATGTTACACCAGAATACCTGTACAGAGATGTTACACCAGGCTACCTGTACAGATATGTTACACCAGGCTACCTGTACAGAGATGTCACACCAGGCTACCTTACAGATATGTTACACCAGGCTACCTTACAGATATGTTACACCAGGCTACCTGTACAGAGATGTTACGCCAGGCTACCTGTGCAGATGTGTTACGCCAGGCTACTTGTACAGAGATGTTACACCAGGCTACCTGTACAGATATGTTACACCAGCCCAACTGTACAGAGATGTTACACCAGGCTACCTGTACAGAGATGTTACGCCAGGCTACTTGTACAGAGATGTTACACTAGGCTACTTGTACAGAGATGTTACACCAGGCTACCTTTACAGATATGTTACACCAGCCCAACTGTACAGATATGTTACACCAGGCTACATGTACAGATATGTTACACTAGGCTACCTGTACAGATATGTTACACTAGGCTCCCTGTACACAGATGTAACATCAGACTACCTGTACAGATATGTTATATCAGGCTCCCTGTACAGAGATGTTATATCAGGCTACCTGTACAGAGATGTTACACGAGGCTACCTGTATAAAGAAGAGACACATCTCTTAATGTAGATTGGAGACACCAGGATACCTGTAAAGAAAGATACACATCTCTTCATTTAGATTGGAGACACCAGGATACCTGTAAAGAAAGAGACACATCTCTTCATTTAGATTGGAGACACCAGGATACCTGTAAAGAAAGAGACACATCTCTTCATTTAGATTGGAGACACCAGGATACCTGTAAAGAGACAACTCTCCAAATGTATTAATTTACACCAGCCAGGATAGAGCTTCTCTTTCCCACCAGTATCTGCTCACTGTGGCTTCCTTCAAAGGCCTTTTGAATTGTAATTTTCTGCTCTTCCAATGCATAGAATTGCCTTTTCAATCTTACTTTAAATAAAAGGTGTATCTTTCTAATTCCCCTAAGTTGCATGGGCTCTTGGAAGGAGACTTGTCCACAAAACTATGTCTAAGGCTGTTACTAAAGCAATGTTTATAATGATTGCTTACAGTATCTGAGACCTTTCAGATTATAACATCTGTAGAGAATGAGGAGGAAATAATATGAAATGTATGTCTTAATATGTTTTCCTCTCAGAGTACAGTATCAGACAATAATTTATATGTTGATGTATTGTAATGAAGACATAACACGCACAAACACACACACACACGCACACGCACACATCATGCAGCTGTCCATTCAGCCGAAACTCAGACGTCCCACAAAATGGATTGAATCAACTCCGCTCCATCTCCCCCCAATCAGATATGTCTGCAATTGTTGTTTGTGATGATCAATCCATAGTAAAATAACAGAGCATAAATCTGATATGTTGTTCTAACATTTTTAATAACATAGATTTGAATATTGCCATGTGCGTTGGAGTGATTGATTGGTGAAAAAGTGCTATCAGGCTTGTATACTGTACATGTCCAGAGTCCTGGTGGCGTGCCAATGATGCCATTAACTGCATTGTTCAAACTCATTATGAGATGAGGAACACAATAATAATCACGGGACTACAAACGCACCGTTTCTCCCACTGAGCTAATCACTTCTACTGTTATTACTCTCTCTCTTTCGCCCCTTCTCTCTCTCCCTCCATCTCCCTCTCTCTTTCCCTCCTCCCTCCCTCCCCTTCCCTCTCTCTCCCCCTCTCTCACTAGTACATTTCATGGTGTCTGCTGTATAAATCCCATGGTGTTGAATTAGTATTGTAATTTCTGGGTATCCCTGCATGCCTTGCCAGGGCGCACCTTGGAGTTATTAATCTGAGGGGACAGGTGCCATGGAAACACTATGCTGAGCGGACGCTGGCTTGGCCAGGCGGTAGGTACTGGAATGACCCTGCCCGTGCCAAAGTCCTCAGTGCATTCAATTAGAATGACAAGGCATGGACGCGGGCCCAGCCTCAGTGAATATAAAGCAGCTATAGATCACAGATCGGCTCGCTGCTGTTCATGTTGAGAGGAAATGGTTTTAGATGAGGAGCTGATCACTGTGGCCATAAGGAAGTAGAAAGTTGTTCATGTACAGCACCAGTCAAAAGTTTGGACACACCTACTCATTCAAGGGTTTTTCTTTATTTTTGACTATTTTCTACATTGTAGAATTACAGTGAAGACATCAACACTATGAAATACCACGTATGGAATCATGTAGTAACCAAAAAAGTGTTAAATCAAAATATTTATGCCAAGAATGTGCAAAGCTGTCATCAAGGTGGCTGCTTTGAAGAATCTCAAATATAATTTTTGGTTACAACATGATTCCATATCTGTTATTTTATAGTTTTGATGTCTTCAATATTATTCTACAATGTAGAAAATAGTTTTTTAATTTTTTTTATTTGAAAGAGTAGGTGTTTCCAAACTTTTGACTGGTACTGTATATTTCAGAATATGTCTTTATAACACATTTCTGACAGACACACACACACACACACACACACACACACACACACACACACACACACACACACACACACACACAACACACTCAAACACAGAAGCCTAAATGTGGCCCACAAGATAAGCTTCGCTCACAATTGCAGCAAGCTTTAAACATGAAACAGCAGTAACCAAGCATTAACAGTGAATCCTTGTGCTTCTGCTGCCTTCGTTGACTGCACTGAGTGTTATTTGAGCTCTGTTGTTTTCTGGACGGCCATAATGTGTGATATGGAGTGGATACTTCAGTCGTTTACCTCCCCTCTGATAGCACAGCTGTTAGAATGCACATATGGCCCACTGACAAACATGACAGATGAAACACTTTGTCTGTTTGCTTTTGTTTAAGCGACGGCTCCTCTCCTAATACCAGCCTTTTAAGTGATCAAAAAGACCCGGCGATATTTGATGTTGACTGCGGAGAGAGGGAGAGAGAGGGAAAGAGAGATAGAAAGAGGGAGAGAGTGAGAGAGAGAGAGCGAGAGGGGGAGATAGACCGTGTCACCCATTGATATACAACTCCAGTCTTCTGTCACACAAGCGCAATGTCTGTTGGGAAATAATGTGACAGCTTGCGCGCCACACAGCTCTGTGACATGATAGAGGGAAGAAGGAAAGGAGGGGGAGGAAAAAGGGAGAGAGTGATGGGTGAGGGAGCGAAGAGACAAAAGAGAGAGAGGAATAAAGTATCAAGGGAAAGAAATGGAGAAAGAGAGAGAGGAAAGAGAGAGAGGAATGAGAGAGAGGAGAGATAGAGAAGGGACAAAAGACTGAATCAATTCAGTTGGCCTGTCCCTCCAGTCTCCAACATGTCATCGCCTGTCAGGATGGATTTAGAATTCAGGCTTTAGAGAGAGAGACCTTCCATCGATGGCCTGCATGAACACATTCACTAAGGTCTCACTGACAAACATCAGCCACGCGGTCAACAGACGGTTCAACCCAATTGTGACCAAATCACTGGGGATTACTGTATCACAGATCCCTGCAAAGATCGACTTGCATGTGACCTGTAATAGTGTTTGGTGAGGGCTTGCATGTGACCTGTGTAATAGTGTTTGATGAGGGCTTGCATGTGACCTGTGTAATAGTGTTTGGTGAGGGCTTGCATGTGATCTGTGTAATAGTGTTTGGTGAGGGCTTGCATGTGATCTGTGAATAGTGTTTGGTGAGGGCTTGCATGTGACCTGTGTAATAGTGTTTGATGGGGGCTTGCATGTGACCTGTGTGATAGTGTTTGGTGAGGGCTTGTAATAGTGTTTGGTGAGGGCTTGCATGTGACCTGTGTAATAGTGTTTGGTTGAGGGCTTGCATGAGTGATTCAAGTACATTTGGTTTGTCAAATGTTCTATTACATTTGAACAGATTTCTTTCCACTATTAATCATTTTGAAAATACATCACTAGTAAGTCTAACTTTCAACTAAATTTGAGTATTGATTTGAAAGACGTGTCACAATATAGAACTATAATTGTAGAACTTGAAATCAGTGCTGAATTTCACCCAGGTCTGACACTTACAGTACACACAGCATGCCTTCACATCCTCCACTAGAGATCCGGGCTGAGCTGGGACTACCAGGGGAGTGTGGCAGGAGTCCAGGCCCAGAGCGGCACACTTTCCTTGGGAAGGGGAGGGCGAGGTGGCAGGCTGCCTGCCTGTAGAGGGGGATGAGTAGAGGAGAACAGAGAGCAGGGTGCGTGAGAGTTGGAGTGCCTATGGACAGGGCCATTAGGAGAGAGGAAGAAAGCCAGAGAGAGAGAGAGATGTACGAGGAAAGGGAGAAAGAGAAAGATGGAGAGAGAGCAGGAGAAATAGAGGAGAGAGAGGGAGAGAGAGAGCGGGTGAATATATCGAGTCATTAGGCATGTGTTTGTGGGAGACTGACTCCCATATGACATTGCAGGGTGGCAGTACACAGCTAGCTTCTGTTCCTCTTCCCAGTAAACAGACAAACAGATTGTCTCGTTTGCATTTCACTCCTCTGGGCGGCCCATCGTTAGGGTTCTGGGGAACACTTTAGGCCTTTCTCCTAGCTACTCTCTCTTGGCTCTCCTGAGAGAGAATATTACTCATACTGTATTTATTTTGTTTTCTGTGTTTCGAAGAGAGTTTCCGATTGAGAATCAGACACACTATGTTGCCTCCTGTCTCTGCCAATGACAAGCAGAGAAACAAAATGGGGAAATGATAGTAATCATGAGAAGGCTAGACAGGACCCAGGGCGACTGTGCGTGCGTGTGCGTGCATTCGTGCATACATGCGTCAATGTGTGTGAATGCACATGCATTTGAGTGTGTTTATGAGCGCCTGTGTTGAGGGCCAGAGTCATTGTTTACTCTCATAGTGAATATTCTCCATGACACCTCAGCCAGTACCTCTCCCCGTTATGTTTTATAGTGTAGTGTTTACCTTGGGCTGAGCAATGGAGACTACAACAATAGACAGTGTAGAAGAAGAGGCAGAAAGTGCTGCTCTTGGCCCAGCATCAAACCCACACAAGCACATTGAGGTAAGATTGGAGAGTCCGACACGTTCCACATTATATTCCTGTTCTTCTCCGTCAGACATTGATGGTCCTGGCTGGCCCTATACTACACATCACCAGACTCTTCTCTTCTCATGGCACCGCTGGCTGGCTTGATTCCTTTATTTTGTGAGGTGGGATTTTTTTAGTGTGAAAGAAAATATGATACGTGAAATAGTGACGGGGGAGGTTAAACGCTGACATATGGAATAGTTTTAAGATGGTCATACCATGGATCACTTAGTTATTTGATTTTGAATTTTAGGACCCCTTTAGGTATCAAAAAATGAAATCAATTATTTGATATGATATTGAATTTGGCCTTTACTACCAAATCCCATAGAAACTCATTGAATAACACATTCATGAATAACAAAAAAGACTAAGAGATAATCGAAAGCTCACGTCTTGGGGACCTTCAATGCTGCAGAAATGTTTTGGTACCCTTCCCCAGATCTGTGCCTCGACATTGCCTTGCAAACATTTCTAAAAACCTGTTTTCACTTTATCATTATGGGTTATTGTGTGTAGATTAAGACAAAACAAATATTTAATCCATTTGAGAATAAGACTGTAACATATCAAAAGTTGGAAAAAGTCAAGAGGTCTGTATACTTTCTGAATGCACTGTACTGAACAAAAGTATAAACGGAACAATTGTAACAATTTTACATAAGGAAATCAGTCAATTGAAATCAATTCATTAGGTCCTAATCTATGGATTTCACATGACTGGGCAGGGGCACAGCCATGGGTGGCCCAGCCAATCAAAATGTTTTTCCCCACAAAAGGGCTTTATTACAGATCCTCCTCAGTTTCATCAGCAGTCTGGTCTGGGTGGCTGGTCTGATGATCCCACAGGTGAAGAAATAGGATGTGGAGTTCCTGGGCTAGCGTGGTTACATGTTGTCTGTGGTTGTGAGGCTGGTTGGACGTACTACCAAATTCTCTAAAATTATGTTGGAGGCAATTTATGGTGCAGAAATGGACATTCAATTCTTTGGCAACAGCTCAGGTAGACATTCCTGCAGTCAGCATGCCAATTGCACGCTCCTTCAAAACTTGAGACATCTGTGGCATGGTGTTGTGTGACAAAACTGTACATTTTAGAGTGGCCTTTTATTGTCCCCAGCCGAAGGTGCACCTTTGTAATGATCATGCTGTTTAATCAGCTTCTTGATATGCCACACCTGTCAGGTGGATGGATTAGGGATTTTGTGGACCAATAAGAGAAATACGCTCTTTGTCTGTATGGAAAATTTCAGGGATCTTTTATATCTGCTCATGACACATGGGACCAACACATGTTGTGTTTATTTTTTTGTTCAGTGCGCATATATATAATTCTATATATTTCTATATAAATATAAAAGTTACGCATATTTAACCTCTTTTTTTGGGTAGGCGCAAAACTACCTCCATACTTTAAACCGGTACCGGTAACCTCCAGACAAGTCCCTTTCCACAGTGGGGTCACATTAGTTTGTAGCCCAGACTGTTCGGACCCTACAAATAGAATAGGTGGATGTGGTGGTTTGATATATCTTTAGCTTAACCTGACAGATTCCTATGGGGACTTTGTATTATGTTAATTAGATTAACACACCGGTGCGATAATAAACTCTAGGGGATTTTACACACTTCCAGATAACGTCTAGATGAAGTTGTTTTTAGTAAAATATTGAGCTCCATCTAGAAGTACAGTTCTTGAAAATATTATTATCGCTGGGCCTTGACACATTTGAGAGCTATTTAGGGATGAAATAATGATGGAGGAAGTGCTAAGAGGCAAATCTGCCAGTTGGGTGGAACACATTTTCCTCTGTTCTCCAGAAAGGAGAGAACCAAAGCCTGTGTCCTAAAAGGCACCCTAGTCCCTATATAGTGCATTACAAAGGTAATGCACTATATAGGAAATAGGGTGCCATTTTGGACACATACATAGTGATTCTGTCTCCACTAAGGAGAGGAAAAAACCCACCATGGGGTTTAATCAGTTCAGAACCTTATCATGACCCGACTAACACTAACTTTAGCACCTACTATAACACTCTCTGTTTTCTATCCCTCTGTCACTCTGTTCAAGTGTCTATTCAGTTCGCTTGCTCTCTTGTTCACATCATCTCTCCTCTTTTCATGTAATCTCTTTCTATCTCTCTCTTTCATGTAATTTATCTTACTCTCTCTCTTTCTCTCTCTCCCTCTCGGTTTATTCTAAGTCTGTGTGGCTGGCTATTGCAGGGTGAGTGATGGTGTCCATCAGTGTAGTGCGTGTGTTGTAAAACAGTCAGCCGCTGACAGATTGACTGAGACGTCCAGCCCCTCAATCACCACGCTCACAGAGAGGGAGAGAGAAAGAGAGAATGAGAGATAGGCAGAGAGGAAGGGAGAGAGAAAGAGAATGAGAGATAGGCAGAGAGGAAGGGAGAGAGAAAGAGAGAATTATAGATAGGGAGGGAGAGAGAGAAAGAGAGAGAGAGAGAGAGAGAGAGAGAGAGAATGAGAGATAGGCAGAGAGAATGAGAGAATTATAGATAGAGAGAGAGAGAGAGAGAGAAAGGAAGGGAGAGAGAGAGAGAGAGAGAGAGAGAGAGAGAGAGGGAGAAAATTGTAGAGAGAGAGAGAGAGAGAAAATTGTAGAGAGAGAGAGAGAGAGAGAGAAAGAGAGAGAGAGAGAGAGAGAGAGAGAGAGAGAGGATGAGAGATAGGCAGAGAGAATGAGAGAATTATAGATAGGGAGAGAGAGAAAAAAAAATGTAGATAGGAAGAGATAGAGAGAGAAAGAGAGGATGAGAGATAGGCAGTTAGGAAGGGAGAGAGAATGAGAGATAGGCAGAGATAATGAGAGATAGGGAGAGAGGAAGGGGGAGAGAAAGAGATACTTATAGATAGGGAGAGAAAGAGAGAATGAGAGATAGGCAGTTAGGAAGGGAGAGAGAATGAGATAATGAGAGATAGGCAGAGATAAAGTGAGAATGAGAGATAGGCAGTTAGGAAGGGAGAGAGAATGAGAGATAGGCAGAGAGGAAGGGGGAGAGAAAGAGATAATTATAGATAGGGAGAGAAAGAAAGAATGAGAGATAGGCAGAGATAAAGTGAGAATGAGAGATAGGCAGTTAGGAAGGGAGAGAGAATGAGAGATAGGCAGAGAGGAAGGGAGAGAGCATGAGGGAATGAGAGATAGGGAGAGAGGAAGGGGGAGAGAAAGTGATGGAGAAAACAAAGAAAAACAGGTGAACATGGTCAACATTTTAATTAATTTAATTGCCCAAATAAAACAGACCTTGAAGCTCCAACCACAATAAAATGAGTACATAAAAAATAAATAATGGAAAAACTAAAGACTAAACTAAAGAAGATTGATAAGGAAAAAAGAGTGGTTCTGTGTCATTTCGACAGCTGTTGATTCAAAGAGAAACACTTTATTGGGTCCAGATGGTCCCAGTCAGTGGCAGAATGAGAGAGCTGACTCCGTTGGCTCCAGCCATGTGTTTCTCCTCCTGATCGAAATTAAAATGGTAGTTCATTTGTCACCGCTCACTACACAGCTTAAAATGTAGCCCTGAAACGTTACTTAGCGATAATGCACCATTTGTACTCAAAAGCCTGTTTTTGAACTTTTACAGTTGGAAGACAGAAGGAGTATTTCCTTTTAGATGAGATTTAAACTAAAGACATGCAGAGTTTTCCCAACTTGAAGTAACACTATTATTCTAGTTTCTGAGGCAATATAAGTATTGTTAACCATCATTATCCCTTCAAAAACAAAAAACATGGCACCTTGACCTTTTCAATGGTAATGATATTGCTGTAGTCATTGAGTCAGTGAGTAGGTCTGCCTATGCTCCCAATCAGCAGTAACATGCACAAGTAGTGTAGACTGTTGAGTCAGCCTGTATCAAGGTGTGATGAATATAATTATTGAAGGCTTCTGATGCCTATTGATCCTCACAGCCCCTCTTCTTAAAGACATAGTCAGAGATCAGTTCAGGACTGAAGCAGTGTGTGCTAACTAAGGCTCTGCTACCACATCACACACACACGGACACACACACAGACAAAGGCACACACATAGCGCAAACTAGGTGATGAACGCACTCACTCATCGGTTGAGGCGTGGAAAGGTTAACTGTTACAAGTCAGAGACGACACACACACATACACCCACAAACACACACACGAACGCACACACGCACGCACGCACATACACACACACACACACACACACACATATCAATTAGAAAGGCAGCATCTTATGGAAAATGAAAGATCACACTGGAGGGTTGAGGATCTGAACAGTCACCATTAAAATTATCAAAGGAATAGAACTTGACTCATGGTGACAAAGAGATCACACAGAACTGGCCATGATCACAGTCAAATACACACACATGGACACACACACACACACACACACCTACTCACTCACACGGAGGGCATGTTAAACAGAGACGTGTCCGTGACCTGTGCTTGTTTCACTCGGTGGTACCTTGGAGATACCACGGCAACCTCCAGCTCCTAGTAGCACCATGGTAACCGTGACCTTGACGACCGTGGCATCGGTGAGCGTAGCGCCATTCAGCCGAGCGTGTTAAGACATATTATGAATGTTTCATTAAAACTGACCTAACCCAGGCATCCACTCCGCTCCCAAGGAGTTACACAGATCCTTTATTTTCCTCTCTCTCTCTCTCTCTCTCTCTCTCTCTCTCTCTCTCTCTCTCTCTCTCTCTCTTTCTCTCCCTCTCACTCTCCCCTCTCTCTCTCTCTCTCTCTCTCTCTCCCTCTCTCTCTCTCCCTCTCACTCTCCCTCCCTCTCTCTCTCTCTCATGCTCCCGCTCTCGTTCAACTGTTCTCTTTTTCTCTCTCTCATAGAGAAGCAGTGATGGATCACTCATCCAAAACGAATGATAATGTTTCTATGTGAGCTCTCAATCTTTCTTTCTCTTTTCCTCCTCTCTCCACATCTCTCTTTTCTGAGCTTTTCTATTCACCCTTTCTCTCTCACTTTCTCTCTCTCCTTTCATGTAATATTTGACTTTTGCTTAATTCTCAGAGGAGAGACAAGGGAATAGTATAATAATTTAGGGACGTTAAATGGTAAATTGTTGTGTAAAAAATGTGCATTGTTTTTCACAAATAAAATCAATAAACATTTTAAAAAATATCAGAAATTGTATTATTATCCGTTTGCATAACAGTCACTCAGAATTCAGGTGCTACTTTTTAAGAGCAAGGTTTCTTTTCCCACTCTGACCACAACATGCTTGGAGAATCCTCAGTAAAAGAGAAATCACTGGCCCAGATTTGACTAGCCTGTATGGGGAAATGAGGCGCTGTGTGGAATGGGATAATTGTTTGCATATGGGTCATTGACTGTGAGACTGGTTTAGATTTTCAAGAGGGCCAATGAGCAATAAACCAATATAATTGACTTATTTCACAACGATACACATTCTGTGTACTGGCCATGCTAACAACCAATGAGCAATCTCCAAATTCCAAATTTCAACAGCTTTATTATGTCACGCACAATTTCATTTTAACAAAGTGCCTTTTGAGAAGGTTCCACGGTTCATGTGTTGTGGAGTTGGACGGCTTCTTGACATATTTTAGTTCCCAAATTGAAATGATAAATATTTCCTCCCGGTTCAATTCAGGTGCCGGGTCACAACCATACTGCAGTATCAGGACTTTAACGATAGTATTGTAAGGATGGAAATGAAGATGTCATTTCACAGATATCTTCTCCCATAAACTCCTAATCCTCTGGTCTGCGGCCTGATGATGGTCCTGATGTTTGATTGAATTGAATGTTTTCTTTTTGTTTAGATCTTTCACTCTGTGAAATCTTTTAGATATGAAGTATTCTTAAGGCCATCTATTTTTGAGATGTTTTGGTGTTTTGGATAGTTCATTTTCAAAAGGTAGTATGATTAGTTTATTATACTACCATCATCAAAATGTCATGAATTGTAACCACATTTAAATGGACATATGTACATCCATAATCTCAAAGCTCACTACATTGAATCACACATAATTTAAAAGCCCATTTCATAGAGAATGTTACAAACTGGACTGTATGGAAATGACTTTAAAGAGATGGATGATTGGGTCTAAATACAGCGTCTTTTGCGTTCAGTGTCTAAATTCAGTGTCCTTGTCTTTAACTGCCATTTCCCAAAAGTCAGACTCTTCCCAAAATGCCAACAAAATTTTTCTCAGCCTCAGAAGCATCTGCATTCACCAGATGTTGTGTGATCATACTTAGGCGTATTCCCCTGACTTATACTGTAACATGGGTAATTGTTGATATGTTGTAAATGTTTTATTCTATATTTACATTTTCTTCTTAAAAATATTTATCCACAAACAGTCCTGTCCTGGAGTGTCTTAACAAAATGAAACCAAAATATTTAGTCTGACTTTATCCAGTGTCCAAAAAAAAGGTATTTGTGTGAGGTGAAAATATGTGCATATTTAATTAGATGTTGCATAATTGGCATATTTTAATAATACATTTCATTTTTTTCTATACAAAAAGTAATATTTGTGTCTGGTGAAAGTTGACCCTATTTGGATGTGGTGCCTGGCCTTAAACCTAGGAATAAGAAAACATGATTCAGCCATTACTTCATTTTATGAGCTTTTGCAACTCATATTGTTCATCTGATGTAGGAACCACAGCAGTTGAAACAAAATGCATGAAATATGCACATAAGGTAGCATTCCTTGCATTCGTTCTGATATTAATCTTTCCGAATTAAACAGAATTCCTGCAATTAAAATATTCAAAAATTAACTTAATTTAGACTCACTGGGCAGTAAAATATTATCATGGTTGGAGAAGTAATATATACTAGATGTGTACACATCAATATGAGCACATATCCATTTGTTGATTTGAGCGTGTTTCTGTGAGTGTTTGTGTTTATGCGTGTGTGTGTCTACATCGGTGTGTATGTTTCCGAACAGACACTGGTGAACAACTGCAGATTGTGAAACACCAAGTGGGCGTACTACGCTCTATGATCTATGGTACGGAGCTCATTGTTACTGTGTTCTAAAAATACAGGATCTGATTGGGTAATGTGTGTCTCTGCTTTCTGTGGTCTCACTAACAGTACATTTAGACTGAACACTTCTCCAGAGTGTTCTACTTTCAAAATATCCCTGAATTAGGAGAGATAAGTCCCGTGTAGTTCCCCTCCCTCACCAAACATATTAGCTGGAAATTTCCACACACCAAATACCGGCTGCATAATGTGATACAGGAGCGAATTGTATGCAGATGTAAATACATGTGTGTGTGGTTGTGCTTTCTTCTCCATGTGTGTTTGATTAGGTCTCTTACACACAGTGTTTGGGTTATGTGTTGAGAGATGAGCTGACTGGCGATGAGATAGATGACTAACATCCACACACAGGCCCACCTCGCTCTCCTCTACCTCACATTGTACAAACACATGAGTCACACAGGACAGCCATTCAGGGCCTGGTTCACTGCTCGCTGACCCCAGATCAGTGGAGGGACAGTCCTCTACAGTCTACCATAGCAGGGCAGAGGGAAACCTGATTGGGACGTGTATCTGGGTTTTTCTATGTCTCCAGAAAGTGTTTCAGCGCTAGCTTTTGTGGAAACATCACTGTTTGTACATCTTGAGACACCATAGTCAGTACACTTCCTCAAAATAGTCTCAATTAATTTAAGAGAAATCTGTAAATAATAATAATAATCTCAATTTGACTTAATTTTCCCTTTCCCTTCTGAGCTTGATATTTAAAAATGGAAAGTTGAGAAGTATCATAACCTTTCAGATGAACAGAGCTGTGTGTCAAACCCCTGCCATTTTGGCTTTGGCTGTGTGCAGTTTCCTTGGTTGTAATGAGCTGTGATATTCAGCTGAAGCAACTCTTATCTCTGGCGGGATGTACTGTAGGTGTTCCTACATAGGCCTCTGGGTCACTCACTCCCCAACACCTACACCCAGCACTGTGAACATAGCCACTGAACAGAGGCAAGGGAGCGTTACGGCAAAATCAGACTCAGATAAGCAGAATTTTCCACGAGTCGAGTCCTCTGTTCCGTTAACCTTGTAGGGTGGAAAAGAGCACAGTGTTCTCATCGCAGCCGTACGCCGGCCGCAGTCGTCGATTTCTCTTTCGTTTTCTCATCTTTCAATTGTGTTTTTCTGCCTCCGGACAACACATCCCAGCAACCCGTTTCATTCATCTCTGAATCAGGGACAGGAACAATGTCAAAACAGGAGAAATCATTTTATTGTACACTTTTGCGATTTAATTCATTAACAGTTTTTGTGTAGAATACATTATGCTTCTGTATTCAAGTAAAAACAAATATGAAGAAAAAGGGCATTTCAAATAACAGATGTCGGTAGTTGTGCTAAAACACCAGAATTGGCAGGCTGCTATAACAGCATCATTACTTTTACTTTGTGCAGAAACGTTCCTGTACGCCAATGGTGTGGTTTTCTCTTGCTTCCTCACTGTATTAATTCCAGTGTGTGTGTCTGCTGCTGTGTGTGTGTGTGTGTGTGTGTGTGTGTGTGTGTGTGTGTGTGTGTGTGTGTGTGTGTGTGTGTGTGTGTGTGTGTGTGTGTGTGTGTGTGTGTGTGTGCGCGTGTGTCTGCTGCTGTGTGTGTGTGTGTGTGTGTGTGTGTGTGTGTGTGTGTGTGTGTGTGTGTGTGTGTGTGTGTGTGTGTGTGTGTGTGTGTGTGTGTGTGTGCGTGCGTGCGTGTTTGTGTGTGTGTGTGCGTGCGTGCGTGCGTGTGTGTGTGTAAATACAAGTAATGGTTAAAGGAAGAGACTAAATGAGGAATGACCAAAAAAAGGAGTGCAGGTAAATCATATCAGGAAGAAAGAGAGAGAAAGAGAAAGAAGACAGAGAAACAGATGCTCTGTACATGGTGGCTATCTGCAGTTAAATCACAGGCATTTGCATCACAGGAAGTGTAACATCCGTGTGCAGATGAGAGGGACAGTCCCAAGACAAAGACAGTCAACAACCCACTTAGATACACCTTTTTTAAACACACAAACACATACAAACGTACATAACAATGGTGTGAACATGATATAACACCACCTCCATGTCGTATCTGGTGAGTTTAGAGTGATACAAAGTGTTGAGAAGTAGAAATGGCTTACATTACTGTGCCTAGGGCTGTTACAGTGACCGTATTACCGCCACACCGGCGGTCACAAGTCATGAATTGCTGTCAAATTCCACGTGACCGTTTAGTCATGGTAATTAGGCTTCTCCAAACTCTGATGCTGCTAATGGTCATTAGTAGCCTACCAAACATGCTAACTGCCTGGTACTCAGCACTATATTGTCCCTCTAATCACTCTGACATCAATGCAAATGTTTTTGAAAATCTAATCAAACACTTCATGAGAGCCCATGAGCTCATGTTGTGCAACATTTCTATAGGCGATGTAATTGCGGGAGAAAACAGAGTGATGGCCACTAATAAAAAGACGAGGATCCCATCAGCTTTCTATAGGCTAAGCCTACTATCTTTATTTATCAACTTTCCTAATATTAAGCACATTGCTGTCACGGCCATTGAATGAAGTGGACCACGGTGCAGCGTGGTGAGCGTACATGTTCCCTTTATTAGAAAAAGATGAGGAACAAAACAATAAACACTACAAAGCAAACTGTGAAGCTTAAGGCTATGTGCCATAAACAAAGTCAACTTCCCACAAACACAGGTGGGAAAAAGGCAGCCTAAGTATGGTTCTCAATCAGAGACAACGATAGACAGCTGTCCCTGATTGAGAACCCTACCCGGCCAAAACATAGAACTACACAACATAGAACATAGAATACCCACCCCAACTCACGCCCTGACCAAACCAAAATAGAGACATAAAATGGATCTCTAAGGTCAGGGCGTGACAATTGCTTATATTTACAACAGGAATATTGTATTTAAAACCTGGCTCGCATGAAAATAAACCACGGGGAAAAGCGTCCTTCATTCGCTATTTAAGTTCATAGATGGCATGTATTTTTTCCCACTGCCCCTGATACAGGTGCATGATAATGGTCCATTCTAAATCAAAACAAATGTCAGACATATATTATTTAGTATATGTAAAGACAAGATGAAATAAAGAATAGTCTGATGGGTGACAATATTATCACTTGTGAATGGTGCCGAGCATAAGAAACAATGCCTTTTTGTGGGGAATTTTTCTTATCGTAGTGGCACACCTCATGCAGCCTAGCCCATAGGCCTATATGTTTTAATAAGGTTTGTATCACAACTAAAGTGGCCAAATAACTTCTTAAAATGAAGCACATTAATCCGCTTTACAAGGAGTGTAGAGCCTAACTGGCATACATAAGCAGTGCGTGAGTTTCAAGTTTGGGGAAGATCATGTTCACCATAAAAATGCACCTTCATAATAAAAGCATTACATGCATAATTGCATTTGCGGTCACTTTTGAAAATGGTGTTTTCCGCTGCACTTATAATGTGAAGAAATAGCCTAATAGTTTATTAACATTTTAACGTTCTGATCTGATGCATCAGCCACATTGCAATTGCAAAATTATGCTAGTGGTTGTATTAATTTGGGATCTATTGCATCCCACAACTGTCCCTGAATGTGTTTGGAATATTTATTTCTCGCACAGAATAGAATAGGTTGACTTTTGTACTATGGAGGATCGTAGTTTGACATTGGCTAGTGCTTTTGCTGTTCGTTAGGCCTACTCATCTTGTTGGCTGACGAAAGTAAATGTGGACCGTTCTTCCAATGTCTTCAACATGCACCTCGGAATTGGATAAGGACACGCACAGTTGTGTTCCCGATGTGTCTGTCTTCACTTGTAGCCTGTGAAAAAAAAACGATCACGTGACGGAGAGCCATGTGAGTGAGAGGTGCTTCGGATTCGAGGCATTATCAAGTGCTTTTCAAATTGTGAATGAGAAACTATTAGAGTGTGTATAGCCTGTGTATAGCCTGCGCAAGAAAACAATGCAGAGCTCATGCCTTTTTCAAGCAACTTTTTTCAAATCATCATTAGAATTGCATCATGAAGCCTTACAATGTATTAAACATCAAAACATGTTGCCCAACGTTTGTAGAACGTCTAAAGTTACATTAATAACTCTAAATTAAGACTACAGTAATACCTATTTCTTTCTTAACCGCTCAACACAGAATAGAGGCGTGTGCACTCCCTCAAATCGTTTGGAGAAAATATTTATATTTTATTCAGCTTTGTTCAATTATATTCTTCATACTATAAAATAATATAAAATAATGCTACGGAATTATAAGCAAATCTTGTCTGCTAAATTAACTAGTGTAGCCCACAGCCATTTGACATAGGCACATCAGGACCTAACGTAATGACAACTCAGGGTATGCTATTCTGTTCTTCTGAAATAGACTACATTTTCCTCATATCTTGCTTCTTTAGACCTGTTTAAAATAAATAATGGATTGTGAAGGTGTTGGCTATATTACATGGATTTATTAGACTTTTTAAATGGCTTGTAGGCTATGTGTGGAAGTCAGGAGATGCTAAATGTGTTTATGTTTATTAACGGTCAATTACCGTGAGACCGACAGTTATTTGCTTAACAATCATCGGCTGATGAAATTTCATGACCGCCACAGCCCTAACTGTGCCTCAATATTTCTGGTAAATATGGCACACTGGACCTGATGCCTAGAAATTAATAACACATCCGGTCGACGAACATTTAAGTGGTTTCAATTGATTTAGTTTAAATCCTCAGACTGTGACAAAAAAATCCAGTTCATACATCCAGTGTTTTATGTTAGATATGATATCAAACCCATTTTCACTCCCTCCAATAATTATGTATCATTTCTCCAATCTGCTTATTACAGGATATCACGACCACTTGCCATCTTTCACAGATCAAGACTTTATGGACCTTTTTAGATGAAAAATTATCAATACAGGAAGAAACGTCAGCAGAAATGCGGTGACACATTGGCAACGCCGAGCCACTATCCATGCCAGCATCAATAATTTAGCCGCCAGCTCATAACTTATTTTTTTTAATGCATAATTGAATCTGACCAATGTTTTCTTCAGCCGTTAAAATGTAGAGCAATTTTTAAACAATAAAAGGAGTGCTCCATTGAGTTTTTATTGGCTTCTCTTTCTCTTTTGCATAGCATATGTACAGTAGATATATAGCTCTAGACACTGTAGCAGCCATTCCTACTATAATCTGTGCATTTTAGCCTACAGAGGTGAAAGGGGTTGTATTAATTTACAACTGTTTGCTTTCTCCAGTCCCTTAACGTGCTATAGATGTAGAAGGTGTGGTGAGATAGATAGTCTGCACTCACCTTTTTATAACTGTGGCTGAAAAGGGGAAGAGGGTCTCATGGAGGTGAAGTGTGTGCGCCGTGCGTGTGTGTGCGTGTTTGTGCGTGTGTGGGTAGGTGTTTGTACGTGTGTGCACACCGGTATGTGTGAGAGCGCCTCTTGTGTGTTCCTGTGTGTGTGTCTGAAATAGGAAGTGGAGGTGTCACAGTGTTATTTTAGGCCCATTAGTCCTGGGTTTGCGTGACTAGGGCTGGATGTGGGGCCGTGGAGGGCTGACTTAGCTGAAATAGGTTTTGGGTACAGTAGGGGAGGATTGTCTGACCTCACCCTGGGTGTGTGCTGAGTGTGTGCAGGTGTGTGCATTGCTTTACTGTATTTGTGTGTACGCTTTAGTCTGTGTGTTTGTGCTTGCATCTGGACGAGGAATGGGAGAACTTGAAGATGCTCTCTCGCTCTCGCGCTCTCTCGCTCTCTCGCTTTTGCTCTCTCGCTCTTGCTCTCTCTCTCTCTCTCTCTCTCTCTCGCTCTCTCTCTCTCTCTCTCTCTCTCTCTATCTATCTCTCTCGCTCTAGCTCTCTCTCTGCCCTGCCCTGCTGTGCTCCAGACAGACAGTGTGTGACAGTGAGCAGCCAGCGCTGCTGAGATGGTTTTATGCACAGTGAAGTGTAACGTGAGCAGAGTTATTCTCAGCTCCTCCGTTTACAGAAGAACAACAAGAGCTGAAGGACGAGAGAGAGAGAGAGAGAGCAAGAGAGCGAGAGAGAGAGAGAGCATCTTCAAGTTCTCCCATCCCTCGGCCAGATGCAAGCACAAACACACAGACTAAAGCATACACACAAATACAGTAAAGCAATGCACACACCTGCACACATGATTGCACGCACGCACACACACACACACAAAGTTATTATTACAACAATTGATTGAGAGAAAGGTGATATATGCATTTTATATTCACATTATAAATTAAATGAGGTCATAGTGGGTGCATTTAATGATGCAATGTTTTATATTAAGCTGCTAGCATAAGAGAGAGCGAGAGAGAGATAGAGAGAGAGAGAGAAAGAGAGAGAGATGAACAGTAAAAGGAATCGTTGCTCTCTTGGCCCCGGCATGCATTGGTGACCCTGCTACAATTCTCATTTGTTTTGCAATAGAGCTTAATAAATATTGATTTACTTTTTTAATTACATGCTAATCTCAAAACACATAGGTGCCAGCTTTATGGCTCTCTCAAGACATAGGGCAAATTTCCTCTTTGCAAATATTTATTAGTGACGTGGTCCAGAGAGGGCTATAAAAGTGAATAGTGATCATTAAACAGACAGTAACTGTCTACAAGTGTCAATATCAGCCACGCCAGTGGACAGGCCAACCAATCAATTGTAATATAATTGTGCTGCCCCTTTAAGAGCTATGTAAATCAAGTAAGGAGATAAAACTGCTCCAAAGTTGTTACTATGGAATAGTTATGATGATTAATAGTGAATATGCTGCATAGGTAGGTTGAAGACATTACATTAGAAATATGATTTAAAATGATGTACTGTGGAAGTCAGTTCAGCTGTGTAAAATTGTTTTTGTCTCAGTCTAATTCCAATAAAATGCTACATTGAATAAGAAAACAAATATAACAAATTTGAAGTATGAAATACATTTGAAAGCAGGGAAACAAATGAATTTGTTAGCAATTTTTTTCTCTCCTCTCTCTCTCCAATTTCTCCCTCTGCCTTTCTCATTTTCTCCCTCCTTTCGTAATACTTCCATCAGTGAGATATATTGAAACTGAGACTGCATTAAGGTGATTAGAAAGCTGGGATATTCAGGGGAAAGCTTGTCTTTTTCAAAGGGGAAAATCCTGATTATGGGTAAACAACTTACTATTCATCTCCTCAGTGTTTCATTTGAACTGAACAAAATGGACATCAAATAGTATAGAATATAGTATATCTTTTTTTGTATTACTTATATGTGAGTATGTGTTTGTGTGAATATGTATGTCTTTGGGAATAATCTATGCGCTGTGCAAGGTTTGCATGGTTTGTTCCCCAGATCAAGGTTGCTGGTTTAATTGAGCCTCAACTGGACCCAGAGCTGAAAGAGCAGAGAGAGCTGCATCGATTAGCTATGATATGGTTCCAATATGGCCGCTCGATCAGGCTTCGTGAGCAGCTCCCTCAGGACTTTGATTTCTCCGTCAAACAACAATCCTGGACCCTGGCCTTCAAAGAGAAAAAACATCTTTGTTGTTGTTTTCCCCAATGTTTGAGCGATGTCACCCGGGTCGATGTTATCTTTGTCCATAAAGACTCTCCCACACCGGAATAGCCACGGAAACAGCTCCAGCTGGCCCTCTCCACGGCAACGGCCAAAACTGGTCATTCCCCCATGGTGACGGATTTGCATTGTGCTCCTAAAGAAGCCTGTGCAACACATTGACAACATTTAATTCTGTAACGCAGCTCACATTCTACCCAGTGGCTTCAGCAGCTTTCCCTATCTCCGTATCTGAGTGTTGACCAGGACCACTCTGTCAACAGTATCTATGACAGGACCAGGTGCAGCTTAGCGTAGCGTCAGAGGAGCGGTGCGGTGCTAGCGAGAGGCTAACCGTCTAACCGTCTCTGCTAATTGCCTCATTAATGATTCACCGGTGTGAGCCTGCTTTAGCACTTTGCTGTGGGGAGCAAATTGTTCTGATTGGTTTGCCTCTGTCAATTATTGATGAGGCAAACGACCTCAAGTGCTAACACCTTGCTTTGGTGCTGCGGAGTGGCCAACCGTTCCCATCGCTGGGTGGCTGTGTTGTTCACACTGCTAGAGTATTGTGTTGCTCCCGAACACAGCTTACCTCTTAGCCAGGGGTGTATTCAGGACTGTGTTGGTTCTCTCAGAGTGGATGAGTGTAGCCCTGGGGCAGTGAATGTGATCTCTAGTTGTATGAATACTCACGAACACTGAGTCTAGCACAGGTTACTGGATGGAGACTCCTCACAAAACTAGAACAGAACAGGACTTTATTTAGGAGGCCTGGGTAAGGCCAAAATTCCACAAATGTTCCAACTTCAATTAATTTTGTATCAATTATGCTTTAATTAAAACTTCTTAGGGCTGCAATCCCGTTAACGGAATCGATATGACAACAGCCAGTGAAAGTGCAGGGCGCCAAATTCAAAACAACAGAAATCTCATAATTAAAATTCCTCAAACATACATGTATTTTATACCGTTTTAAAGGTAATCTTGTTGTTAATCCCACCACAGTGTCCGATTTCAAATAGGCTTTACAGCGAAAGCACCACAAACGATTATGTTAGGTCACCACCAACTCACAAAAAAACAGCCATTTTTCCAGCCAAAGAGAGGAGTCACAAAAAGCACAAATAGAGATAAAATGTATCACTAACCTTTGATGATCTTCATCAGATGACACTCATAAGACTTCATGTTACACAATATATGTATGTTTTGTTTGATAAAGTTCATATTTATATAAAAAATCTTAGTATGCATTGGCACGTTACAGTCCCTAGTTCCAAAAACATCCGGTGATATTACAGAGAGCCATATTATTTTACAGAAATACTAATTATAAATGTCGATGAAAATACAATTTTTGGACATGGAAATATAAATATACCTCTCCTTAATGCAACAATTGTGTCATATTTCAAAAAAACTTTACGGAAAAAGCAAACCATGCAATAATCTGAGAACGGCGCTAATATTTTTTTGTTGGAGTCAACAGAAATCAGAAATAATATTATAAATATTGC
This sequence comes from Oncorhynchus mykiss, assembly GCF_057628025.1. Taxonomy (NCBI): domain Eukaryota; kingdom Metazoa; phylum Chordata; class Actinopteri; order Salmoniformes; family Salmonidae; genus Oncorhynchus; species Oncorhynchus mykiss. The sequence goes on along the minus strand of NC_143047.1, from coordinate 22,043,817 downwards.
CTTACCTTTGATGATCTTCATCAGAATGCACTCCCAGGAATCCCAGTTCCACATTAAATGTTTGTTTTGTTCGATAATGTCCATTATTTATGTCCAAGTAGCTACTTTTGTTAGCGGGTTTAGTACACAAATACAAACACTCGGGTTGGTCCAGCCAAACGTCGGACAAAAACTTCAAAAAGTTATATTACAGATTGTAGAAACTTTTCAAACTAAGCATAGAATTATTCTTTAGGATGTTTTTATCATAACTCTTCAATAACGTTCCAACCTGAGAATTCCATTGTCTGTAGAAAAGCCATGGAACGCAGGCCGCTATCATGTGAAATGCTCCTGACCAGGACCTGGCTCTCTGCTAGACCACTGACTCAAAGAGCTCTCATCCGGCTCCACATCACAGTAGAAGCCTCATTCAAGTTTCTAAAGACATCTAGTGGAAGCCTTAGGAAGTAAACATAACCAATATCCCACTGTATATTCAATAGGGGCTGGGTTGAAAATCGACCAACCTCAGATTTCCCACTTCCTGTTTGGATTTCTTCTCAGGTTTTTGCCTGCCATATGAGTTCTGTTATACTGACAGACATCATTCAAACAGTTTTAGAAACTTCAGAGTGTTTTCTATCCAATACTAAGAGTAATAGGCATATATTAGCAACTGGGACTGAGGAGCAGGCTGTTTACTCTGGGCACCTCTGGGCATCTTTCATCCAAGCTACTCAATACGGCCACTGCAGCCATAAGAGGTTTTAAGATACAAATGTAAAATATATGTCAACCAAACTTCCTCCAAAGGACCTTTCTATGGGTCCTGTTTATTGTAGTTTTGTGAGGAATCAGCCTTCTGTACTGGGACAAAGCAGTAGCTTACATTGTTTTCTTCTGAATCTGGTATGTAAGCAGTACACACTGTATCCTCACAGGGAAGGGCACGTGTGTGTGCTGCCCTGAACCACCTGCGTATGTTGGGCCTCAGCTGGAGAAAGAGAGGCTTTGTTTGTGAACAAGTGACTCACCCGGGCCGTACTGATATGGTAGTACACATTGAGGCCTTACTCTTTCCTGTTTTCATGTAGGAAATCATGCCTGACCATTTTGTAAAATATGAAAAGAGATGATGATGAAAGTAGATGGGAGGTAGGCAGTGATAATTATTACCACCTGAGATTAAAGCAACATTTTAAACTTGGTGGTTTGAGCCCTGAATGCTGATTTTAAAAAATAAAAATGATTTCACCTTTATAACCAGGTAAGCTAGTTGAGAACAAGTTCTCATTTACAACTGCGACCTGGCCAAGATAAAGCAAAGCAGTGTGACAAAAACAATGACACAGAGTTGCATGGAATAAACAAGCATACAGTCAACACATTAGAAAAAAAGAAAGTCTATATACAGTGTGTGCAAATGGCATGAGGAGTTATGGCAATAAATAGGCCATAGTAGCAAAGAAATTACAATTTAGCAGATTAAGTGATACTACCAGTGATACTGGTGTGCAAAAGAGCAGCAAAGTAAATAAAAACAATACGAGGATGAGGTAGGTAGATTGGGTGGGCTATTTACAGATGGACTATGTATACAGCTGCAGCGATCGGTTTGCTGCTCAGATAGCTGATGTTTAAAGTTAGTGAGGGACATTTAAGTCACCAGCTTCAGCGATTTTTGCAATTTGCTCCAGTCACTGGCAGCAGAGAACTGGAAGGAAAGGTCGGCCAAAGGAGGTGTTGGCTTTGGGGATGACCAGTGAGATATACCTGCTGGAGCGCGTGATACGGGTGGGTGTTGCTATGGTGACCAGTGAGCTGAGATAAGGCAGAGCTTTACCTAGCATAGACTTGTAGATGACCTGGAGCCAGTGAGTCTGGCGACAAATATGTAGCGAGGGCCAGCCGACTAAAGCATACAGGTCGCAGTGGTGGGTGGTATAAGGCGCTTTGGTAACAAAACGGATGGCACTGTGATAGACTGCATCCAATTTGCTGAGTAGGTATTGTGCATTGGTTCACCCTGAACAGTTGCATATCGCAGGGACTATTCGCGAGGTATATTGGTTGGCTGATTGGCTGACAGCCGTGGTATATCAGACCGTATACCACAGGTATGACAAAACATTGATTTTTACTGCTCTAATTTAGTTGGTAAACATTTTATTTTAGCAATAAGGCACCTCGGGGGTTTGTGATATATGGCCACTATACCACGGCTAAGGGCTGTGTCCAGGCACTCCGCGTTGCATCGTGCTTAAGAACAGGCCATTTACTACACCCCCTCAGGCCTTATTGCTTACGTGGTATACAGGACCCACATCATTATAGGTTATAGTAATGAGAGCAGGGATTTTATGATTCTAGGATTTTAGCATTTTAGCAAGAGTTGTTTCGAATAGCTGTGTGTGTGTGTGTGTGTGTGTGTGTGTGTGTGTGTGTGTGTGTGTGTGTGTGTGTGTGTGTGTGTGTGTGTGTGTGTGTGTGTGTGTGTGTGTGTGTGTGTGTGTGTGTGTGTGAGTGTGTGTGTGTGTGTGTGTGGTGTGTGGTGTGTGTGTATGACTTCTAATATTTTTCCTTAGTGTACTGTTCTCCTCTTCTTGCATTAGGGTCAGGAAAGGGAGCTGAGGGAAGGAGGTTCTCACCCAAGATTTGATGGCACATGGTCCTGTCCATTGTCCCTTTGATGCGGTGAAGTTGTCCTGTCCCCTTAGTAGAAAAACACGCCCAAAGCATATTGTTTCCACCTCCATGTTTGACGGTGGGGATGGTGTTCTTGGGTTCATAGGCAGCATTCCTCCTCCTCCAAACACGGCGAGTTGAGTTGATGCCAAAGAGCTCCATTTTGGTCTCATCTGACCACAACACTTTCACCCAGTTGTCCTCTGAATCGTTCAGATGTTCATTGGAAAACTTCAGACGGGCATGTATGTGTGCTTTCTTGAGCAGGGGGACCTTGTGGGTGCTGCAGGATTTCAGTCCTTCACGGCGTAGTGTTTCACCAATTGTTTTCATGGTGACTACGGTCCCAGCTGCCTTGAGATCATTGACAAGATCCTCCCGTGTAGTTCTGGGCTGATTCCTCACTGTTCTTATGATCATTGCAACTCCACGAGGTGAGATCTTGCATGGAGCCCCAGGCCGAGGGAGATTGACAGTTCTTTTGTGTTTCTTCCAGTTGCGAATAATCGCACCAACTGTTGTCACCTTCTCACCAAGCTGCTTGGCGATGGTCTTGTAGCCCATTCCAGCCTTGTGTAGGTTTACAATCTTGTCCCTGACATCCTTGGAGAGCTCGTTGGTCTTGGCCATGGTGGAGCGTTTGGAATCTGATTGATTGATTGCTTCTGTGGACAAGTGTCTTTTATACAGGTATATTTTGATTGGATTTGATTTGATTTGATTTGATTTGTAACAAACTGAGATTAGGAGCACTCCCTTTAAGAGTGTGCTCTTAATCTCAGCTCGTTACCTGTATAAAAGACACCTGGGAGCCAGAAATCTTTCTGATTGAGAGGGGGTCAAATACTTATTTCCCTCATTAAAATGCAAATACATTTCTACAATTTTTTACATGCATTTTTCTGGATTTTTTAAAATGTTATTCTGTCTCTCACTGTTCAAATAAACCTACCATTAAAATTATAGACTGATCATTTCTTTGTCATTGTCCTCTTGGCAAACATACAAAATCAGCAGGGGATCAAATACTTTTTTCCCCTCACTGTAGCTGTTGTTCTCTGTCTAATAGCCCACCCACACACAACCCGTATGAATCATCCCAAACCTCTACTCTACCTGGGGGGGTAGGAAATCTTTCAAGCATTTTTCAGCAAAATATCAACCCAAAGCACTCTCTCACAGTGAGTGGCATGACTGCCTGGCTTTAGAGAGTAAACACAGGCTAGATAAAGGAACTGATGTGTCAGTTATTGATGTGTAGTGCTCCTTCACTGTGAGCCTGTGTAATCACTCTGTTGTCGGCCATGTTGTTATACACTGAGGACACAAAACATTAAGCACACCTGCTCTTTCCACGACGCAGTCTGACCAGGTGAATGTCACTTGTGAAATCCACTTAAATCAGTGCAGATGAATGGAAGGAGACAGGTTAAAGGATTTTTAAGCCTTGAGACAATTGAGACATTGATTGTGTATGTGTGCCATTCAGAGGGTTAAATGGGCAACAGTTTCCCGAGTGTATCAAGAATCAAGAATAGTCCACAACTGTGGGAAGCATTGGAGTCAACATGGGCCAGTATCCCTGTGGAAAGCTTAGGTGTTCTTAATGTTTGGTATACTCAAATGTTTTTTTCAATTGTAATAATGGCTCAAGGATATCAGAACTGACCAAATAGATACTGAAGGATGCATTCTAGAGATGAATATATCATAGAACTATAAACTTAATGAATATTATTCTGAAGACTCAAACCCAGAGAGTGATCTTTGACTGAGGGGTTGTGTTTAATCCAGAGGTGAGACTCATCCATGCTGCTAGTGAGCGGCCTCTGTAGCCATCTCTGTCTCTCTGGCCTTAATTGAAGCTGATGAAGGAGTCACCCCCCATGCAGCCGCCGCTGTCACTCAGAATCTCAGCGTCGATGCAGTCAGACCGTACACACTCACAGGGTGGTCACCGGCCCTTTGTTTTTACACAGGCACCAGGGAGGGCACCAGGGAGGGCACCCCCCCCCCCCCCCAAATAACAGTGAGTCAGCCTGCGTCATGGCTGTGACACGGTGGGCCCAGTGTCTGTGGAGGTTATGGTGGGGTCCCTCTCGCTCTTTCACTGACAGTCATGTGTGTGTGTGTGTGTGTGTGTGTGTGTGTGTGTGTGTGTGTGTGTGTGTGTGGGGGGGGGGGGGGGGGGGGGAGGGGGGAGGCACAAAAAGGGCACACAGATGGGTGGTCTGACTCATACACATTTAATGACCTCTACTGTTTCTCTCTCTCTTTCTCGCTTTCCTTCTCCCTCTCGCTCTCTCTATTGTTGTCTCTCTCTGTTTCTCTCTGTTTCTCTCTCTTTCTCTCTCGCTCTCGCCTTCTCTATTGTTCTCTCTCTCTGTTTCTCTCTTTCTCCCTCTCTTTCGCTCGGTCTCTCTCTCTTTTTCTCTCTCCCATGTCTACAGATAACCTGGCGACTGAACGCTGATGACTTAAGAGTGACTGATCAATGGCTTGAGGAACCCCACAAAGCACAACAACATCTAAAGATGACTTCACTGGAGAAGAAGAAAAGAAGCCCTACAGAGAAATGCTTCAGAGCCTCTTCCTACTCCCACTTTCCTCTCCGCTATTTTACCTCCAGCTTTTTTGTAACAAAAACAAAACACTGACTCAAATGATGTATCAAGATGATTGACAACATCAGAAGAATATTACTGGAGAAACCATTTCCTCTGTAGGGGGGGGGGGGGGGGGGGGGGTAAACAAAACTTTGATGCATGTTACTGTAAGTAGTTCATCTAAAAACCAACCTTTTTCCCCCAAGTGGGATCCTCAACTAAGAAGACTCATCCAAGTCCAGCATTCCTGATATAGGATAAAATACCCAAGCAACCCACCTCCTCCCTCTGAAATCCCTTACTCTATCTACCGTATCAGAGGTCATTGTAACTACCATTGACAATATGTTCCTCGTTTTAGAGAACTTACTTCCTGTATCATTTTGGAGTTAGTTGGACTGTAAGACTACTATAGTGTATACTATTTGCATAATGAACCAGTCTTCCTCTCCAATGGACATGAGTGATGTACTATAGCATGGATCTGACTTTACTGTGTTCCTCAGTATGCTTGTAGATCACAAAACTCATAATTGTGAATAGTACAACGATTACACCTTTTTAATCCTAGATTCCTATCTTTACCAGGCAGTATTAACTTACTGTATACTATGTAGGGCATTTTGTTGACCTGTACATTTGACTAAATGCATAGAAATACAAGTAATAGCTCATTGTATTATTTGAATACCTGCAGACATATTAGGGAAACATGTGTCTATAAAGACAATGGGACTGTGACTAAGTCATATAGTGTTGACTATATTATGAAGGTAGAACCCAGAATAACGTCTTAGAGAGTAAACACTATATAGTATCCTCAGCAGGGGCCCCGCTGCATCTATGTCATGTGTCTACCTGAGATCGTGGGCAGCCGATCTTGTATTTGGTTTGTTTCTTTGTTGTTTCCTCATCCCTTTTGAATAGCTTGTACCAATGGCCCTTCGGGTCTCTGTACTGTGGTCTCTCTCATGGACCTCTCATAGGGCAACACATGTCCTCAGCTAAGGCAGGTGTCTCTATCTCTCTCTCCCACATCACCTGGCATGGTTTACCCAGGTGCTCCTCTGTATGGCCAAACAAGGAGAACGGAACATCACAGTATGATTTCAAGGTTGCAGAAACCATATTGACTTTTGACCTATCTCCAACTGTCTACTGAAGACATAACAACAACCAGACAAACTACAGCTGGTGGTGCAAGAGAGGATACTGTGCATGGAACGCAACGCACGCAAGATAACCTGAAAGCATCTTCATCCTCTTGCATCCTCTACCTATCGATGTGCTTCCAGTACAAACCTGATACCTAAACAGCCCCTCGCCTGCTCCCACAATCCTCTCTGCTCCTCCTCTCGTCCATCCCAGAGACTCGTGAGGAGAGCGCCAGTCGATCTGTTTATAAACGTTGCGGATGGACGCTCATCGTGACAAACAAACACTTACACACGCGCATACACACATATACCCACCCCTCCACACATAAACACTCTCAAAGGGAGACAAGTGGAATACAGTGGAGTATGTATGTATATTCTGTATGTATAGAACCCTCAGCTGTAAGTAGTACATGTTGACATGTAGATGAAAATATGCATTGTGATCATAATACCTACCGTAGACAGGCTGGTGGCCGTTGATTCAGACAGAGGATGAAACACTCTCTCTAAGCCAATGGAAGCACTCTATACTATGTTTTCAGGGTACATACTCTAAGTTTCCTTAATGACAGAAAATATAATGTGATGTTCCTTTTAAAAAGGACCTCCTAAGCAAAACCACCGAGCTGAATGGGTTTTAAGCACTTTGAAGGGATGCATAACCCCCCCTTTGATGTCGGAAAGAACCTGGCCAGAGTGAGAGAGCAGGGGGTGTGGAGGGTGTAGGGGGCGAGGGGAGGGAGGGAGGGCAAACTGGGGCGCTCCAATTAAGTGGCAGTGCACAAAGTGGCGTGGGGCGCCCTGCCAGGAACTGTCTATTCATCCCATGTCAAAGGGATTTACACATCTCAATGAGTCAACAGCACTGCCAGGGCTGCCAGCAGCACGGGGAACAGGGGTCGAGAGGAATACAGGAAAAGAGGAGAGGTGGAAAGGTAGAATAGAGGTGGAGGGGAGAGGTAAAGAGAGAAAAGGAGTGCAGAGGACAGGAGACGGAAAAGGGCAGAGATGTAGAGCGACAGAGAGGAGAGAGAAGATGAGAGATGTGGATCGACAGAGAGGAGAGAGAACAGCAGAGATGTAGAGCGACAGAGAGGAGAGAGAACAGCAGAGATGTAGAGCGACAGAGAGGAGAGAGAAGATGAGAGATGTGGATCGACAGAGAGGAGAGAGAACAGCAGAGATGTGGATCGACAGAGAGGAGAGAGAACAGCAGAGATGTAGAGCGACAGAGAGGAGAGAGAACAGCAGAGATGTAGAGCGACAGAGACAGAACAGCAGAGATGTAGAGCGACAGAGAGGAGAGAGAAGGGTAGATATGTAGGGCTACAGAGAGGAGAGAGAAGGGTCGAGATGTAGAGCGACAGAGAGGAGAGAGAAGGGTAGAGATGTAGGGCTACAGAGAGGAGAGAGAAGGGTAGAGATGTAGAGCGACAGAGAGGAGACAGAAGGGTAGAGATGTAGAGCGACAGAGAGGAGACAGAAGGGTAGAGATGTAGAGCGACAGAGAAGAGAGAGGAGGGTAGAGATGTAGAGCGACAGAGAGGAGAGAGAAGGGTAGAGATGTAGAGCGACAGAGAGGAGAGAGAAGGGTAAAGATGTAGAGCGACAGAGAGGAGAGAGAAGGGTAGAGATGTAGAGCGACAGAGAGGAGAGAGAAGGGTAGAGATGTAGAGCGACAGAGAGGAGACAGAAGGGTAGAGATGTAGAGCGACAGAGAAGAGAGAGAAGGGTAGCGATGTAGAGCGACAGAGAAGAGAGAGAAGGGTAGAGATGTAGAGCGACAGAGAAGGGAAAGAAGGGTAGAGATGTAGAGCGACAGAGAAGAGAGAGAAGGGTAAAGATGTAGGGCTACAGAGAGGAGAGAGAAGGGTAGAGATGTAGAGCGACAGAGAGGAGAGAGAAGGGTAAAGATGTAGGGCTACAGAGAGGAGAGAGAAGGGCAGAGATGTAGAGCTACAGAGAGAGAAGGGTAGAGATGTAGGGCTACAGAGAGGAGAGAGAAGGGCAGAGATGTAGAGCTACAGAGAGAGAAGGGTAGAGATGTAGGGCTACAGAGAGGAGAGAGAAGGGTAGAGATGTAGAGCTACAGAGAGGAGACAGAAGGGTAGAGATGTAGAGCGACAGAGAGGAGAGAGGAGGGTAGAGATGTAGAGCTACAGAGAGGAGACAGAAGGGTAGAGATGTAGAGCTACAGAGAGGAGACAGAAGGGTAGAGATGTAGAGCGACAGAGAGGAGAGAGGAGGGTAGAGATGTAGAGCTACAGAGAGGAGACAGAAGGGTAGAGATGTAGAGCTACAGAGAGGAGACAGAAGGGTAGAGATGTAGAGCTACAGAGAGGAGACAGAAGGGTAGAGATACAGAGAGCGAAGGGAAGAAATGTGGATCGACAGAAAGTAGAGAGAACAGCAGAGATGTAGAGTGACAGAGAGGAGACAAAAAATGAGACAACAAGCAAACAATGTGACAATGTTGAAGTTAAAGGGTTCCCACATTTAAGAATGTAGGGCAGCATTTCAGACAAAGCCAACATTATTCTCTCAGCTAGAGACCTGACCAGACAAAATCTTCTCTTCTCTCAGGTCACCTCCACAACTCCCCTCCTACCCTTCAGCCACAGAGTTCACTGTCCCCTCCACCCCAGCTAGTGCCACTTCCCAACAGCCCTGTGACCTCACGTCCTATCTGGGGTTGACTCTGTGTTAATGAGCAATACCTCTAAGCTCAACCAGATGTTCAGGCTAGCCGTTAAATACCTGTTGCTCTTCCACCCCAGTGATTCCTTTATCCTTCCCCAGTGCAGCTGCACTCTCCCTGGGCTGGGTTCCACGTGCTTCAGCCCCTCTATGGACGGGACCTCCCCACAACTTGACTCTGTTCTGCTCTGCTCTCATCATCTAACAATAGCAGTGCATCAATTGATGCACCATGACATTAACATAGGGATTGATAAGGATTCATGGGCTTCGGTGATGACAGGTGTGTTGATGGTATGACAGAGACATCATAATGAAGCAACTTTTTGGGTTTACATTGGCTTATATTGTATGTTTCATAAAATTATACACAGACCAATCAATGCAAGTGAATCATGTACAGTGGCTCTCCAGTGTAAAGCATTACCAAACCCAAAGCAATATTTAACAGTGGACTAAACAATAGGAAGACATCAGAGACGGTGAGGGATGGACATAGACTGTGACCAGGGACAGTTAAGGAAGAGTTGGCCCCAGTAGGAAAGTAGAGTAGAGATAGAAACCAGTTCAATTTGGTAAACCGTCTTCCTCCCATGTCCTCTGTGTGTGTGTGTGTGTGTCTGCCTGCCTACCTGCCTGCCTACCTGCCTGCCTGCCTGCCTGCCTGCCTGCCTGCCTGGTGGGGAAGCAGTAGTAGTAAAAGGCGTTTGATGTGTGTATTAGCTCCCGTCCTTGCGGTCAGCGCGCAACACAAACACAACATCAAAAGGAAGATGGGAGCGGCGCTGCTACCTGGCTCTGTGGAGATAAGTTAATGCAGATCTATTAGGCAGAAGCATATTAAAGGATGAAGATGTCAGTCACACACACGGCAGGAGACATCACGTTGAGCTACTGTTGATGTCCTCCCGAGTTTGAAGCTTTCTGATTTCACCAAAATGAAGCAAAACCATTTTTCTGAGGAGTTAAAGAGGGTATAAGTAACAGAGACAGTTGTGATCCCCCCTCGCCTGTTTGAAGAACACGGTTAGTGTGTTTTTTATTGAGATAAACTCGCAGACTGCACACATGCCGTTTCATCAGAGTATGACCCTGACCATGACATTTCCCAGAAGCCTTAGTGTTATTCACAGGTTCACGCTCACACAGACACACGTGTACACACATGCTCTTATACACAAACATGCACACTTACACACACACACACTTACACACACACACTTACACACACACACACACACACACACACACACACACACACACCCCACCCAGCCACCCACCCACCCACCCACCCTCCCACCCACTAATCTAAACAACAGGACTGTATGGAAACAGATCGGCAAAATAATGGATTGTTCAGTGTGCAAACAGTAAGCTGTTAGTGTAATCACAGGTCAAAGTCATATTACCCAGAGGCCCCCGCTGGGGGTATATTAACATGAGGGATATTTGGGAGGGTGGAGAGAGGGGGGACAGAGTGCTGTCCTGATTCAGATTTACCCCCTATTGGGCACCCCTTGCCTCCTTTATTTCTTTCTCTCCTCTCCTCCACTCCAATACATACACAGACCCTGCATTTAATCAAGCTCACCCCTCCCCCTCTTACTTTATTTTCTCACTGCTCATTCCTACTTTCATGTGTCTTTTCTGTCTCAATCCCCTTCCTCCTCTCTTTCATCTCCCTCCTCCTTCTCTCTTTCACCTTTCCCCTTTTCTTTCCACTCTTCGCTTCTCCTCTTCTGCTCTTTCCTCTCTTCTCCCTTTCTCCCCCCCTCCCAAACTGAGGCAAGCTATTGAGGTGAAGCACTCCATCAATCTCCCTGGTGTGTGTGTGTGAGAGAGAGAGAGAGAGAGAGAGAGAGAGAGAGAGAGAGAGAGCTAGAGAGAGAGAGAGAGAGAGAGAGAGAGACACACACACAGAGAGAGACACACACAGAGAGAGACACACAGAGAGAGACACACACAGAGAGAGACACACAGAGAGAGAGAGAGAGAGAGAGGTGAAAGGGACCCAGAATCTTGTTTTTGGATTAAGCAAATAGAGGAGTGGGTAATATAGGGCCATCAGGCTGCTTGGTGGGTCATTTGTCAGCCCTCCACAAAGCCACACAAACAAGAGACAAGAGGAGAGAGAAAGTCAATTACCACTGTCAGTGGAGAGGGGGAGAACGAGAAAGATAGAGGGAGGGAGCCATATCCACTTTCATTAGAAGCCTATGTATCCTCTAGCCTGTGTTCTGCAGTGACTACCATGGCTTATGCATGTGTCAAGTCACATCCACAAACAAACCACTAGTCCCAGTGTTGTGTCTGTTAGGATAAATACTCTGTACATTATTTTCTTTGGCCTCGTGGCTTATCAACTTAGCTGGCCTGTATTTGTTTTATCGCCTAGCTCTTTCTCTAGCCTGGTTAATAAGTACATGCCTCTCTGGCTATACAGTTCATTAGTGTGATGACTAGCTGGCTAATGTGTGTGTAGGGTAGGCTCCTGTCCCATTGGAGCACGTGGACATTGGGGAGGTGTGGCAGAGCAAACAGTGGGGAAGGACAGAGAAGAGGAAAACAGCTTATAAGAGAGACAATGTGACTGGTCATTTAGCTAATGGCAGTGATGTAATAGTGAAGCCTCCTGTGATTCTGTGGACTCTAGGGGCGTAGTGGTGTGTAGTGGTGTGTTAGAGCAGACGGTCACATAGGGGGACTGTAGAGAGACCTTCCAGTGTTGTGACTGGACATGACACACACACATGCTCACGTTCCAATGCATGTCTGTATCTGTGTGTCGTTTTTGGGTTGGCTCTGTGATGATTAGGCTTGACCTGAGACTGACCTTTGGCCTGAGGCCGGACAAGGTATTGGCAGTGAGGTCATAGGATTACTGAATAGACACTCTGCCTCCGTTGCTGTCCCAGGTCAAATCAACCTCATAATGCTGTACCACAGTGGCAGGGACGATGAGACTACCATGCTGCTGTAATGACATCAGAACAGAGTGGTGGAGCCTGGCTTAGGCTACTGAGATAATGAACAGAGGGTTTAATATGGTGATAAAGCTCCCAAAGCCCAGCCTGACCAACCGATTGGATTGGCCTCAAGGGGGTCCACTAGCCTCACATCAACCCCCTTGAAACCTCACCGAGCTGGGATCGGCACCCAAGAAGATTTGGGAGCCTGGATAGAATCGGTTTAGCCAAATGGTTCTGACGTGATGTAATTGCCAAGGGACTGGCCCCTGTGTAACACCATAACCATAACAATGCTGAATCCTCAGCATCTTCCCTAGTTAAATAAAGGTTCAATAAAAATAAATACAAATCTGATTGGCTTATAAGGAGGATGTTGTTCCTGATTTCCCAGTAAGGTTCAGCTAGGGTGACATGGATATGTCATGTGAGGCATCATATTTAGCTATTAGCTAAATGTGGTCTGACACATGTTTTCTCAGTGCTTTGAGACTTTTGTTTTTGTAGTGCATTGTCGCTGCCAAATAAATGTAATACATAAGTAAATAAAACACATAAAAAGGTTGTCAGTAAACGCATAAAATCCCAAACCTGGCTGAGGTTGTTATAGGGGAGGGAACTTCTAGAAAACCTGAGTTCCCGCTCGAGAAATAAATAAATTGTGGAATAATAAATCGCACAGAGACAATGGACAGGTGGCATTTCAGGCTGCGTCGTTTAGTCGTGCAGTCTGCTTTCTGACAGCTTGATTTAGGCTCCTGCAGCTGAGCCAGAATAATTGAGAGAGAAACAGACAGAGAGAGAGAGACAGAGACAAACAGAGAAACAGAAAGACAAAGGGAGAAGGAAAAAGAAAACCAAGACAGACAAATCTTTTTCCATCTTCAATTCTCAGGCCTGAACTGAACTGCACTGATTGCAGAGGATGCCATTCTACCACTCAAATGGTTGCACCCAGATCAGTTCGATGAGGTGGAATAAGGAGCTCTGCCCATTCTACGTCACTGTGGGTCGTGATGCCCATCTGACTCAGGGTCAGGTGCATAGAGTGGTCACAGAAGGGATTGAGACACCCCTCCACCGTCACAGCCACCTGTGCCTGGCCCTTTCTGAGTCATATAGGGCTTATTGGGGGCAAGTGGATGAGGGTGCAGAGAGGGGGAGTTTTGGGGGAACTTTGGTGGGGAGAAGGGGGGTTGGAATAGGGTGTCCACCGCTGAGAGATGGGTGTAATCCCTCTGTATTAAAGCAGTGAAATGTTGTCAGGGTCCAGAACATTCTCCCCAAAACCATCCCCCTTCACCCCCAACCGTTTTCATGCCCCCCAGAGTACAAAGAGAGAGTTAGAACAACTGGGGACAACCATACGCTTTCACAGGGTTTCCTAACACAGAGTGCCCCCGAACTCAATCAACATGTATCTTTAAATTCCCACAAATAAATCATTGTGATAAAATCTTTATTACCAATTGGCTACACACAATGAAGTTCAATACACCAATATTCACAAAAAAACACTGTTTGTTAGATTGGCCTCTATTTAGCTTCAGGGGTAATATTTTCCTGTAGTTATGTCCCTCCTAATCTCCAGGTCAAGCAGTGATTCTTTTTACCCAATCTGTTTTAAAAGTATTGCCGTTAGAGGACAATTAAACATTTACAGCTCCTGGTCTAAAGCTGGTTTAAAGCCTGTTTCAATAAGCCTCACCTCCTCTCGCCCTCCCAGGTTAATTTGCTCTTCGCCCTCGTTTCAATTTCACTGTAGTAAACGTCTTCCTTATTTCCCATAAGGGCTTCCATGGTGAGGTTTTGATTGTCCAATGGGGTGGGCTGTGATGTTGGCTGTGGTGGAATCGTCAAAGGGGTCATCAAAGCCTCGGTGATGCTTGCCGGAGTCTTATTGCCGTGGCAATCAGCCCCCTGCTACTTGGCCTGGGTGACCCCAGTCAGAGATAAGCTTTATGGGATGGCCCATTAACATGCCGGGCAGGCCACCTCCCTCGTTTATCAAATGCGCTGCTGTGAAATCAACTGTTTATGGACCCCCAGTGAGAGGATAGCGCTGCTGATTGCCTATATTAGGGCCTGGCTTGTAAATGAGGCGCCCATAGACAAAGAACCTTCAGTAGACTAGAGATACATATAATTATATGCTGGTGTTATTCTCACTAACTGAGCAGTATATTTAATGACTACTGCAATAGCCGCAAGAGGGTTGGCCTTGCAACCACCAAACCTGAAAACTCTGGGGGAGGGTGTATGTGTTCATCCACGTCTTCCATGTACAGCATGAACCCACAGAATACAACAATCAAACAACACCTACATGACGTTACACGTTCAAATACATATGTGTCTAAGTATGGCTATATAAATGTCGACTCCCATGATGCTGTATCTAAACAACTCAATAGTCTTCCTTTCTTTCTACCCTGTCAAAGCTTCCTATGGTCCTGTGGATGTCATGTTGTTCTGTGGCTGTTTTGTGGGGATGGACATGTTAGCCACGTTAGCCGCGGAGTAGCGTAGCCTCATGTTAGGGAGGTGAGGCTGCTGTGGCATGGTCCGCTTAAAGCCTGATCACTGGTGAAGGCCTTGTCAATGTGTCTTCCATGATGGATGGTGATGGCCCACCGTGTCTTTGTACACAACAGGGGGCCCAAGTGTTTGTCGCCTGAGAGATGGAGGGAGGGAGGGAGACAGGGAGGGAGGGAGGGTGCGGGCGAGACTCAGCTTAATGTCCTTCACCAGTGCTGTGCATGTTCTCCCAACTCTGTGCTATTTGCTTTTCCCTTCACGGCACGGTTAACACCGTAAATTAACCTTTCCAATCACTCTGTGCTCAGAGTTTGGTGCACAACACAGACAGAGACAGAGAGGGAGCGAGAGAGACACAGTGTTACGCAATGCACTGACTTAAGAGACAGAACATTCTCTTTTATGTGCACATCCTGTGTACTCTGCAATATGTCCGTATCAAGCTGCTTTCTCTTCACCATTCTGGAGATGTCAATGAAACACATGAAAGACGATGTGCTGTAGAATCCCCCCTCCTTGTAGCCCATGTCTGTAAATAGAATGTAAATACCAAACAGCTATGCATGCTGATAAACTAGCAAGTCGTTCAGGTACTTTTGTAATCCAAGATTCTCATTTGGCATGTACTGAAGAAGAAGAAGAAATCCAACAAGAAAATGAAATAAAATATAAACCATAAAAATGGATACAGTTTGTTAAAGAACTTCAATAACTGGGGGATATATGTCTTTGCTGTTAATGTTTTCTTACTGATACTTAAAATGCGATAGCCTGCCATTATTAACAGTGCTCTGCTCATGTTACTTGTTCCCTGTTATTATGTTCGTAAAGATAGGGTTGAGGTAATGTAGGCCATGAACCTCCCGTAGGTTAGTGGATTGTCTAGGTCGGGGTATGATCGAGGAGAGAGGGGAGGGGTGGAGACAAGCTCTGACTCATACTTATCATAGATTATTTCAATGCCATTGCACGTTCGTATACATACTTTAAAATGAATTATTACCTATCCTTAGTCGCTAATTCAGCCAGTTAAATGCCATGGCCAAACGGTTTCGCTTGAAAGCTGTTAGTTGAGACGGCAGGATCTGAGAGCCAGATTGAGCTGCTTGTTTGATTTATTTAACCAAAAGGAAGATTCACCAGCTTCAAAGAGTGGGCCGCTTTTTAAAAGGTACACATATGTTTCTAACACGACAACACAACACAATACTACAACAAAGCTCAGAAGAAGCTTGGTAGAGAACAACTTTTTAATGTTGATTCACTTCACATAAATTGAGGGTGTAATTAATTAATTACAAATTACTTGCAAGGATAATGAGTCATTTAAAACGTGGATTGGACGAGTCCTGTTTTCGAGTATGGTCTTTGCAATGCGTGGGTATATTGAGAAACAAGCAATGATTATTAAAAATTCTAATTTGCCTCGGCCCTAGCGACTGAAACGTTCTGAGAGGATGAGAAAGAAGGAGGGTTGGTTGGATGAGAATGTTTTTGTTTTCTAAGAGTGTTTATTTTCCACCATGTTAGAAACTGAATTCCATGGCGCTCATAGTAGATGGAAGTGTCTAATTTTTAACCTGTGCTAAAGATATTTTAAATTTAATAAATAATCATTGTAACAAGACAACTGTTCTGTGTCGTATTGTGTGTCATATCGTTGTACAGTTCTAGTTACTACTGGTCTATACATACGCTAGACTGTGTGTGTAGTGTGACTTCTTTAATAATATTTTTCCTCACTGTACTGTGCTCCTGTCCTTACAGTAGGGTCAGTAAATGGAGTGTGTGTGTGTGTGTATATGTGTCTTTCAGAGTGTGTTTATATCTGTGTCAGCATGTCTGCATATGTACTGTATGTACCACTGACTGCATACGTGAATGTGTGCATGTGTGTGTGAGTAGGTGCCATGGTGATGGCCCATCAGGACTAGATAAACAGCATGGACTTCAGGCTCTTTCAGGTCATCCTCCATTCAAGCGAGCCACTCAACCAGGCAGGACTGGATTTGATACATAGATAGCCAAATGGGGCCCTCAACCCTCTACTCTGGACTAATGCTCCTTCCCCAGGGGCCTGATAGTACCCTCAACCCTCTACTCTGGACTAATGCTCCTTCCCCAAGGACCTGAAAGTACCCTCAACCCTCCACTCTGGACTAATGCTCCTTCCCCAAGGACCTGATAGTACCCTCAACCCTCCACTCTGGACTATTGCTCCTTCCCCAAGGACCTGAATGTACCCTCAACCCTCCACTCTGGATTAATGCTCCTTCACCAGGGACCTGATAGCACCCTCAACCCTCCACTCTGGATTAATGCTCCTTCCCCAAGGACCTGAAAGTACCCTCAACCCTCCACTCTGGACTAATGCTCCTTCCCCAAGGACCTGATAGTACCCTCAACCCTCCACTCTGGACTAATGCTCCTTCACCAGGGACCTGATAGTACCCTCAACCCTCCACTCTGGATTAATGCTCCTTCCCCAGGGACCTGAGAGGACCCCCAACCCTCCACTCTGGGCTAATTATCATTCACCAGGGACCTGAAAGGACCCTCAACCCCCCACTCTAGGCTAATGCTCCATCACCAGGAACCTGAGAGGACCCTCAACACTCCATTCTGGACATTCTGTTTCACGGAATCATGGCTCTCTCTGTATATACTGTCCCCATCCATACAGCCAGATGGGTTCTCAGTACATCGCATGGACAAGAAAAAATAAATCTCAGGGAAAATTAAAGATGGAGGTGTATGTTTCATGATTAACTACTCATGGTGTAATTGTGGTAACGTACATTAACTCCAGAAGGAATTCTCTTCTGTCATCGTCATAGCCGTGTATTTTACCGCTCACGTGGACTCTGACCTCTCATTCTCCGTGGCCGAGGTGAGTAAGACATTTAAGCGTGTTAACCCTGGCAAGGCTGTAGGCCCAGATGGTATCTCTAGCCACAGCCTCAGAGCATGCTGTGATTGCTGAGATTGTGATTGTATGATTGCATGATTGTGATTACCAGATTGCTGTAGTGTTTATAGATATATTCAATCTCTCCCTATCCCAGTTTGTTGTCCCCACTTGCATCAAGATGTCTACCATTGTTCCTGTATCCAAGAAAGTGAAGGTAGCTGAACTAAATGACTATAGCCCCAAAGCACCCACTTCTATCATCATGAAGTGCTTTGAGAGGCTAGTTTAGGATCATATCACCTCCACGTTACCCGACACCCTAGACCCACTACAATGTGCATACCGCCAAGAAAGATCCATGGATGATGCAATCGCCACCTCACTGCACACTGCCCTATCGCATCTGAACAAGAGGAATACCTATGTAAAAATGCTGTTCATCGACTACAGCTCAACCTTCAACACCATAGTGCCCTCCAAGCTCATCACTAAGCCCTGGTTCTGAACCCCGTACTGTGCAACTGGGTCCTGGACTTCCTGACAGGCCGCCCCCAGGTGGTGAAGGTAGGCAACAACACCTCCGCTACACTTATCCTCAACACTGGGTCCCCACAAGGGTGCATGCTCAGCCTCCTTCTGTTTTCCCTGTTCACCCATGACTGCGTGGACACGCACGTCTCCAACTTATTCAATGCATTTGCAGATGGTACAACAGTGGTAGGTCACCAACACAATGAGACAGCCTACAGGGAGGAGGTGAGGGCCCTTGCGGAGTGGTGCCAGGAAAACAACCTCTCCCTCAAGGTGAACAAAACTAAGGAGCTGAGTGGACTTCAGGAGATGTAGCACACCCCCATCCACATCAACGGGGCTGCAGTGGAGTGGGTGAAAGGTTTCAAGTTCCCCGGCATGCACATCACAGATAAACTGAAATGGTCCATCCACACAGACAGTGTGGTGAAGCAAGTGCAACAGGCTGAAGAAATTTCAGTTGGCCCCTAAGACCCTCACAAACTTCTACAGATGCACCATTGTTGGGCTGTATCACCGCCTGGTACTGCAATTGCACCGTCTACAATAACTTCATCACCGGGGGCACACTGCCTGCCCTGCATCGACCTCACCTATTTTGTGAGATGCACTAGTCCCTCCTGCAGCAAAGCACCCCCACAACATGATGCTGCCACCCCCGTGCTTCATTGTTGGGATGGTGTTCCTCGGCTTGCAAGCCTCCCCGTTTTCCCTCCAAACATAATAATGGTCATTATGGCAAAGCAGTTTGATTTTTTTTTCATCAGACCAGAGGACATTTCTCCCAAAAATATCTTTGTCCCCATGTGCAGTTGCAAACCGTAGTCTGGCTTTTTATGGCAGTTTTGGAGAAGTGACTTCTTCCTTGCTCAGCGGCCTTTCAGGTTGTCGATATAGGACTCGTTTTTACTGTGGATATAGATACCTTTGTATCTTTCTCTCTCTCTCTCTCTCTCAAATTGACTGGGTCACATTTCAGTGAAGCTCTCATCCTTAGTGTATGTGGCCCCAGCAAGAATCAAACCCACAGCCTTGCTGTTGCAAGTACCATTCCCCACCCAAGCTATCAAGCCACTGCTACTGCTGTTTGTTGCTTTTGCCACTATACAGCATGTCATCAGCCAGAGACGGATGGGGATGTTCGAACATAGTATTTTGAAGCTAATCAATAAGATCCTCCTCCCCTCCTTTCTAATGGTTGTGTGAAGGTTATCAGTCTTCATTCATTATAAGCCACTCACATCTGAGAAGAGGGAGGAGGGGGTGGTGGTTGGGTGTGTTTGTAAGTTTAAATAAATTGCTTACGAGAGGACACATTCAATTAGTTATTTCATTATACCCCTATGTGTAATCAATCGGCAAACCCGATAACAAAGCCACATCAATTTGCCGTGCCGCTCCGGCAGACATTTCTCCAAATTATTGAAGAGCACCTCTGTTGAGTGATGCATCCAATGAGTCCTCTCTGCTCTGCTCACAACTAAGAGGAGATGGAAGTTTAGCAGGGACCAGTATCACAACATCTGGGTTTTCAATATGATGTAAGGATTTAAGGTAAATCATTAGATTTCAAATTTTCAAAGAATGTTATTGAGGTTTCTAGGTTATTTCTAATTTCACTGTGAGAAAGATCTCTCTCCCTCTCCCCCTCTCTCTCTCTCTCTCTCTCTCTCTCTCTCTCTCTCTCTCTCTCTCCCTCTCTCTCCCTCCTCCCCTTCACCCATAGAGTGATATATGGCAGAGTAGAAGCCTTTCTCGTTCTTTCTCTCGTTCCCCCTCTCTCTCCCCCTGCACCCTGCAGCGTAGATAAACAATGTGCGAATGACAGTCTCTCATCACTCTGGTGGCTGAAGCTCTGGCCCTGACCTGATAACATCAAGTGTGCGTGTCACCTGCCAAGTGCCTTCTGTCACACTTCAATGGCAACCCAACAGCCAGAGTGTGGGTAGGGTGGTGTATGTGTGTGTGTGTATCCCGTGCATGCGTGTATGTGTGTGCGTGCTTATGTGTGTGTGTTTGTGTGCTTGTGCATGGGGGTTTATGTGTGCATGTACAGACCTTCGTAGGCTTGAGTGAGGGTGAACGTGGCAATGGGGGGTTTTGGAGGTATGCCAGGAAACGGAGAAGAAGGGGGAGGGGGAGGTGTAACGACCCAAATGAGAAGGACTTGTGCAGGCACTGTGAAACTATCTCATTTTGTGGGCTCTGCTAGTCTCATTCTCATGTTCAGAATGGACATGGTGATCCGGGAACGCAATTATTTTCACCTATAAAAGGCAACATATGCCAAGATCATAAAAGTTCTTATTGGACAGTAATTTATTAAAGCAAGTCGTAGAAATGGAGAGAGGTAGGGCACATAGCTTCAATATAAAGGTGCTTTTCTGCTTCTCATTACGGGCCTAAACGCCAGTAGAATTCAATAACATACTGTCTGGATGTAGAGTGAAGGGGATGAGCAGAGTAGGAGATGTATTTTCTTTATGGGGATCATGGTTGAAATGGGATGGTAATCCATAAAACATTCTATGGCCGGTCGTATCAGACATTGAGGAACAAAGTGTTCATTGTCCACGGTGTGTGTGAGGAGGTGTGCATATTTGGATGTCAGTGTGTGTGTGTGTGCATGTTAGTGTGGGCTCTAATTACTAGTAATCAACCACCACAGTTAAAGAATCACCCTGACCAATGTCATAATATGTCCCACAATCACATCCTTATTGAACTCTGAACTCCTCACCCTCATGTGTCCATTGGTTGCCTCCGCATCTGTGGGCATCTCTTCCAAATGGCAAAACGTCACTTTGTGCCAAGCTTCAATGAGGAGCTTGAGGAACGTACCCATGCCGAAAGAGACACTACACAGGTACAATCTGTATTAATGACTGGATTGGATTGGAATTGCCGTGTTCTCCAATGTTGGCGAGTGATCTACAGTGTGTGTGTGTGTGTGTGTGTGTGTGTGTGTCTATTGTACGTGTGTAAATCAGTGTAGAGCTTGAATGCGGTGGTGAATGAGCAGTAATACAGCTTCATTGTGATCCACACAATGGGGAATGATGTGGATTAGCCAATGGGGAGCAGATTGTATTGAGGAGCTTATCAGCATCTTCTCATTATCTAATACAGTAAGTAGAGAGGAGCTAATTGTGTCGGTGCATGGTTTGACACAGAACAATGGTTTCCTATGTACCACTGTTCATCTGCTGAGGAGAAATGAGCGATAAAGGAAACATGCCATTGTCTGGAACTATTGTAATGGTAAAATACAGTTTTTGTTAATGTAAATGATTGTAAATGACTCTGGTTATTCTAGACAAGGCGGAGGTTTTGCATCCTTTAGTGTGATAAATACCAACACAAATGAAGGAGAACAAACAAAACAAAAGCAGGAAACAGACCATTGTGTTTGGCTGGCTGGAGGGGAGGGCTTATCTACTGTACAGTGTGTGTGCATGCTTAGTGATGTGTTATGTGTATGTGTTTGGTCATTCATACTTGCTAGACAAGGAAACTGGAACCATAGAAAGGTAGGACAAACACACTAACATAAACAATGATGGTGTGTATTGAAGGTATACAAATGACCTTTGACCCTAAGAGAGAATATGACATTAAATCAGGAACACTCATTTTGTTGGCGAGCGTCTCCCTTGGACAGTCTCCTTGGGTACACGTAGCCCCCATCCCTCTCTCTCCTTCTCTCTCTCTCTCCCTTTCTTTCTTTTATTTCCCAGTTAAGGAGGAATGATGTGCCAGCCCATTGAGATAATGATGATAATGGTAGTCCTTTACAGGGCTATGTCATTTAGCCCATGAGTGGCAATCACAGATCTACCATTCTGAAGACCTTGACCTTGTCTGAACCCATGGCTGTACATTCAGATGAAGAGAGCTACAGAGCCATAGAGGGAAAAGGTAAGCAGGGAAAATGTCTTTAACAAAGGGGCTTAATCTAGACCCTAATCCGGTCCCCTTCTCCCTAACCTTTTGATGCCACAGACAAACACAGACACACAGACATCCCACTGGACACAAGCTGAACCAATCAACATTGTTTCATTTCAACAAAAATATCATTTGATTTTCCATCTGACGACGTGAAATCAACGTGGAAAACTGATTGGATTTGCAAAAAGACATCAACGTACATGAATTTCAGGAAATGTCCCCCCCCCCCCCCCCCAATGCTTAACCTAAATCCAATGTCGTAGCTAGAATGTGGGTTGATTTCACCTTAAATTCACATTAGAATTATACATTTAATATAAATGAAACTGAACTGAATTGATGTCTGTGCCCAGTTGGATCAAACTTCACTCATGCCCCACAAGTGTAGTCAGACGATAATCAAATACCCTTTTGCAAGAGAGACTTATTCTCTGATGGTATATACTGGGATCATCATATTCCCTCTGATAAAGAGGCATCTACTTCCCAGATGAGAGGCTCTGCCATGTTCTCCAGGTGGACCACCGAGCAGACCACAATGCACCTCCTGCCACATCACTCCATTAAACAATCACAACAACTGACTGATATAAAGGATGAGTAAGGCTCTGAGGATGGCAACTGAGATATAGAGCACTCTATAAACTAGTTTCTGATTCAGTTAACACTGTGTCATGTCTTTGGCATCATTAAACTGAAGACTGTTTGTTTATCAAATCAATTCTCTGTAATTAATATTACTTGATTATACTAATCATGTAAATGTAATTAACTAGGAAGCCGGGACACCAAGGGAAATATTCAGATTACAAAGTTATAATTTTCCTAATACTTTTCAGATATTTTAATATCTAATCAATTAGTCTTCTAATTAATGAAATATTCTTTACCTCGCGTTAGTCTCATTCCAAACGTCATAAATTGTTGGTTATCTGCACAAACCCAGTCTTCACTATGAATCATCCATGCATCAATTGTCTCAATCATTTATTTATTAACTAACTAGAAATGCACACACAAACAAAGTAGATATGGTTACAAGGCAATGATGGGGGATGTGCCCTAGTGGACTAAACCGGCATGGCGGCTTGGTAGACAAAGGGACTGAGAAGGGCGCAAAGGGCGCGAAAGATAAAAGACATTACAAAGTTGATAATTATAACAATTTAAATGCTAATCCTTTGCACATGAACGCTCACTCATTCGTGAATAATTGCAATCAATATATATATTTGTGTGTCGGGATCTCTGTTGGAATCATCCTTCTTTCTGTTTGAAGTTCATCAGCCTGTTTTTCGTGGTTAGATGGGTACTTCAGAGTCCCAATCAGAAATGTCCTTATAGAATAGATGTTTCGGCGGTTGTCGGTCTTTGCATTCAATGGTATAGAATTCCTAGCTGCAGACTCAAACCTTAGCCCTCTCGGTTATTGAGTATAAGTTGGTCTAAAGGGAATTCCTCCCGGTGGGGGTTATATACGTAACAGTAGAAAGGGGCTGTCCCATGACGCCAGATCAACGTCTGTGCTCATGGGGCGGGCCAATGATTTAGATAAATTCCAAAGGAAATTGGAGTTTCCTTCATTAAACAGTTTAAAATCACATTACATAATTTAACAAATAGTTTCATTTTTACTCATTCATATTATACAACAATTAGATGCAAGCCTCACAACTGAGACTCTTGTATAAACAGAGTTATGGTAATGTGACTGTATTGTCTCTCATGAGTTTCACTAAATTGTACAAAACAGACCAGTTCGTAGCTGGCTACTTCACCGACCGTTCATACATTCTCCAGAATGAATATTGTTCAGTTCTCAAGTTCTGTGATGTGGAAGAAGTTCCTTTGTTCTCTCTATGAAAACTCACTCTCTCTTATACTCTGGCCATGAGGAGAGAACTCCTCAAGGAATTTATGACCTGCCTAACAGAGCCTGTGGTAGGGGGTGAGAGAGAGAGGGGAACGATGGGGATGGTACTTGCTATCCCCAAAGAGGGCAACGTCATGACAACTGCATTACAATGTGCTCCAACAAGTAGCAAAATAGAACATGTTTGTCAAACAATGTCAATATGGTGTATTGTCTTTGGCTATGCCGGATTAAGTGATATGACATGCTCTTCTATAAAATCCTTTCTCTGTAATTAATATTACCTGATTGAGCTAATCATGTAAATGTAATTAACTAGAAAGTCGGGGCACCACAAAATAATATTTATAGAGCTGTTATCTTCCGAATAAACTCTTAAAGACCTAGTAATATTTTACGTCAATAGCAGTCAATATTAATCGTCACCTTATTTCAGTCTCATCTGAAAGTTGTACATTCTTGGTTATCTTCACAAACCCTGGCTAACAAGTTGAATCAGCAATACAAAATTGCGTTTAATTATTTATTTACTAAATAGCTAACTAATCACACAGAATTACATATACACAGAATGAATCATACATTGATTACAAATGACGTCATAAAGGAAAACGTCCCTAGCAGACAGAACAGATATGACAGCTGGTTACACAAAGAAAAGGGGGATTGGTTTGAGTGAAAGAGCCAGAAGACTGAAGAACAAGGGGAGAAGTGATGTCTCTATCGTAATTACAGTATCTTATGCATTCTAAATTACCGCCCTTTTGGAAAAGGAAAATGCAATAAATATTTACTCTGAGCTGCGCTTCGGTAGGTTGGTGGTAGATGGAAGGCCGTGTTGCCCAACAGAGTCCTTTGTCCTTTGAAGAATGTCTCTGCTGGTAATTGAATATGTTGTAGTAACGCCATTGTGTGGTAGATGGGATACTCTGTCTGTTCTTTCCTAGCCCACGTTTGCAGCTGCGGTTGCTAACTCAACGGCTAGGAGGTATCACTTCTGTAGTGAATAAGAGTTCAAAGTTCATACCATTTGCAACCAAAGCTCACGCTGAGGTTGGCTTCGTTCTGTAGTTATTATCTGAACCATTCTGACATTGGATCGTCATCCTAATGTACCCTGAACAGCTGACATGTTAGTCCTTTAAACGTATGGACCGTCGTCCTCACATCCTCGGAACAGGAGGTTACATTTTCATCAAGGCTTTATATAGTGGAGGGAGAAGGGTGTGTTTTCATAGTATACAGCCCATGTCTCTTCACAGGGGCGGGTCACTGATTGAGCAGAGCCCTAACCTTATGAAAACCCAAATCTCTAATTTGGAAGCTAAAATTAAATGTAATCTTTTCACCAATAATTTTATATTCAAACACTTAAATTGAACAACAATTCCATGTGAATCCGATAACTACAATATGCAGACTTTCCACTGTAGAGTTTATGTCATCCTATCATTGATGAGAATGTCTCAGATGACAACCGAACTAACATCATATTCATTAAGTACCACCGCATATGTTCAACTGGTCGGATTACCAGAATATGGCTAATTCCCCCCCATCATCTGATGTTCCCAAAATCTCTATGTTAAACAAGGGATTTTCAAATGTCACATCAGTAGGGTAGAGAGAGGAAAAGGGGGGGAGAGGTAACCTACCCCCAGGCCAACGTCATGACAATGGTGTATACTATACTGTAAAAATGGGAAAAAAACCTGTGCTAGATTCAAAATTTCACAATATATTTCCCAGTCTAGAGGACATTTAACCAATAATACGAGAGGCCATAGTCAATACGAATAGAACTAACGACCAGAGAACACCTAGAATTGCACACAACAACCAGTGTTCGTGAATGTAGCATCACGTTTTGTTGAAAAATCTATGGTTTGGGAAGGAATCTTGTTTTTTAATGCTGGTAACACATTGTATAAAAGCAATAGTACACTCAAGTCCATTTGTTATGACATTTTTATCATGGCTGTGACGTGGTCATGAGGCAAAGCAGAGTGGCGTAGACCCCTACAGCCATGATAAAAATGTCATAACATATGGACTTGAGTGTACAATTGCTTTTGTACAATGAGTTACCAGCGTACTGGCTAGCTCGGTAACTTACGTTACTCGCATGATCTGTGCATTAATGTTATTTGTATCTCAGAGCCATTTGCATTGCTAGTTATAGCCTAATGTTAGCTAGATAGCTAACATTGAACCTCGCTAGTTGGTTAGCTTTAGCTACCTGTAGATTCATGCAGGGTAGTAACATCATGAGTTGGGATTATGGTTCATTGTTTAGCTAGCTAGCTACATGTCTAAACAAAATACGATTATATGCAAGTATCCATTTCACTGTACCATTTTTTACTTATTTTATTTCACCTTTATTTAACCAGGTAAGCTAGTTGAGAACAAGTTCTCATTTACAACTGCGACCAACTGCGATAAAGCATAGCAGTGTGAACAGACAGCAACACAGAGTTACACATGGAGTAAACAATAAACAAGTCAATTACACAGTAGAAAAAAAAGACAATAAAGAGTCTACAGTGCCTTGCGAAAGTATTCGGCCCCCTTGAACTTTGCGACCTTTTGCCACATTTCAGGCTTCAAACATAAAGATATAAAACTGTATTTTTTTGTGAAGAATCAACAACAAGTGGGACACAATCATGAAGTGGAACGCCATTTATTGGATATTTCAAACTTTTTTAACAAATAAAAAACAGAAAAATTGGGCGTGCAAAATTATTCAGCCCCCTTAAGTTAATACTTTGTAGCGCCACCTTTTGCTGCGATTACAGCTGTAAGTCGCTTGGGGTATGTCTCTATCAGTTTTGCACATCGAGAGACTGACATTTTTTCCCATTCCTCCTTGCAAAACAGCTCGAGCTCAGTGAGGTTGGATGGAGAGCATTTGTGAACAGCAGTTTTCAGTTCTTTCCACAGATTCTCGATTGGATTCAGGTCTGGACTTTGACTTGGCCATTCTTGTTGATTCTTCACAAAAAATACAGTTTTATATCTTTATGTTTAAAGCCTGAAATGTGGCAAAAGGTCGCAAAGTTCAAGGGGGCCGAATACTTTCGCAAGGCACTGTATGTACATTGTGTGCAAAAGGCATGAGGAGGTAGGCGAATAATTACAATTTAGCAGATTAACACTGGAGTGATAAATGATCAGATGGTCATGTACAGGTAGAGATACTGGTGTGCAAAAGAGCCGAAAAGTAAATAAATAAAAACAGTATGGGGATGAGGTAGGTAAATTGGGTGGGCTATTTACCGATTGACTATGTACAGCTGCAGCGATCGGTTAGCTGCTCAAATAGCAGATGTTTATAGTTGGTGAGGGAGATAAAAGTCTCCAACTTCAGCGATGTTTGCAATTCGTTCCAGTCACAGGCAGCAGAGAACTGGAAGGAAAGGCGGCCAAATTAGATGTTGGCTTTAGGGATGATCAGTGAGATACACCTGCTGGAGCACATGCTATGTGTGGGTGTTGCCATCGTGACCAGTGAACTGAGATAAGGCGGAGCATTACCTAGCATGGACTTGTAGATGACCTGGAGCAAGTGGGTCTGGTGACGAATATGTAGCGAGGGCCAGCCGACTAGAGCATACAGGTCGCAATGGTGGGTGGTATAAGGTGCGTTAGTAACAAAACGGATTTACACATTCTAACAAGCTAGAAATGAACCATAAATATTGTTTAGAAAGTTGTTTGGTTTGCAACATTGACATATACTGTATATATATGTAGATATCCTAAATTCATTTTTAAACAGATGGGTTTATTGATGTTAACTTCTTGATACTACCCATGCCGTATGCGAGCGTAATCATCGCCCCAAACCAATTACCATAAATATCCCTAGAAAATGTTCCTATTCATGAAAATCACAAATGAAATATATTGAGACACAGCTTAGCCTTTTGTTAATCACACTGTCATCTCATTTTTTCAAAATATGCTTTACAGCCAACGCTAGACAAGCATTTGTGTAAGTTTATCATAGCCTAGCATAGCATTATGCCCTGCTAGCTGCAGGCAACATTTTCACGAAAATAAGTAAATTGCATGGCTGGGCAGATGAGACAGTGGATCTGTAAAAGTTTTATTAGTAGTAGTACGTTGCTAGGTAATGATGTAAATTATGACACTTTTTATGAATGTACAGTACCTGCCATGTGTATGTTGTCTAGTATATAATGGCTAGGATAGACTAACAATGTGAATTCAAACCACCAGTTTATAAGCTATTACTGCTATCAAGGCTGTATGAAAATAATATATGAGTTTCATGCAGCCTTTGGTAACTTGTCTTTATTTCCCCTCCTGGAAGCGTTCAATCACTTATTGACGTACACCTTGTAAAGGTTGTAGCCAGGCTAGTCAGGCTGCTCAATATCTCCATGTGGCCAGGGCCTCTGATCACACAGCTAGACTGTCCAGAATGCAGAGGAGAATATAACTGTAATCCCTTGTTTGCAGTGGAATCAATGTCGTATTGATCACTGAGTAAATATATAATCATATTAGTATTTATGCCAGATGAAATTCATTTCCATACATACATTTTCTCTCTAATAACTCTCGTTCACCTTGAGTAGTATAGAGACAAAGTAGAATCTCAATTCAACGGCTCAGACACAAGAGGTATGTGGCAGGGTCTACAGTCAATCACGGATTACAAAAAGAAAACCAGCCCCGTCACGGACCAGGATGTCTTGCTCCCAGGCAGACTAAATCACTTTTTTGCCCGCTTTGAGGACAATACAGTGCCACTGACACGGCCCGCAACTAAAACATGCGGACTCTCCTTCACTGCAGCCGACGTGAGGAAATCATTTAAACGTGTCAACCCTCGCAAGGCTGCAGGCCCAGACGGCATCCCCAGCCGTGCCCTCAGAGCATGCGCAGACCAGCTGGCTGGTGTGTTTACGGACATATTCAATCAATCCCTATCCCAGTCTGTTGTTCCCCCATGCTTCAAGAGGGCCACCATTGTTCCTGTTCCCAAGAAAGCAAAGGTATCTGAGCTAAACGACTACCGCCCCGTAGCATTCACTTCCTTCATCATGAAGTGCTTTGAGAGACTAGTCAAGGACCATATCACCTCCACCCTACCTGACACCCTAGACCCACTCCAATTTGCTTACCGCCCAAATAGGTCCACAGACGATGCAATCTCAACCACACTGCACACTGCCCTAACCCATCTGGACAAGAGGAATACCTATGTGAGAATGCTGTTCATCGACTACAGCTCGGCATTTAACACCATAGTGCCCTCCAAGCTCGTCATCAAGCTCGAGACCCTGGGTGTCGACCCCGCCCTGTGCAACTGGGTACTGGACTTCCTGACAGGCCGCCCCCAGGTGGTGAGGGTAGGCAACAACATCTCCACCCCGCTGATCCTCAACACTGGGGCCCCACAAGGGTGGGTTCTGACCCCTCTCCTGTACTCCCTGTTCACCCACGACTGCGTGGCCACGCACGCCTCCAACTCAATCATCAAGCTTGTGGACGACACAACAGTGGTAGGCTTGATTACCAACAACGACGAGACGGCCTACAGGGAGGAGGTGAGGGCCCTCGGAGTGTGGTGTCAGGAAAATAACCTCACACTCAACGTCAACAAAACTAAGGAGATGATTGTGGACTTTAGGAAACAGCAGAGGGAACACCCCCCTATCCACATTGATGGAACAGTAGTGGAGAGGGTTGTAAGTTTTAAGGTCCTCGGCGTACAGACTGACTGCGTACAGACAGACAGACTGAATTGGTCCACCCACACAGACAGCATCGTGAAGAAGGCGCAGCAGCGCCTCTTCAACCTCAGGAGGCTGAAGAAATTTGGTTTGTCACCAAAAGCACTCACAAACTTCTACAGATGCACAATCGAGAGCATCCTGTCGGGCTGTATCACCGCCTGGTACGGCAACTGCTCCGCCCACAACCGTAAGGCTCTCCAGAGGGTAGTGAGGTCTGCACAACACATCACCGGGGGCAAACTACCTGCCCTCCAGGACACCTACCCCACCCGATGTCACAGGAAGGCCATAAAGATCATCAAGGACAACAACCACCCGAGCCACTGCCTGTTCACCCCGCTATCATCTAGAAGGCGAGGTCAGTACAGGTGCATCAAAGCTGGGACCGAGAGACTGAAAAACAGCTTCTATCTCAAGGCCATCAGACTGTTAAACATCCACCACTAACATTGAGTGGCTGCTGGCAACACACTGACTCAACTCCAGCCACTTTAATAATAGGAATTGATGGGAAATGATGTAAAATATATCACTAGCCACTTTAAACAATGCTACCTAATATAATGTTTACATACCCTACATTATTCATCTCATATGTATACGTACAGTGCCTTGCGAAAGTATTCGGCCCCCTTGAACTTTGCGACCTTTTGCCACATTTCAGGCTTCAAACATAAAGACATAAAACTGTATTTTTTTGTGAAGAATCAACAACAAGTGGGAAACAATCATGAAGTGGAACGACATTTAGTGGATATTTCAAACTTTTTTAACAAATCAAAAACTGAAAAATTGGGCATGCAAAATTATTCAGCCGCCTTAAGTTAATACTTTGTAGGGCCACCTTTTGCTGCGATTACAGCTGTAAGTCGCTTGGGGCACTCTATCAGTTTTGCACATCGAGAGACTGACATTTTTTCCCATTCCTCCTTGCAAAACAGCTCGAGCTCAGTGAGGTTGGATGGAGAGCATTTGTGAACAGCAGTTTTCAGTTCTTTCCACAGATTCTCGATTGGATTCAGGTCTGGACTTTGACTTGGCCATTCTAACACCTGGATATGTTTATTTTTGAACCATTCCATTGTAGATTTTGCTTTATGTTTTGGATCATTGTCTTGTTGGAAGACAAATCTACATAAATTATTTGAAGTCCAGCAATGAACTTTATTCGTCACAGGCATGCACACATGAACACAGACACACACACACCTACACACGCACCCACACAGGCATACACACATGAACACAGACACACACCCACACAGGCATGCACATATGAACACAACACAGACACACCTACGCACGCACCCACACAGGCATGCACACATGAACACAGACACACCCACGTGCCCATACAGTAATAATGTGCATGTGTGAACACACATGTGAGCATGCAAACACACACACACCCACACGCACGCACAAACGCACAATCACACACACACACACACACACACACACACAGCCCTTGGACATGTCTCATTAAATTCAGGTGAGCAGATTCATTAAAACATTATTTAAATCCCCCAGGACTGTAATCTGCACCACTGGTGTGCCTGTCACACACACGCGCACACACACACACGCACAGACACACACAAACACACACACACACACACACACAAGAAAACTGCATTGGATGGAATGGTGTTGGAAGAACTTGCAGGTAAGCAGAAACATTGGTGTGACCTGTATACACAAGCACACCAACGGGGCAGTCAGCTCCAACTCTGGAATACACTACCGGTAATACAGTAGGAAACATCTCCACATCTGTCATACTATAGTCTGTTTAATATCAATACCTCTACCAATGTCTGTTCTCTCCAATGCTTTACATTCAAACAAGAATTATGAATGGTTCATTTTTTTCTCAATTTGCAAAACCTTGGTTCTTCCAGACTCCCCCTTCTGTGTCTCAGAGTTGACCTTGTGTGTCCCTATCCCCTTCCTCCCCCAATCTCATACCCCCACCTTACTCTCCCTTCCCAGCTCCTATCCTCCTGCACAACCACAGACCTGACCTTCAGTGGGCCTGTAATTGGTGTGCCAGGGGTACGCTTTGTTAGCTTTGTGTAATTTCTGCAATAACATTACTGATTGCCTGACACTGTCCTACACTGTGAGCCGCTCCGCCATGCTACACTGAGGATAAAT
The DNA here is from genome assembly GCF_057628025.1 of Oncorhynchus mykiss. Taxonomy (NCBI): domain Eukaryota; kingdom Metazoa; phylum Chordata; class Actinopteri; order Salmoniformes; family Salmonidae; genus Oncorhynchus; species Oncorhynchus mykiss. The sequence goes on along the minus strand of NC_143047.1, from coordinate 22,011,986 downwards.
CAGAGAGGAACTTAGCTGGAGCCGAGAGGAGAGGTCACACACCATGGGGCTATCTAACGACTCAATGGAATTTTGCCACATTCAATTCACTGAAAATGTAGTTTGGTTTTGATAATAGAGAAGTAGATCGGGCTTTTCTGTTCTACTCAATGTAGTGTTTGGCTCTTTTCTGTTTTTATCTCGTCGTTCTTGAACATCACATAGAGATTTTCCAGCAGGTGTATCTAAAGGTGACACACCTCTGCAATACAATGAATCCAACATTCTCCATGGTAAGTGTCTTTAGTTCTCACGCTGTGTTTATTAGAAACTGTTCTGAGAAAGAGTGTACGACCTCCCACTCAATGCTGGGGACTCTAAATGTGTCAACATTAACAAAGCTGATATGTAGGAGTCACGTTTCACTTATTCTTCTTATTGAACATTTTCCCACCTATTTAAAAACAATAGGACAGAAACCGAAACGTGAGGCGTGGTTTTGTACAAGATTTCAGGGGGAAATCATGAAAGACATAGTGAGATGTAGAGATAGTGTGAGCAAACGTTTTTTCATTTTTTACCACGTTTGCTTTTTGACATTTACTGATAATGGAAAATATTGTTAAGTCAAATAGAAAATGGTATAATCTAAAGTAAAATAATCCTAATTTTATGATTTAACAGGTGAAAGAGAATATAAAAATCCAAACCAAATTTTCAGAGCATGTTTTCAGTCCACCTACCCAACACAGTGAACAGGCTCTGAACAGGACATGAGAAAGAGAGAAGGTGAGAAAAAAGAAAGAATGAGAAAGAGAGAAGAAAAGGGAAAAGGAAACCATCTCGGGTGCGTGCTGCGAGGCCCTCTCCTGACCTTCACCTGGGTGCCGAGGCAAATTGCATTAGAGAATGACATGTCATTCATCTGGGCTGTACTTGGAGGATCATTTAGCTAATTTAATGATTCATAAGTTTAACTCCTCTTAATAATTTCATTTGGCCGCTGCGTGATTGAAATCGTGGCGAGTGAGCTGCGAGCTGCGTGAGCTTGGCTGTCTGTCTGTATGTTGGAGGGAGAGCGAGAGAGAGAGAGAGAGAGAGAGAGAGAGAGAGAGGAGAAGAAACTCCCGGAGGATGGTAGATCAGTCTATTACCAGCCTGACCTTTTCCCTCCTCTGGATCCACCATTAGAGGGGAAATGTGAAAGTAAAGCATTGATTAACACAGTTATCCAGCCTGGTAGGAGAAAGACAAAGGAAAAATATGTTCATACATTAGGAAAATGTCCTGCATTATTAATGTAAGGATTTGTGTTAAGTGGAGAGCCATGGCGTTCCTGTTTTATATGGGATGTATAGTGAGAACTCACACTGGCAATAGAGAGGGGATTCAAATAGAAGAGGACTACTGTGATATGTACTTTAAACCATGGAGGGAAAAGGCTGTTCATACCGTTTGATAATTACAAAAATGTCTTGAACTGTTTCAGGTTTTGGAAAGTGATGATATAGTGGCCTTGATACCGGTGGGCTTTGACCTTCTATGAACTCTGTGTTATTGCAAATGACAGCAGAAATACTGTACATGCAAACTCTCAGCAGTTTCCAAAGCCTTACAACAAAAATTAAATGAGTGAAGCTGCATACATGCAACTATTGCATAAATATAATGAATGAAACTGCATGGTCAGGAACTTGTATGAACATTGTGGGACTTTTTGATGTTTCACGTTTGAATTTCACACCGTTTCTTATAATGGTGAATACGTGACATCAGCTTGGAACAATCTGTACCACAGAGAGTTGTGTAAGATCACCTAACTAGGCCACAGTGCTGGTAAAGAACATGAACATATTTAATAATATGGGTAATGGTGTCATCCACTGAAACTCATCACAAACGGTCGGTTTGAGGGCAGGTTGGCATTTATTGGGATGACTCATGTACTGGAGGCAGCTCTGCATAGTCTCCCAGCTGGCACAGCCACAAAGTCATAAAATCTGTCATAAACCTAACTTTAACTCTGACCGCACTGCTAACCTTATGCCTAACCCTAAACTTATATGAAGACCCCAGCAAAAATGATTGTTTTAATTATTTTTTTTACAATATATAGCGAATTATGACTTTGCTGTTGGCTCATCTAGTGGAAATCGCTCAGCTCTGCCTCCAGGACAAGATTTATGCCAATAGACCTGCTGTTTGTGCAGCCACTGAGGACAGACCATGGTTGCAAAGAGAACAGAACAGGCCAGGGCTTGATACAGGTTGATAGTCAGAGTGGGCTGACCACAGCACGTTGACTGATACCTTGTAGGAGGAGAGGAGAACACTGAGCTGAAGGTTGAGAGGGTGGTGGTGGTGACACACACTCCTCCGGTCGGTAATACACTCCTCCGGTCGGTAATACATTCCTCTGGTTGCAGTTATGGTTGCAGTTTCGGCTCGGCGCTCGTGTCTGTCTCAGATCTTCTACTCTCGGTTCCCAGGGGTTAGTGACTGTGTGATGGCCTACCATGAGGTCCACACTATCAGAGCCACATCAATATGGATTGCCTGGTCTGTTTTGACCTCCGGAATGAAAAAAGGGTTCTAGTATAATTGTAACTTGAGGAGGCAGTGATTGCATGTGTTAAAATGGCTCCATTGGGTAAAGGAATGATTGTGAACATTTCTTCTTAAGATAACTTTATATTGTTTCATAAACTGTTTTAATGTGACACTTGGTGCATTAATAAGTACATGAAGCCAAATCCCATGCCAATAGCTATAACAGAGCCTATAATGGCTTCATGAATGAAAACATGCTAAAAGGCACCTTGCAGGCCCTTGGCCCCAAACATTCAGATCACAATGCATTATATCAGCAGCAGCTGCAGATGAGTATAGGACAGAATCATGTACAGCACAGAGTCTAATTCAGATTGAATTTAAATGGGATTTTGCCCTTTCTCACCATACATCTCACATCTCCTTTACAAGCCCACCGAAGCCTATTAGCTTTGACCTTGTCTGTTTGCCATTGACTGTTCTCCCCATACCTCGTCACCATCTTGGTCTCGATGACCCCAAGACACAAGATCAAGACAGACCCACCTACATTCACCTCAATCTCTTTACAGAGACCAGGAGCTTGGTGGTTGGTTGTGTTAACACGCAGGGCTGCCAGAACAGAGGAGGACCTCCAGACAACCTTGGTGGGCCCAGCTCCAATCTACCCATCCAGGACGTGATGCTTATCTCCAGTTTATCTGGGAAGAGAAGAGAGGACTCCAATTGTGTGGGCCCTATGTTGTCATGATGGACAAAGAGACTCTATTAAGTTCATGATTTAAGGGTTTGCAAAGATGAGATGCTGAGATGCTATGTGTCAAAACAAAACAAGCCACAGCTGGCACCTGTGTGTGTCCACGTGTACACACACATGCTCGCATTCCATCTGTCAAGGCATCAGATATCCCTTTTACCATAAACATCTGCTTTACAGCAATGTATCTCTCTATCCGACTCTCTCTCTCTTGTTCTCTCTCTTTTTCTTCCTCACTCACTCACAGATACGTTTATGATGCAGAGACAACATCATCTTTATATGATTCTCATAGCATACTGGCTTTTGGTTGCGTGTTGTAAGGTATGTGAAACAAACGAGACCAACAACCACACTTTAGAATTTTCAACTTCAACTTTATGAAGCATTTAGCTCTGGATTACTGAACATCCAAGTCCAATTCACTTTGAAATCCACCCAAATGTTATTTTTGTAGGGAGATCAAAAAGCACTGTAGCAATTTATTTGCAATAAACTTTCACTGGGTCCCACAGAAATGCAGCTCCGCCGACCTCCGACTCTTCATCTTCAAAACAACCTGGCGTGTCTATGCTCATTCCCACAGAGGGAGGGATGCACCAGAGGGGAAATGGCTGAGAACTCTGTAGTGGTTTTGGTGGGAGACCCTTGTGTAGACTGTGTATGCACTTAAAATGCATCTGTGAAACTCCAACCTATGTAAACGGCTTAAGAAAATAGACACGTCTTCTATTACAAATAAACGTTGGTATGGAATACAGACGCGGGGCCACAGTCTTGTCTTTGGTGACCACCTGGGGAGAAAAATGAAGTACACTTTTTATAAATGGAGTTTTCTTGGAAGTCCGGGAAACTCAGGGGATTCTCACTTTGAGGGTCTTGGACATCAAGGGTGTGTCTGACCTGTTTATTAAGGCAGGTTCCCAACAACCACAAACCCCTAGCCAAACACCCTTTACTCAACAGACCAAGCCCCTTAACTCAACAGGGTGCACCTGGAGGACATAGAACCCTGTGTTTAGCTCAGATGAATCTGTAGATCTTTTTCAACACCTCCTCCATGGCCCATGTCGTTTCTCTCCCCCTCAGAGTATGCCTAAGCAGGGGCTGGAGAGCATGGCAGAGTTAAGCTCAACAGTGAAAAGCTACAGTGTTTAGAGAGCACAAAGATGATAGACACACACAGACACAGACAACACTACACACACGTATACACACACTCCTTGTTGATTAGTGCTCCTTGTTGATTAGTGCCTGTTTAGCAGGGGATGATTTTTGCTTCTGTTGAAGTGAGTGGTGTTGAAGTAGAAGCCTTTGCTGATTTGATGGCTGTTTATGGGTGTATATATCCAGGTCTGTGGTTGGCTGCAGCTTTGGCCAGTGTTTAGCTACTCATTTCTGTTTTAATTGCTTCATCTCTTCCACCTGTACAGGAAAGAAGAGATGGAGAGGTGTCTCCCCTCGCTGATGAACACAGCAGGCTTTGAGATGTCTGCCGATCTCTTTAACTGGCCAGTGACAGCTTCCTCCTGTCACAACTCTGACTTCCTGTACAAACAGAGCCTCATTAAAATCACCACCCTGGTCTGTGGGCGGGCCTCCTGGTCCTTCCCTCCAATTAAGCGCAGTCAGGACTGTTGCCGTGACGACTCCCCACTTTGAGTTAAAAAGCAGGCACTCCGGGGGCTAACGCCGTGTGTCAAAACATAATTATGATTTCACCCAATACCTCTGTCCAAAACTAGAGGGAGGGAGAGGGAGAGAGAGAGAGAGAGAGAAAGAGAGAGAGCAGAGAGAGTGCAGAGATAGGGCAAACTGGACTGGTGGGTGGAAGCAGTGGAGGGGATAATGAACTCAGAGGGATAATGAGAATATTAGACCAAAATGTGCATGTCGTTCCTCCTCCCCCTTCTCCCTGGGTTTGTCCTCCAAATTAACTGCATTATTTATTCTGTGTACATCTGGCAAGGGCAAGGGTGTGTTTTCCACTGTGTCTGTTGACGCTTCGCCTCTCCACTCTCCGCAGCTTAGTCTAGCAGCAGGGGTTAGGGTCAAAGGTTAAAAAGTCACAGCCTGCCGCTGCAAAAGATTCCAGGAGATGACAGAGCGTACACGTACCTATTCACCCCTGCATTCACAAATACAAATGCAGACAAACACACACAGGCACACATGTGAACTGGCGCATGCAGGTACTATACTCTGGTGTCATATGTGAATTCTAGGTCCTGTCACCCCCCAGATTGAGCGAGGGAGGAGAGGGAGGAGAGGGAAGAGAGTAAAGATTACCCTGGTATTAAATCCCCCCCTCCTGTCTGCATCACATAGTGGCCCAAGTGTGGTCTCACAGAGGTCCAGTGACCTACCCACCGCTCACTGTGAGATCACCACTGCAGCAGGCACTCAGTCTGGCTTGGTGGATGTCAAGGATAGCGGTCTATGATGGCTTTCTTGGATGCCTATATGTGTACCATCTTTAGGATAGTTGAAATGGTGAAATGTACCATTATCTCTCCTTCTCAACAATGATTAACATCAGACTGGTACTCAAATATGTGTCAGTTGAGTTTCTCTGTCAGTCTGGAGGTTTGGTATCCTCATGAAACAAGGACACAGTCCCTTCCCTCCTTTCCTCCCTCCCCTTCCCTCAGTTTTGCCCTTTCCTTCCCCTACTCTCCTCTCCCTGGTTGGGGTGGTGATGGTGGAGGTGATGGTGGTTTTCGACAGAAACAGACAGGTGTTCAGGTGTGTGATGTTTGACATGTTCACACAGTGTGTGTTCATCACGGGGAGGAGACATGTTTGACAGGTCTGACTCCCACCTGACTCTCGCCTGACTCCCAGGCCATGATTACATTATCTCTGTGTGTGGATCTGAAGGTCAGGAGAGAGAGCAGGCAAACATACAGGCAAACAATGATGCAAGGCTGGGGTGTGGCAAGAACACTGGGAAAAACCTGAACACAAATCATGTCAGTAAAAATCCTATTTTCTGTTTATTTGCAAAAACATATTTTGGAGTTTGAGTTTCAGATGAGAATCTCATCACCCAGTTTAAAGAATGAGTGGTTGTTTTATTGACAAGGAAATGCAAAACAGTGTAAATGAACTAAAAAAAGAAACTGAATGCACACACTCACACACACTCGCGCTCACACACGCTCACACGCTCACACACACACACTCACACTCACACACACACACGCTCACACACGCTCACACACGCTCACACACGCTCACACACGCTCACACACGCTCACACACGCTCACACACGCTCACACACACTCACACACACTCACACACGCTCAAACTCACACACACACGCTCAAACACGCTCACACACGCTCACACACGCTCACACACGCTCACACACGCTCACACACGCTCACACACACTCACACACACTCACACACACTCAAACACACTCAAACACACACACACACACTCACACACACACTCACACACACACTCACACACGCTCACACACGCTCACACACGCTCACACACGCTCACACACGCTCACACACGCTCACACACGCTCACACACACTCACACACGCTCACACATGCTCACAGACGTTTACCATTAGGTTTTTACCACTCACTCAAGTCACTGTAAGGTAAAGATTTCACCTTCAAAGACAACATGACAAATATTTCATTTTGGGCACCAATTACTTTAGGGACACAACACACTACT